>NC_044559.1:79362501-79664273 GCF_007565055.1 Rhinopithecus roxellana
CCTTGACACGTGGGGATTATAGGGATTACAATTCAAGATGAGATTTCGGCTGGAGGCACAGCCAAACCACATCACCCTCAGAACTTCAGCTTGGCATTTTAAGGGTGTGGTGCACACATTAATCATGATAGCCACCATTTATATTGGCACTTATAGTGTGCCGTGCATTTTGCTTAATTTATGCATCTCTCACATAATCCTCACAAAAACCCTATCAAGTAGTATTGTCATTTCCGGTTTACAGATGACAAAACTGAGGCTTAGTAAGATTCAGCTACCTACCTAGGTGACAGAAATAGTAAGAGGTGGTGTCAAAATTCAGTCCCAGGCAATGTGACTGGAAGGTTTGAGTTCTTAATCAGCTCAAGCAGCCTCCATTGTAGGTTTCTGTCATCATCTACTTATATCTCATTTCTCCAAATGTACAAATCCTTCTTAAGGTGCAGCATGCCAAAGAGGGTCAACAATATTGAAAATGACGACAATAAGAACTTGCAGCTCCTATATGACTCTATACTCTTCTCTACACACCTTCATACTCCTCATTTCTATTTCCCAACAATGGTGCCGCATGCTACTTTTAGGTCTCCATGCCTTCATATGTTTTTAAACATACAAATGCATAGCTTATTTATTCTTTATGCTCGTAAACAAAAAAGTAATTATTAATGAGCATTATAATTCATATGAAATGTAATTGGAATGCTTTCAGAATTCAGATGTTCCTAATCTTCAGGAGTTAGACATAAAAAGAGGCTGAGGTTAGCCCCTCTACAATCAAAAGAAATGCCTTAAACTTTGCAAGACAAAGGATCCTCCCCTGTGACTGAACAAATGGTCAGGCTCATGACCCAGCTCTACTGTTTATTAGTCAGATAAGTGACTTCAGCTCGCTAGGCACAACTTCTTCATCTGTAAAGAAGTTAGACAAGCCTACTTGAAGACCCCATTGACATCTCAAGATTTTTTCAGCTCAATTTCCTTCCCGCTGAGATCTTGAAGTTTGTTTTTTTGTTGTTGTTGTACAGACAGGGTTTCACCATATTGCCCAGGCTGCTCTTGAATTCCTGGACTCAAGTGATCTACCTGCCTTGGCCTCCCAAAGGGGTGCAATTACAGGCCTACGCCACTGGGCCCAGCAAAAAGAAATCTTGAACTTTTTATAATTAGTTTTTGAGATTTCTATGAGTGTTTCTAGTGGTTTTCTGGCAGGAGTAGCTGTGAGGTTTGCGAAGAAATTACAAGAGCACCCTGTAGGTGGGGTAAACCAAAGGACCATGAGATTGTCCCTTCTTTCTTTGCTGTAGTTTTCTCAGGGCTGGTGGTTGCCAATGTGAACAGGGGGCTAGAGGTTGCTCTTTGTGGAGTCTCTGTTCAGTCAGATCAACAAAGCACAGCTCCTATGGGCTTTTCAATCTGCACGTCTTTTGGCAGACATAACCCTGCACTGGACATTTTAACATGGGGCTCTCAATCAGGAATGGATTCTCAAGTCCCGGCAAGTGGCCACAGAAATAGTGCTTGCTGATCTGGTTTTGGTGAATTCCATTAAACAGTCCTACCACCTATCTTGTGTGCTGAGGTTCCTTTCAGAGTAGCAGTCACTTGAGGTAAGGAAGCTATCACTGGCACTTAAGTACACAAGTTTCAAAGTGAGGATTTCAATATGACTTCACAGGTTTTATAAAAGAAATATTTGCATTTTTATGTTTTTCTCCCCTTCTAAGAGTGCTCGCAGCAGAGTTGGAAATGGGCAGTGGAAGAGAAATGTTCTTAGGATGTAGAAGATAAAATGATTAGGAAGAAGACAAGAGACTGTGGAGAAAATTAGAGACAACAATTTCATAACAGGTGAAAATGATGCAAGAAAGTTACCACCTGAAGGAACTCCAAGGGAAAGGAAAGGATAGTCTAGGGTCTGACACTCAGTAAAAGTGGCAGTCCTGAAGGTATTTTAGAAAGGTCAAATGACATACACACACGCACAAACACACAGCCTCAGATGAAGGTTATTGTCAAAGAGCCATACGAAATTCATTATTTTATCTATTCCTATCTGATGTATCCTAGTCTTAATAGTAGGATTTAAGGAAGGAATTTCAGCCAGATACAGTACGAGGAAAAGGCATTTTTCTCCCAAACATCTGTTTAATTTTTCTTACAAATATTGTGAAACTTATAAAGAGTTATGATTTCTTCTTTCTGTGACTGCTAGGAACCTCAGAACAAAATGTAGTCACTCTATAGACTATATAGCATACATTTTTGTATGTTTTATTTTCTCCTATTCTTATTTTTCTTTTCTTTAATATCCTCAATTATTCATATTTATTCTTAAAAGCATCTACAAATCTTTTGTTGGAAGAAATAGATATATACATAGATGCTGAGAGAGAGAGAGAGAGAGAGATTAAGAACTTAAATGGCTCTGAGAGGCTTTCTGTGCAGATGTGCTTATTTGTAGATGGTCTTCTCTCTATATATAGATTGCCACTAATGTTAGCAACCTGTTAAGTGAAAAATCTTGAAATAATCTCTGAACAACTGGAATTACTGAACAATTAAAAAAACCTGCAGATGCCTTGTGTGTGTAGGGTTAATTTTCCCAGAACTTACAGAACAGTGTTTCTCAAAGTGAGATCATTAACCCTCGACTTAGAATCACCCAGAGGTTGGGAGAGGTAAAAATACTGATTTCTAGATATCACCCAGACCTAACTAAGTCAGTAGATTTGATTTAAAAATATCTTAATACCCACCCTAGTACCCCACCCAAGAATTAAAAATACCACTGTTACAAAAACTAGGAAATAAAAGATCACAGCTCTCCTCCTGAAATTTAATGTGTTGAATTCTTAGATATGGCAGGATAGCTCTAGGTTTGCTTGCTTTTTTTTTTTTTTTTAAGGGGTAATAGATGGTAAGAAGTTAAATTGCGAGCAGTAATTTTAGAACAAAGCAGCAAAATGAGAGAAGTAAATTTGAATTTAGAATTGGTAAAGTTTGAAGATAAAGAAGTGTGGCTTAATGATAAAAGTGGCAGGTTTTGATGAGGTGTCCATCTGAAACTAAGCTGAAGTAGGAAAGAACTCATCAACAGGAAAAAAAGAAGACATGAGCATTCCCCACTTTTAACGTGTAAAAACTTACTGCCATCGGCTTTTATCCTTCAAGGAACTTTTCCTGGAGCTGTTCCCTTCACTGGGGCTGTCCTCCTCATCTTGTCCTCCAGACTTCGACTGCAGCTCCGGATGACCTGAAAGATGCTGTTGACAGTGGACTCTTTCTCCGAATTCTTTAAGCCATTTTGTCCCACTCGTTGTAAGAAATTATCTTGTCCACTGTAATCTGCTACAAACTACAGAAAATATATCGAGAATTTGCTATTGCAACTTAATATGCCTGGATAACCTACTTGGCTAGGGAAAAGAAATCATAACGTAATAAATAATGGCATTTGTGCCTATTTTATGGGAAAGAAAACAAGAGCCTCCAGGAAAAAACATTTTTTCATTTCACCACATGAAATATCAAAATTCACCCTTGTTTCCACTGAGACAACTTTAATCCCTCTAGGAATCGACACTCCGCTTCAAATTTAAAACACAAAAAATAATATTATTTCAGGGCTCCCTAAGGAGAAGACTAGCCAATTTGCAGAGGAAGGGCATGGTTATTTTATCCTTATAGTGAGAACTGAGAAAAACCATGAGTAAAGTATGCTATTCTACGGAACCAGATAAAATGACTGGGCCCAAGCAAAACACTGAGAAGAGGTGATGTTTTGCTTTATTGCTCATGTGTTGTATAATAACACAGTGGCTTCTTCCTAGTTTTTAAGCTCTTTTTTTTTTTTTTTTTTTTTTTTTTTTTGAGACGGAGTCTCATTCTGTCACCCAGGCTGGAGTGCTGTGGCCGGATCTCAGCTCACTGCAAGCTCCGCCTCCCGGGTTCACGCCATTCTCCTGTCTCAGCCTCCCGAGTAGCTGGGACTACAGGCGCCGCCACGTCACCCGGCTAGTTTTTTGTAGTTTTTAGTAGAGACGGGGTTTCACCGTGTTAGCCAGGATGGTCTCGATCTCCTGACCTCGTGATCCGCCCGTCTCGGCCTCCCAAAGTCTTATTGTTTGTACAGTTGATCAGGAAGCTTCTCCCATCAGAGGTGAGAGCTGTGTCTGGAATAAGACACAGTTCCCTCTTCTTAAGACGTGAGGAAGCTGGAGGGGTGTGGCCTGGGAGGCTTCCTTTAAGCTTTCTCCTCCATTTCTTGCCCTTTTATCCTAGCTCATAACCCAGAGAGATGCGGTGGTGTTGCCTGTACCTGTCAGGGGTTCTTAAGTCTTCCTGATATCAGGTGATGCCTTTGCTCCCAGGTGACACAGAAGAGGCTGAAGGTTGAAGACAGTCTTCCCACTCCATGGAGAAGGCGTGTACATGACTGTGTGTGTGTGTGTGTGTGTGTGAGAAACGTCAGTAGTACGTTCTGTCATCATGGCAGGAATAATCCTAGATTTGGGTTTGGTCCCAGGTAAGGGACTTCTCAAAATCTCCATAAACTTCTTTCCATTTTAGTCACTTCTTTCATTTTTAAACACCTTAGAGAGAGGTTTCCTTATCTTTTCCCTCCAGTTTTTCAATTCCCCTTCTCTCCAATGCCCAATGCCTTGGGTCAAAGCTCACACTATCCCTTCTGCTCTGGGAATCAGGAACAGGAGACAATGGACTGGGAAAAACCAGGGTCTGGGGATCAGGAGCCTGGAACTTGTCTCTACGTGTATCTTCAGGCTCCCCAGCATCTTCCCACAAAGGATGAAAAGAAAGCAGTTTTTTCTTCCACTGATGTGGAAAACTTAATACTCTCATTTGACTTTCTTTATCTCTTGCATCCAGACATTCCCACCCAATAAGAAAAACTTGTCAATCTTCAAAAACCACCAGAAAACAACGCCCTTTTTGACTTGTACTTACACATTACACCTAATACATTAAAACTAATTTCACAATACTATGTCCCACACAGTGCTAGTTGACATTCTTTTCCACAGAACTTCCAAGGACCTATGTGCTACCCAGAAACAATATAACAATTATTAACCTTGTGTTCAATCAGTGATCATTTCTTTGGTGAGCACAGACAAGGCCTGATGAGACAGCCAGCAACAGTGGTTCTTCAGTCCAGGATGATTGTGAAAGGCCTTACCTCTAAAGTTTCTTCTTGGGAATTGTACCGCGGGCATATCTTCATGAGGCCAGAGGCGCCGTCAAGCACTTCACAGAGCTCCTTCAGAAACACTCCACAGAACGGAACCACCTTACAGCCAGGGATGTGCAGGGCACGTGTCACCACCTTTCTGTACTCACAAGAGGACTCATGCTGGGCCATAGCATCCTTCAGGCTCCTCATGGTCTCAATATCAGACTGGTCCATAAACTGCCACATTTTTAAAACTTTTCTTGACCTATTGCGAGTAAATGATGTTTTTTAGACTGAAGAAGAAATAATATAGTTTACAGCAAGGAGCCTAAATTCCATACAAATTCATTCTCTTTACCAAGTTTTTTTTTTTTTTTTTTTTTTTTTTTTTTTTTTTTTTTTTTTTTTTTTTTGGTGGTCTCACTCTGTCAGCCCAGGCTGGAGTGCAGTGGCACGATCTTGGCTCACTGCAACCTCTGCCTCCTGGGTTCAAGCAATTCTCCTGCCTCTGCCTCCCTAGTAGCTGGGATTACAGGCATGCACCACCATGCCCGGCTAATTTTTGTGTTTTTAGTAGAGATGGGGTTTTGCCATGTTGGCCAGGCTGGTCTCGAACTCCTGACCTCAGGCTACCGAAGTGCCTCAGCTTCTCAAAGTGCTGGGATTACAGGCCATCGAGCTCTGC
Source organism: Rhinopithecus roxellana (assembly GCF_007565055.1). NCBI lineage: Eukaryota > Metazoa > Chordata > Mammalia > Primates > Cercopithecidae > Rhinopithecus > Rhinopithecus roxellana. The sequence continues at coordinate 79,368,381 of NC_044559.1, forward strand.
CCCAAGTGTTCTTTACTTGTTAATATTTATGTAGGGTTCCTATCCCCACCTACTTTCCCAGATAATATGAATAATACTTTTGTAAATTGAAACTAAAAATTAAATAGGACAGATACAAACACAAATAGGGATATGGGACATGTTAGTTATGGAAGCTGGGCACTGAATGTAGGTTTGAGTTTTTCTGGCAGCTATGGCCAAAGAGGGAAAGTAGAGGGTAATATGGTTTGTGCAGATACTGGTGGAGGAGGACTGCCTAGGGAAACCTGGCCCATCTGGTCCTCTTGATCTTTTAAATATTACTCTTGGATTAATCCAGTTCTTAGTGATCAACATGAAGCCTATTGTTTTCACCTCTTCTGTAGAATTGATTTTTACTGAATCAAGCTTTGACGTGAAGCCACCAGCCCATTTTTGGGGACCTTGTTGTAAAGTATTATTTGCATAACAGGATGTTAAGTGGGACTTTCCCTATTCTGAAACTCCTGCTGAGACCCACAGGTGACAGTGCACCACATCTTCTAAAGAGAGGCCCTCACAAGGTGTTACCTGAACTGCTTTGCCCAGAGTGGTCTCCCACTCTCCTTTGGCCCATGCAGAGAAAGTGGATCTGAGCAGATAGCTTGGGAATATTTCTCTGGGGGCAATTGTGGGAGGGCTCACCTTTCTGTAAGAGGACAAGGTCACCCCAAGTGAATTCCATGGGGACACTGACCTGTGTCCTGGGCAGTCTGTGGATCACAAGAACTGGTGCATGACTCTTGCCTAAAGATTTGAGGCTAGCTGGAGCTGCCTGATGGCAAAGGGAGAGAAAAGCTTCCAGTAGATATGTCCTGTGCTTGCAGAGTTGGGAGGGCAATGTGCTATTTCCTGTGAGTCAGGAGGGGATACTGTGCAAAGAGGTGGGGCTTGAGCTGTCTTGAAGGGTCTGCCTGCTAAAAGATGAGACCCTAGCAGAAAGGGCCTGTGAGGACAGGACCTGGGGGGGGGGGGGGCGGTGAGGAATAAGAGGTTGACCAGAGGGTACACTGCATTTTGCTAGGTAATGGTGCAGTGGGGAGGTGGAAAAAATTAGAGAGAGTAACTAGTAAGAAAACCTAAAAGCACCCTCCATTGGTCTCTGTGAGGGCACCAAGGCCAGCACAACTGCCCCATCAAGTAAGACTCTGTGCTCCCTCTATCCCCATCCTTTCCCCTCTCCTCTCCTGTCCACTTTTTTTCTGCAGACATCCAGTTGCAGGAAAAGTAAGAAAAAAAGACAAATTATATATTCCCCACTACTACAAGTCTCTGAGACTGGTTGTGTTGTGAAACACAGAGAAAGGAAGAAGATATATATTGAATGAGATATTAAAATTTTGATTTAGATTAACTGGATTACAAAATCACTGTGTAATATATAAGACATCCAAAGACATAAAGAAGTACAACATGACCAACACCCATGTGCCAATCTCTCCGTTTAAAAAATCAAACATCAACAATGTGGTTGAGGCCCTAGTGTATTCCTCCAAGAGCACATACGCTATTCTTCCCTCACCAGACAGGACCACCACTGGGACTTTGGGGTTCTCCTTTCCTTAAAATTCTTCGTACTTTTTCAACATATGCATATATCACCAAGCAATTTACAGAATTGTTTGTGTATTTTTAAACTTTATGTAAATAGTATCACATGGTAGATGCTCTTAGACCAGGGGTCCCCAGCCCCTGGGCCACAGACCAGTACTGGTTCATGGCCTGTTAGGAACTGGGCTGCACAGCAGGAGATGAGCGTGGGTGAGGAAGCATTACAGCTTGAGCTCTGCCTGCTATCAGATCAGCAGCGGCATTAGATTCTCATAGGAGCGTAAACCCTACTGTGAACTGTGCATGGAAGGGATCTAGGTTGCATGCTCCTCATGAGAATCTAATGCCTGATGATCCGAAGGGGAACCGTTTCATCCAAAAACCATTTTCGCCCACCCCCACATCCCCAGTCTGTGGAAAAATTGTCTTCCATGAAACTGGTCTCTGGTGCTAAAAAGGCTGCGGATCCCTGTCTTAAACAACTTATTTATTTATTTATTTTTAAACAGCCTTAAGTTGCAAGACTCATTCATGTTCAAGAGCACAGGAGAATGAAATTGTGTGTTAACTGGGAAAGTGACTGGAAAAGCTACAGGATCTCTCAATGTAGCATAATCCAGTGTTGGGGGAGGGAGAGCCGGTTGGAAGCTCTGAAAGGCAATCATATCAGAAAAGTAGAAGCATATTATGATTTCATCCTACTAAATCCAGGTTGTCCTACCACTGGATTGTTATAAGACAGTGAGAATTCTTTTTTGGGGAATGAAGTGGAGGTAAAAACAAATGAAGTGAATGAATGAGACATGGTTCTCACCGGTTTTCTTATTGTGTGAGTAATGGAGTAGTTATGGTTCACTTGGGGGCAAAGGGCAAACTTCAGCAAAGATCAATTCTTCATTGTTGAATTGAGAATTGACACTATTTTAAAAACTTTTATTCATCTTTATGATTATAAAGATACTAGATACTCATTGTAGAAAATCTAGAAAATATCAAAAAGATAGCAAACCCACTTACAATTCTACCATACACAGATATTCCTTCCAGTATCTATCTTATTCTTATCTATATGGGTATATAAATATTGCTGAGGTTATTAGGGATAGAGAGCTTTGTTCCCAGATAGTTTCATGTATTATGTGTCACCTGCTTTCCAACGATACAAAAACTTTTCAGGCCAGGTGGAGTGGCTCATGCCTATAATCTCAGCACTTTGGGAGGCTGAGGCAGGGGAGATCACTTGAAGCCAGGAGCTCCAGACCAGCCTAGGAAACGCAGAAAGACTCCATTTCTTAAAAAATTAAAAAAAATAGCTATTGTGCTTGTACACTCCTTGTAGACCTAGCTACTTGGAAGCCAAAGTGGGAGGACTGCTTAAGCCCAGGGTAAGAGGTTACAGTGAGTTATGATCCTGCCCCTGCACTCCAGCCTGGGTGATACAGTAAGATCTTCTCTCTTAAAAATTTGTTTTTTTACCTCATGCCTGTAATCCTAGCACTTTGGGAGGCTGAGGCGTGTGGATCACTTGAGGTCAGGAGTTCAAGATCAGTCTGGCCAACATGTTGAAATTCCGTCTCTAGTAAAAATACAAAAAAATTAGCAGGGTGTGGTGGCGGGTGCCTGTAATCCCAGCTACTTGAGAGGGTGAGGCAGAAGAATTGCTCAGACCTGGGAGGTGGAGGTAGCAGTGAGCCAAGATTGCACCACTGCACTCCAGCCTCGGCAACAGAGTGAGACTCTGTTTCAAAAAAAAAAATGTTTTTTTACAAACATCATTTTGGATGGCTATTTAATATTCCATTATCTGGATGCAGCATATTATTTCCTTTAACTATTTTCCTATGTTGTTCATTTGGGTTATTTTAAACTGACACAATAACTAAGTAAATATTCTTGATTGTAAATCTTTGTACTTCTTACTAGTGGCTTAAAAGAGCTAAGAATTTAGAGCAGGCAAAATGTACAATGTCTATAAAAAACCAAAGTCACTTAACAACAAGTATGCTTTCTCTTCCCATTTAATTGCTTAAAAAATAAAAAAAATCGGCCAGGCGCGGTGGCTCACACCTGTAATCCCAGCACTTTGGGTGGCCGAGGTGGGCGGATCACCTGAGGTTGGGAGTTCGAGAGCAGCCTGACCAATAGAGAGAAACCCCATCTCTACTTAAAAAAAAAAAAAAAAAAAAAAAAAAAAAATTACAAAATTAGCCGGGCATGGTGGTACATGCCTATAATCCCAGCTACTTGGGAGGCTGAGGCAGGAGAATTGCTTGAACCCGGGAGGCAGAGGTTGCAGTGAGCTGAGATCATGCCATTGCACTCCAGCCTGGGCAACAAGAGCGAAACTGTCTCAAAAAATAAAATAAAATAAAATAAAAAATCTCTATTATGTTGATAATAGTTAATTGCTTGGAACCTAAACACTTTCAAGCCTAAAAATGCACACATAAGCTCTGCCTCCATAATCATTGCAACGTAACAGTATCTGGCCACTTATCTCCTGTATACAGAATAGCTGTCAACAAAAGACCTGTTACACCTGGTACTTTCACCTATTTATCTGTAAAGATCAGTTTAGTTTTAAGCCAAACACAGGAGCATGAAACCAGGCGGCAGTGGATCTGGGGTATGAGCCAAAATGCATTGGGATCAGTGTTGAGGTCTGTCCTGGTTTGAGATTATTCCTCATTTAGGGAAATCACCAGACTTTATGGTCTTCTTGGATTCTGGATTTAAACTCAGCTGAATCTTACAGTCCCATTCACTCTAGGCCTCCATAGGTCATTCTGAGGCCATTCTTGTAATAAGAGAATCTAGCACATGGCATGTGGCAGCCGGCCTCCAAGATGGCCTCCCATGGTCCACACCTCCTGATTTTGTGGCTTTGTTCAGTCACCACCCACAAGGAATCCATGCTGGTCCTACGTGATCAGTACAATATGGCAGGAGTGACTGTGTGTGATTCCTGAGGCTCGCATATAAAAGGCATCGCAGCCTCTGCCTCCCTCTCTTGGATCGCTCACTTCGGAAGGAGCCAGTCACTGTGCTGTAATGACAGTCATGTTGTGGGGTCAGGAAGCGAGGTCTCTGGCCAACAGCCAGCACCAACTTGCCAGTCACAGAATGATAAGCATCATTAAAATAAAATAACTTTATCAAAATATGATAATTATTTTCTTAAAAGAAATGTAATACACATTTTCTTTTTTCTTTTTTTCTTTTTTGTTTTCTGAGATGGAGTTTCCCTCTTATTGTCCAGAGTGGAGTGCAATGGCACGATCTCGGCTCACTGCAACCTCCGCCTCCTGGGTTCAAGTGATTCTCCTGCCTCAGCCTCCTGAGTAGCTGGGATTATAGGCACCTGGTACCACGCCCAGCTAATTTTTGTATTTTTAGTGGAGATGGTGTTTTACCATGTTGGCCAGGTTGGTCTTGAACTCCTGACCTCAGGTGATCTACCCGCCTCGCCTCCCAAAGTGTTGGGATTACAGGCCTGAGCCACCGTGCCCAGCCTACATGTTTTCTTTATAGAAAATTGATCACAAAGAGAATCAAAATCATCCGGATACAGCCTTCTATTCTCCAAGGCTTTTTTTTTTTTTCCCCACTTTTTCTTTCTTTTGAGCCATGTCCTTATGCATTTGTATGACTATTTTAAATGTCAAGGACATGATCATTTGGGTTTACTCTTAGTTAAGAAAGTTGAAAAGGACAAAAAAAAAAAAAAAATTAGAACTCTGGGAGCTGTCATCTCCTCCCCCAACCCAGAAACCCTACATAGGGACCTGGAGAATCAAAGAAAAATCTCAGTAATGTTATGAAGTAAAATTCATTTGTAGTGAGAACCCTCATGAGGATGGTGAATCTCAGGAAGCAATAACAATAATAATAACAATAGCTTCTCTTTATGAGGCCTTACCATACGCCAGGCACATGTGTCAAATACTTTATATTATTTCACTGAATTCTACCTAAAGATGTAGGTGCTTTTTAGTATTATCCCCATTTTGCAGACAAAATAACTGAGGCTCAATGAAGTCAAGTAGCTTGCCCAGATCACACAGCTATTCCTTGGGTGAACCAGGATTTGATTCCCTGTGATTCTGACTTAAGAACTCATGCTCTTCTTCCTCACATACCATGCTGCCTCCCATAGGAGTAAGAATAGTTACTTTACGCCAGGTAACTGAGGCTAAAAGGGGATAAAGCAGGCGACTTAATGAACAGAATGGTGATTTTGTTATCAGCTTGATGGAAAAGGCTTAAGAGCAGGATATCATAGTGGTCAAGATCATAGGCTCCGAAATCAAGGTTGCCTGCATTCCCAGCAATGCCAGGTGACCTTGGGTGAATGACTTAATTTCTCTTAACCTTAGTGTCCTCTTTTGCATAATGTGGAAATAATAATAGTATCTACCTGATAAACCTGTTTTGAGAATTAAAAGATACAATATAGGGAATGTGCATAGCCCATACTTGACATAAAGTGATAATAATGAGAGCTAGCATTATTGGAGGCCTATTGTCAATGCTAGCCACTGTAATTACTAAGGGCAGTTGGTGGTCTATAGCATACAGCCCTGGAACACTACATAAGGCAGGCCTGAAAAGAGACAAATAACAGTGGGGTTTATAGGACAGGAAGGGGAATAGTCAATGGTGGGGTCGATGGGTTATGCAAGCAAGTAATTTCACTTGGCTTGGCCAAGAACACAGAATCACAGCAGACCCAGTGAAGGAGGATTGTGACTGGCCCACAGGGGCTCAATTCTGCAGCAACTTTGAGGGACAGGGCCTGTGGTGCTGAAAGAAGATAATACATTTCCCAAGATAATTATTTCCAATTACCTGGCTTGGGTAAAGGTGACTCCATGGACAATTAACTCAGAGCCATTTAGGTGATGAGAAGCAACTGTGCCAAGATAACCGTATTCCCCACTGACTATACCTGAGGCCAGCCAAGAACTCCATGACAGCGTTGTAGTTGCCCATGTTCCAGCAGCATTTGGCCACATGCACCAAATATGAAAAGACTTCTCGCTTCTCCTCCATGGAGCCTGCCGTGAGGATCAGCCACGTCACCCAGGAGCTCACCTAGAAAACACACAGAGACATTCACGGGAATTATATTCTAGAAGTTTGGCATTTTTTTTCCAAAAGTATTCTTTGTTTTTCTAAAAATATCAATTTGGTATTAGGAAATGAAAGACGTATAGGTCCTTAATCTCTTATAACTCTCTCTTTATTTTCTTTAAAACAAGAAGGCTGAAAAAGGCAATTCATAAAATCCTTTGATCAAAAAAATGTCTTGAGACTATAAGAAAATAAGGCCTAAGGATAATTTTGATTGAAAGATATTTGACTGATGGACATTAAAATGAAATGTACTTAACCCATCAATTAAAGACATTTACTAAGTATTAAAATACATAATATCAAATGAAAAATAAAAACATTTTTAAACAACCTTTCACAAATGCCTTATCTATTATGTTCCTCAAATGACAATAATATGAACAAATATTTATAGAGCACTTATTATGTGCCAGGAACCATTCTAAGCACTTTACCTATATTACCTCACTTAGTCTCTCACAACAATTCTAAGAGTCAGGGACTGTTATTGTCCTCAGGGATGTGTGTAAGGTCTTCAACCACGTTGACGGTAGCAAAGCCTAGGTTTGAACTTAGGGTGTCTGCTCCAGAGGTTGCACTATCAACCACTCACAAATGCCTGATGCGTTTACACAAACTCTAATGTTCTCCAGTTCTGGGCTTAAAGTTATTCTAATGCGATTTGTTTTTCCTGCTACACAGACTGGAGGATAATATTTTAAAATAATCCATGTCTACACCCTCCCCTTATGATATGCAGCCTCTAAATCATCTGCTTCTGATCTAAGATTTTTTTGCTGCCACCTTTTCTTTTGTGCTTGGATGCTGGTGTCCACCTAAGTTACCTTCTCTATCCTGACTAGCATGTGGGTTGATAAACTTGGTTGTTAACAGAACTAAAGTCTTGGTCTTGACCTCACATGGCCCTACTAGCTCCGCTTGGTTCAGCATCAGTGCTGAAGCCTGAGCAGTGACACTTTTCTCTGGCCTAAGTGAGAGATGCCAGAACAGAGAGTTTATGGTGACCCATGACAACTGCAGGAAATAAGAGCTCAAGGTCAATAGCATACTGTGTATAAGTGGATAAAATGATAAGAATTAATGGCATTGAGTGCTGGCAGCAACCACAGAGGGCAGTGCAACCCCGTTTTTCCAGATCGAGAATTCATGGCTCATGGTAGAAGTGACTTTTCAAGGTCACAATTCTTGTTGATATCAAAAGTAGAACTCCCAGCTCAGTGCTCTTTCATCTGATGAAAGTTGACAGTTTCTTCCTTTCCTTTTTTTTTTTTTTTAGACGGAGTGTTGCTCTGTCGCCCAGGCCGGAGTGCAATGGTATGATCTTGGCTCACTGCAACCTCGAGTAACTGGGATTACAGGGCCCGCCACCATGCCTGGCTTATTTTTATATTTTTAGTAGAGATGGGTTTCACCATGTTGGCCAGGCTGATCTCGAACTCCTGACCTCAAGTGATCCACCCACCTCAGTCTCCCAAAGTGCTGGGATGGCGGGTGTGAGCCACTGTGCCCGGCCGAAAGGTGAGTTTTTTCGGACTTGGCTCTGGGTAGGTCCTCCTAAGCACTCAGTTTGGAGCTGCACATGTGAAGGCAGAGCAGGAATAAAAGGAGAAAATATTGAGAAGAGTCCAAAATAAGATCAAAGAGATTAAAAAACAAAATGAATGGTTGCTCACACCTCTTTCCTATCCCTACATAGAAACAAACAGGAAAATCGGACCAAAAGGGAGTTTTAGTGATAAAACAGGTCTATTCTCTGGTATGAGCCAGAGGCACTGGAGTCATTAATAATCTTCCTCTTCCCTTCTGAAACAGACTGAAGTAAAATGTGCTGGGCTACCTGCCACCCCCAAGCCCAGTCCTGAGCCTAGTGGGCTCCCAGCATGTGCCTCTGCCCTCCATCTGTTCTGGACTTCACTGGGCCCTCGAGTGGCATCAGGAGAACAGGTCTGGAATCAGACCCTTGGGACAAACCCTGGTCCACATCATCCCAGGAACTGTTTGGGATTCCTAGTGCTGACCCCTCTCCCACAGCTACGAGTAACCCCTTGCTCACAGTCTCCATGCCTGTCCTCTCACTTGGTTCCTTGGTTACAAGTCACCTTTGTGAAACCCCGGCTCACTAGAGCAAGAAATTATTTTGCTAACAGAGCCTGAGTCATTGGTGATTCCATCTAATTCTTCCTTTAGTCTGACTGGGTTTTGATGAACCCTATCCTACCATGGGAAACCATCAGCAAACACTTAGCATCATAACCCTACGGACTCTTTGAGTTGAAAATTCAAACACGTCTCACAAATAAAAATGAGATCCTGAAAATTAAAAAAACAGTTTCTCAAAGCCACCCAACTCATTAGTTGTTGAGGCCTCTGGCCATATTGTCTCCATGGCTTTAGTTCCTTTCTGGTTGAAATTGATGGCAAATCAGGGTCTCTGGAAAGTCGTCATTCTTTCAGGCTGTTCTGATACCATGCATTGACTTACTAGTCCAGCAGCTGGAAAGGGTTAACTCACCTCCCCCTGGAGAGGTCTGCTTCACAGGGCAGGTGGAGACCACCACTTGGTTTGTGTCACAATCCTGATCACTCATCCAGATTTATTTCCTATCAGTCAAATCATTTTCCATATACTTTCCCACAACGCGAGGAAAAAAATAGCGATACCATATTTCACATGGAAACCTAATTTAAACCAACTGTTCCATTGCCGAGTATGAGTCCCCAGGGCCCTGGTTGTTGAGATTATGTAAGCACTGTTATCATAAACATACACACACAGACACACACACACACACACACACACACACACACACACACCCCCAACATCTGCTTACAAGCCTCATGGACAATTCTTATTATGGTCTGATGTATTCATAACTTTATAAGCATTAAGTGGTGAGAGGGTCACCACTAATTACAAAATAATAAATGACAAAAAAGGAAATGAAGATTCAGTGACAAATGTCAAAATGTTGACCAAAGCATAAAAGGTGGTCACATTTACTAGATGGAAAATGGGATGTGTTGTCAATCCAGAAAGAATTTCAGGACACTGCAATCACATAGAAAAACAAAAAAAAAAATTATATAAATATAAGGTACTATGGTTTAGGCACAGAGAGTGCTACTAGAGCAGAAAGGTGCTAACAGTAGCAGATTATTTTGCTTATTTCAACAGCAAACACAGAATGAGAGATAATCTGGCCCCCAGCCCAATTCTTTAAGCACCTCTCCCAGAAGGTGCTGGGCTAATCCTGACATCATAACCCCCTGGACCATGCCCACAACTCCTCCACAACTGACCCTCCCAAAATATCTTTTTTCCCTTCCTTTTGCTTTTCCCAGTACTCTTAGGCTTAGCCAAACAGAACAGTTTGCTCCCTCTCCTCACATCAAATACCTTATTGGTATCACACACGCTCAGTTTGGAAGGAATGTTCTTGCATCATTCAAAATGACCTTTCCCTGATCTACCATGTCTTACTTGTGTCCTCTGTAAAGCCAAATCTTTACTTTGGCCCACCAGGCCCCTGTCCATTCTCCAACCACCTCACTTCTCCCCTACATTCCTCCTTTTAGGGAGGTAAACTAGGCTTTTTAACATCTCAAGAATCTTGAACTGGATGTTCCTTCTGCAGGAAGGCTTCCCCATCAGCCCAGATTCATTTTTTCTAAATTTTAAAAATTTGTTTATTTATTTATTTATTTTGTAGAGATAGGGTATCACTATATTACCCAGGCTGATCTTGAACTCCTGGCCTCGAGTGATCCTCCCACTTCCGCTTCCATAGCATTGGGATTACAGATAAGCCACCACACATGGCCTGTCATTTTACTCATCTAACCCTACTCATCCTTTTAGGCAGCACTGCCCTGAGACCATGCCATCAGGATCCTGCCCTGGACCCCAGGCTTCAGAAGTCTCTACACTGGCTGTCGTCCAGCTGTGCCCTCCCCACAGAGTAAGAAGTCTATGGGGTGAAGGGGACGTGCCTGTCCACAGGCTGCACACTCACTTCTAGATAATTTATCCCTTGTAAACCCAGGCCTCCCAAATTCCCTGTCCAAATAGCACCAAGCCCACTGCTGGTCTGCAAGGGCTGTTGATTTGGATCAGTCCTTCAGAGGGTAGATTGTAACCCCTAGGCCTAAAGCCAGGCCAGAGGGCAGTGGGGGTGATGTGTGGACAGGGTTTGAACATGAGGCCTGAGGTATCCACACTCTGGCACACAAGCCAGGATGGGAAGAGAAGGTGGGAAGGCTGACATGCTGGGGCCTCCCTTGTACTCGCGCCCTGGTCCCCTAAAGGAAAGGGTGAGGCTGCCTTCAGGAGTCTGATAAAAACATCGTTTTCTTGAGCAGAACTTCCTTGACTTCCCACCTGGAGTGTGTCCACACACTGTGTGCTCTGTAGTGCCCCCACATCACCCTGACCCTAGCGCACATTTAGTGCTGTGATCCTCATGAAGGAAGATGCTGGATCTGCTATGCTCACGGGTAAGCAGCAGTGTCAGTGACCTGCCAGAATCTGCCCTCAGTAAGTTTAAACAAGAGTCGGCGAAGGAGTGAACATATGAATGAATGAAACAGCTTCTCTAGGGAGGCTTTTCTCGTGGTTCACCTAGCACCTTCCATTCCATTTCTTCCTATTTCTCTTCGACTTAACGTAGGACCTTGAGTCCAAAGTTTCACTTGGATTCTCACCACTGCACAGTTTTGCCTCTGGTTTATTTTTGTTGTATTTGTGTGCCTGACTCTTTCACATGGGTCTGTTCTGTCTCCCCCAGCAGACCCTTAGACCTGCAGGACAGAGACCATCTTTCCCACATTTCCAGCATGGAGTTGTTCAGTGTCTCTGGCAGACAGGCAGGCCATCCAGAGTCCCAGGAGGCCGTGGGCAGGGAGGATTCTCAGCTTCCAAACGCTCAGGGATTATATTTGGGAAAAGGCCTGAACACTTCCCAGTGCTGTTCCCAGGTCCAGAAAAAGGAGACAAATGACATTCTGCCAAAAAGTTTCTTGAATATGCCAAGCAGACGTTTTCACAGAGATGATCATTTGTAATGGGTATCTGGTCACTCTAACTGCAAAGGTTGAACTCAAATGGTAAAGTCTACAAAATACAATGAAAGTCTAGACAGAGCTTCTTTCTTTCTCTCTCTCTCTCTCTCTCTCTCTTTCTCTCTCCTTCTTTCTCTCTCTTTCTTTCTTTCTTTCTTTCTTTCTTTCTTTCTTTCTCTCTCTCTCTCTCTCTCTCTCTTCCTTCCTTCCTTCCTTCCTTCCTTCCTTCCTTCCTTCCTTCCTTCCTTCCTTCCTTCCTTCCTTCCTTCCTTCCTTCCTTCCTTCTTTCTTTCTGACAGAGCTTCTCTCTTGTCACCCAGCTGTAGTGCAATGGCACAATCTTGGCTCACTGCAACCTCCGCCTCCTGGGTTCAAGTGATTCTCCTGTCTCAGCCTCCCGAGCAGCTGGAATTACAGGCATGCACCACCACGCCCAGCTAATTTTGTATTTTTAGTAAAGACAGGGTTTCTCCATGTTGGTCAGGCTGGTCTTGAACTCCCGACCTCAGGTGATCCACCCACCTGGGTCTCCCAAAGTGCTGGGATTACAGGCGTGAGCCACCACACCTGGCTATGATAAAGCTACTTTCAAGTAGTTTATGTGTAGTGCACATCCATACCTATCCTCCATAGAGCTTTACTAAAACATCTTGACTAGCACATGTGGGCATGTACACATACACAACATGCACATGTGCATGCACAGTCCCATACACACACACACACACACACACACCCCTGCATAGGCAGTGCTCCTCAAATGTGGAACACTGACATCAGAAGCACTGGGGGTGGTGTTTGGGTGTTTGTTCAAATGTAGATTCCAAGGCCTCACTCAGACTGATAAATCCGGCTCTCTTAAGGCCGGAGATCAATAATTTGCATTTTTAGATAAACTCCCTGGTGAATCTTATATGCGCTGGAGTTTGAAAACTCACCCAGGGGCTCAGTGACCTTTTTCTGCACCCCAGGGCCTTGAGTCAGAGCTCAGGCATCATTTCTGTAGTACCAGTACAAAACTATAAATCACCTCTCTGGCCTTGGCTGTTAACTGTACCTGAGACTGAGACTGTAACCCATCTGGAACAAGGGGAAGCTGTGGGGAGGCAGCACAGCGTAGTGGCGGAGCCCGGCGCTGGAGTTGGGTGGACCTGCGTACACTCCCAGCCCCACTGTTTCCTGTGCGTGCCCCTGAGGCAAGCCGTCTAACTGCTCTGAGCCCTGATTCCCTTTTCAGTAAAATGGGCATACTGTTTACCTCCCAACATTGTTGTGAGGGTGCAGTTGGAGAGTATATCTAAAGATCTCAGCATGATGCTTAGTGTGCAGTTAAGGGCTTGATAGATGTTCACTACTGTGACTGCTCTGCTGCTGCTAGTACTGTTGTAGAGACGCTGAATTCCAGGTAACAGGACACAGAAATCCTGAAGACTGGAATCTCTAAATCCCATTTCCTAACTAACAGGCCGGACCAGGAAGAATCTGTGACTGCCCTAAGGGTTTGTGCCCCGATCACAGTCCCCTCCTAAGAGAAGGATAACTCAAATGTTACCTCTTCTCTCAAGGCTTCCCTGGCTCCTTGCTAGGAATAAAACAGCATGTTTCCATTATAATAGCCCAATCATATATATATGATTAGTTTTTAAGCTTTTATTTCTTTTTAGAAATGGAGTCTCCCTATGTTGCTCAGGATGGACTCAAACTTCTGCCTCAGCCTCCCAAGCAGCTGGTACTACAGGTGCATGCCACTGTGGTTGGCTACGTGTGTGTGTGTGTGTGTGTGTGTGTGTGTGTGTAAACTGTTGTCCTAGACCAAATTCTTCCAATCATAAGCTCCTTAAAGGCGCAGGCCATGGTTCATTCATGCCAGGATCTCAGTCCTGAGGATACAGCAGCCAGCATGTTTCCCACACCCAGGCATCCTCCTTGACATGAAGTGGGTGCAGAAGGGTCTCTTGAACTCCTCGCTCTGCTTGGCATGGTTCCACTGAGGACTCTTTGCTTAGGAGAGACACAGAGGGGAAAAGGCAAGTACCCAAAGGGAGCTTTTTCAGAGCCTTAAACATAGCTCAGATTATACTCTCCCCTTACCCCTAAACTGCATCCCAATTGTCTTGAGAACAAACTCTAAATCTCTTTTTGGCTTTCAAGGATGGCACTACTTGCTCTAATTTACATCTCCAGTATTAATTTTTTACTGTTATCCACCACTTATCCAGATAGCAATCCAATTGTACCATGTGTATCATTTTCTATTCTTTGCCTATTCCTAGGGTCTATGCCATTTTTCAATCTGATTCCTTGTGTAGGGGGTTTTGTTTTAGCTGTCTAACTTCTTAATCTGTACAGATTACATAAGGCTGATCATACTCCCTCCTGCAGCCTGACCTCAGTGATTTGTTCAAAGATCGTCATATGACCTCAACCAGCCAACTAAAGCCCTTCTTGAGTCTTTTACTGAAGCTATCAGGAAAAGAGACAACCTTTTTGTTGGAATCCTAAACTCTAAAGATATGAGCCTGGAGCTGTTGACAGCTGTCTTTGCTATAATATCAGGAAAGCCTGCCTGAGAAGGAAGGCAACACCAAGAAAAGATGAAGATAGATTTTAAAAACATTGGTTAGGTTCTTAGATCCAGCCATCCCTGAAGCCCTCTGATGACTCCATATACATACACCAATTTCCTGTTTTGTTTGAGTAGCTTTGAGTTGAGTTGCTGTTAACTCATAACTGAAAAAAGAACCTTGACAAATATATCTTGACTTGAGGTGATCCTCTCTCTTCTAATAAACACTCAGTGAGTATCCACTATATAGTATGCACTGTGCTAGGCGCTAGTAAACAAGACAGACATGATATCTGCCCGTTGATAGCTTGGCATCTCATGGGGGAAAATAACATAAGCAAGTAATTACATAATGGTATTATTGATATAATAATTGGATAATTATTTTTATAATTACGTATAAAATTGTTAATTTTATATAATTATAATCAATTATATTTTAATTATATTTAATTAAGCATATAATAAAATTATAATTAAATTTTTATAAATAATTGGATAACTATTTTTAGAATTATATATAAACTTATATTTTTATAATTATATATAAAATTATATATAAAGTATTATTGAAATAATAATTGGATAATTACTTTACCATTTATATGCTGTCATCTTTAGAAGTCCGGTTCTTCTACCACTTCTTGGTCCCAGTTGCCCTCCCAAAGCACTTTATTTAAATCTCTGTAGTAATGCCTATTTTTTCCATAAACAGTTACTGCATGCCTGTGAATTTGCCTGGAACTATGCTAGGCATGAGAGTGGGAGCAGTTAAAGCAAGTATAAGAAAAGTAAGAAGCATACTCTGTCTTGCAATTAAACCAGTTGTGTATATGTCCATTTTCTCTAAATTGTCACCTTCTTGAGGGTAGGGAACATGTTATTCTGGACATCTTTCTATTGTTTGCAGAATGGCTTGCCTACAGTTTGCAAGAGATAGTTGATTATTCTCAAATTCTTCAACTGTAAATCCCTAAATACTGTACTCAGAAATTGGGTTCTAAATTCACTAGAGTTATTTACTGTTTTAAAATCAACTAGGGAAAATATTTTCACTGAGGTTTGCAAATACCATTTCCAGTTAAATAGAATTTGGAGAATTGCCAACAGCTATGCAGAATGTGTTATCCTCTTCTCTCTCACCATATTTAATTGAATTGAATGGATCCTTCCTTGTGAAGCCAATTATTAAATGCTGTTCAGAAGTAAACCTCATCTCATGCATAGTCTCCCCTTTTGTAATAGTATTAATTGATGGCACTAAAATAGGGTCCTGGTTATTTCATCCCTGCTTATCCTATCCTATCCTATCCTATCCTATCCTATCCTATCCTATCCTATCCTATCCTATCCTATCCTATCCTATCCTATCCTATCCTTTCAGCTTTACAAGGCTGGTACTAATACTGTTGCCATTTTACAAATGCGGAAGGTGAGATTCAGAGTGAGTAAACTAGCTTGCCCAAGGTTACACACCTGGAAAGTAGGAATGAGCCAAATCAAAAGCCTGTGCTTTTAAATTACCATGCTACTACCTTTCATTTTCTCTTTTATGAAGGTTAGACTCAACAGTAAATTAGCAAACAGTCTAATTTACTGTTGAGTGTAATCTACATAAGAGAGGAATGGAAGGTAGTGGAGCATGGTAATGTAAAAGCACAGGCCTTTAAATTTTTAAAGCTTTGCTCCCCAGACAGCCTCCCTGATCTACTGGGCAAAGAAATGCCTCAGCAAACACTGTGCGGAGCTTAGCTCCAAAAACAGAATGATGCAGCCAAGTCTCATTCCGTTTAGAAACAGAATTTCAGCATTCTGAGAAGTCACAGAGAATGCGGCATTGGTGCTTGCCAGTTGCTTACAAATGTTCCTATTCTGTCATGTATCTAAAATTTTAAGTTTTTGATGACATGCAGACTAGGACAGGGTCCTTCTGAATTAGAGAAGAATGCGTGGGAGAAGGCCTGTGAGAGATTCCGTCCCTGAAGCTCACTCACCCAGACAACTAGGTATCCCAGGCAGAGGCCAGAAAGTCAGGGTATAACCCCTAGTAAACCTCCTCCCAAGCTGCTGCCACCTCTGGAGTGCCTGCTCCCTGCAGCCCCTTCACTCCAGCTAAGTCAGGGAACTTCAACAAATACATGCTTGTTCAGCAAATCACTCCTGAGTGTCTACCCTCCAGAGCTCACACTCCAGTGGTCACTGGAGCACATGATGAGCAAGACAAACACAATCCCTACCCTCCCAGGAGGTGGTGGCATCTGCACTCCCCAGCATGACCTGTCCCTCCTCAGCTCTGATCTGCCTCCTGTGGGGGGTGCTCCTTTACCTCTCCTCACCGAGGAGATCTCAACTTGGCAGTGCTGACTCTATCAGAGGCTGGGTTTGCCCTTGTCTGACATCAGCAAAATAACAGTGACACCAAATGCTTTTAAAGAGTCTACTTAACATGTATTAATTCATTTAATCCTATAACAAGCCTATGAGGTATACGTCCTTATCATCTGCATTTTAGAAATGAAATTGGAGCAGTCACTTGCCTAAGATCATAAAGCTAATTAAAGTGGTGAAGGTGGGATTCCAACCCAGACAGCCCAGCCCCAGAGCCCATGTACTCTGCTGCCATGAATTGGTTTTTGCATGCTGTGTTTCTTGTGGCTCTGTCTTGGCCTATTTTATTTTATTTGAGTTAGGGTCTCACTGTCACCCAGGCTGGAGTGCAGTGGCATGATCATAGCTCACTGAAGCCTTGAATTCCTGCTTCTCCAGTAGTTGGGACTACAGGTGTGTGCTACCATGCCTCGCTCTGTTTTGGCCCCTCTCAAATCTCTTCTTACGCTACATCCTCTCCATATGTGTTTTCCTTCACTTAACTTGCTTTACCCATCCTCTCTCTGCTGCTGGCTCCAAATGTCTAGCTCTTATCTTGTATCTCCAAGAATGAACTGGACATTTTTACCTGGAGGACCCAAAGCCCATCCTGTTTCCAGTCCTTAACTCCTTCACTTTCCATTCCCATATCCAATTAGCTTCCAAGTAGCCCAGACGTCATGTCCTCTAGGAAGTCATCCCCGAACCCTCAGACAGTTAATGGGTCCTCTGTGCTAATATAACCTTCCTTCTGCACTTATTATACTGCACTGTGACCACTATCCCCCTGGACTTTGCCACTGCAGATGGAGCCCCTTGGATGCAGGCATTGTTTTACTCATCTGTTTCCCAGCACAAGTGACATAAGTGAGAGGTGTTTGACAACATCTTGTTTTGAGTTATGCATAATACATTGCAGCCAGCTCCACATTGGTGCTGCCCTTCCCAGAAGACTGTCCAAGTGCCTTACTTGCCCAGGGTTTCTGGGAACTGCCGTACAGGAAGCAAGGCAGGATCATTTACCCTAGAGCTCACAGCCCCAGAGCTGCCTGCTTGATCTTCACCCAAGAGGCTCAGAA
Organism: Rhinopithecus roxellana; assembly: GCF_007565055.1. NCBI lineage: Eukaryota > Metazoa > Chordata > Mammalia > Primates > Cercopithecidae > Rhinopithecus > Rhinopithecus roxellana. Next base: position 79,386,156 of record NC_044559.1, read on the forward strand.
GGCTAGTGTTGCTGGGGAAGGCAACCAGGGGAGCCATGACGTAGAAGACCTATGGGCAGTTTAGTCTATGACTGGAAGGCTCCATTTTCCCTGAGATGATTGGGCAGCAGAGAGTGAGAGTGTGGTGGGTTTCTCATCTGCACTGGAATGGGCTGGACCCATTCTGAGGTTCTCTGAGTGAAGGACAGAACATGGATTACTCAAGTCCCCTGGATAGGGAAGCCACTGGCCACAGGCCACACTGCTTGGGAAAAGGGGACAGGTGAAGGTTTTCATCCAGGGCCACTGAGCAGGGCCACGATGTTTGGAGACCATGCTATGATTCACTCTTGGTCTTCGGGCAGGTGTGCGCCTGTCACTGGTAAGCAAAAGTGAGCCTGGCAAGTCATTTTTTCACTTGTGGTGAAATGCAAATTTTCACCAATTAGAATGTGAATGGTGAGCAAGTAGAAGGAGACCGACAACCAGCCAACACTAATGATGGAGCAGGAAGGATAGAGCGGAAGGGAATAAAATGGTACGCCTGTGTTGGCGTACGTTCCGCTGAAAACAAATCTGTGCGAACAAACAAAGGATATTGGCATCCCACCAAGATCAATTCATCCTGGCCCCACTGGACACTGGTAGATAGAACAGACCATTAAGAAGAAGATAATTAAATCAGCCGTCTGTGCAGTACATATGTGTTGGGTGAACATCTGTGAATGAAATGCGTAAGGGAATAAATCTGATGAAAACTGGGATTCTAATCTTTTCAGCTTCTCTGTTCCAATGGGGAGAAGAGTGTATGTAATCACTCTCCTCAGGGTGAAGATCAAGCAGGCAGCTCTGCGGCTGTGAGCTCTAGGGTAAATGATCATGCCTTGCTTCCTGTACGGCAGTCCCCAGATGCCCTGGGCAAGTAAGGCGCTTGGACAGTCTTCTGGGAAGGGCAGCACCAATGTGGAGTTGGCTGCAATGTTTTATGATAACTCAAAAGAAGATGTTGTCAAGCACCTCTCACTCATGTCACTTGTGCTGGGAAACAGAAAAACACAGGATTTGGAGCCAAAGGAATGTAGGTTCATTTCTTGGCTCTGCCTTTCACTATTTCTGTGACCTTGAGCAAGTTTCCTACCTACCCTGAGACTCTATTTCCTCACTCGTAAGATGGGGATAATAAAATGCCCTGTGTCATAAGGAGTGTGGTGCCTAATAAAAGGGATGATAAATACAAAGTCTCTTTATATTTATAAAGTAATAAAAGGGATGATAAATATGAAGAGCTCCGGTGCTTGGAGAGGAGTAGTATGTGCTCAATAAATGTCAAATAATATTGATAATTAAAAAATAATAAGCAGCTCCTTCTTCAAGATGTAGCACTTGTGGAAACAATGCTGGCCTTTTTATTACAGGGTCAGCTTCCCTTCACTGTTTAGCAGAGAGGGACTTTCCAAGGATTAGATTCTCCAAAAGAATGATCCTTCATTTCTTCTAAAGAAGCCAGAAAGCAGAGGCAGAGGAAAAGGGGCAAGACAAATGTTCAGAAAGAACATATCAATAGAACATCCAAGGAAAGTTGGCAGTGAAGGGTGGGAAGCAGAAGAGGAAGGGGTCTGGGTCAGGGCCCTCTGAGGAGGTAGGGACACAGGGACATAGCTTGGTAGGTGGGGAAGTCCTGGAAAAATAGCTGTGAGTCATAGACAGGTTCTAAAAGGGCAGCCACCCTGAGAACCCAGGGCCTTTGTCCAGGAAACATCAGGTACTCTGGACTGTGGTTATAACATTTGATGGGCTGGGATTAAACCACATCACATGACACTGGCTGTTTCAACATCTTTCTTGCTTTTTGAATAGTTCATCATCTTTTCCAGGCAAAGAACAGACTCCAATTCTGAGTAAAAACTAACAGAGCTGTACATGAAAGGCAAAAATTCTAGGGTGTCCAGCACAGGATAAAATTACTGGATGTGCCCCACCAACTACCTAAGATATAAACAGTGAATGTCCTGCAATGAGATCATGTAACTGGGGAGTGGTAACCGCCCTGGTGGAGCAAAGCAAAGGAACTTGAGATTGACAGCTTAGAGCATGGAATTCAGTTCGGGGAGTCAAACAAGGGCCCAGCAGCCTGGCTGCAGCACTTCCAAGCTACACTTGGTACTTAATTTGTCTTGTTTGTTGATTGCCCTGCTTATTCATATGTGGCAACCCTCTGCAGCATTTGATTTTGAAATCTTGATGAGCAGATTGATCTGCCAATTTTGAATTATTCTCACATGTTCTGCACAAAGTAGATGCTCAATAAATATTCTGGAAACTGTTGTTATCCCTTTCTGCTCCGAAGACCCCAGACAGAAACAGATCAGCAATGTTTTGTGGTAATGTTTCCCAAACTGTGTTTCAGGGGACATGTTCTACCCAGATGTTAAGTATTAAATATTTTGTGAAGAAAGTGTCTGGAGCCATATAACTTCAGGAAATTCTAGGATAAGCATTTTGGGAGGCCGAGGTGGGTGGATCACTGAGGTCAGGAGTTTGAGACCAGACTGGCCAAAAGAGTGAAACCCTGTCTCTATTAAAAATGCAAAAATTAGCCAGATGTGGTGGTGTGCACATGTAATCCCAGCTACTTGGGAGGCTGAGGCAGGAGAATCATTTGAACCTGGGCGGTGGAGGTTGCAGTGAGCTGAGATCACGCCACTGCATTTGCACTCCAGCCTGGGTGACAGAGGGAGACTCCATCTCCTAAATAAATAAATAAATAAAAGGTTTTTAGGGGCAGGATTTTTGGAGCCTTTAATATGCTAATATGCACGATAAACCTTTAAGAAGCAGCTAATATTCAATATTTCTCAAGTTCTTTTGACCATGTAATTTCTTTTCAAAGGAACATTAATTAACATTTAGAAGAACCCTGCAATATTGACAGGGGTCTCTCTGGGCTCCTTCAGCCTGAAGTGGATGTAGCAGCGGCTTGTCTCCACCAGTAGTTCAGGAGACTCTACCTGCACCTGGCCAAACCGAAAATACACACCTCCTTCTCTAGAAACCGCTTGGGGTGGGTGAGTTATAGGAGGTAGAAATAGAAACAGCAGCATAGGCTTTTATAATTGGTGTCATAAATCCAGAATCAACATGTCATTGGAGGAACTCTAAAACCAAGACATGAAGGAAGATTTTTCTTTAGACTCCAAAGTGAGGAGATGAAAGCCAACTGTTATTTCATAGCCAAGGCTGTCATGAAGGAATAATCCAGACAGCTGACCAACTTTTAGCTATGTGGTTCTACTACATAATGAAACAACGAATGAATCAATGGACTATAGAATGTTTGAATTGGAAAAGACTTTAGATATTATTTAGTCCATTTCTCTTATTTGATAGATGAAGAAACAGAGAACCAGAGATGTTAGGTGACTTGCAAAAGTCACCCAGTTAGTGAGTGGTAATGCTGAGGCTAGAGCCCAGATGTCACCTCGGGACACCCTACAGTCATAACTTGCTGAGTTTGTCATCTCTGTGAAGACAGTCTGATACATTGCCACCTGCCCTCCCTCTGTGGGCCTTCATAGGCAGGGTGAAGAAGTGTCAGATAAGGAAGACGAGGAGAGCTGGGAGCAGCAGCAATTACTAGAGCACTAACCTCAGATGGCCTAAGAGATGGGGGCAGTGGGTCCTAGTTAGGCAAAAGCCAAGGAACAAAAGGGAGAAGAGTCCAGGGCATGAAAACAAGGGTGTCCAGTCTAGGGCCTCCCACAACACAGCTCTCAGCAGGCTGAACTGGAGTCCAAGAGATGGCAGTGGCGGCAGACTTGTCTGCAGAATTTCAGATATGCTGGCCTTGGACTTTTCCCCTCTAGCTTCAGCCAGAAGGTACCACCAGCTGTGCCCTGCAGACTGGGCTACAGAAGGGAAAGGGCAGAGGAGAATGGAGGTTTGGGGAAGAATTCTAGAAGGGAGGCCCCAATAAGAAAAACAGGAGAAATAATGGCGCCATTGCTATTTGTCTTCATTAGGAATGGCCAGAGAGGGAGAAGCCAAAGGAAGAAAACTTCCTCTGCTTCCTAGAAGAGAGGAAGCTGGCAAGAAGAACCCTTCAGGGAAAATTTTGGCTAGGATCTGTTTTAGAAAAGGAGGGAGCAGCTGCTCACCAGCTGCTGATTATGGGCTGGAGACCCTGATTAACAGCTCAACAGGCACAAAGCCAAGGTTAAAAGTCACAGGAATTGAAAGCCTAGGACGTGGGGAGGCTGAAGTGAGCCTCAGACCAGCAGAGGAAGGGGATTTATTTTGGAGACTGGGGCGATGCAGCTGGCAGGATTTGAGTGATTTTGGTGAGCAAGCTCAAGTTAAAGCCTGCTTGTTTTCTTCAGGGTGGTCAGTTTAAAAAGTTTGGGGGTGTGTTGACAGTTCCTGCAAAAGTGACAGACCTGTTTGGGAGCCTAGGGGTCTGATAATTTAGGGGTCACAAAGATCCTCAGAAGGAATGGGGACCAAATACCAGCCTTGCTTTATTTGCAAAGAACGGGTGACTTTTAACCTCAGAGGAGTAAAGCTATTTGCATATAAGATGGACTAAAAGATTTATTTCTATTTTCTCCTATTTTTCAAAGTGCTGGAAAAATCAAAACTTAAATGTTTTCATCAAGTATTACCTGAAACAAAATTGGCAGGCATACGTATAATTTCCCTTTTAACTCTAAGTTACTAGACTCCAATGTTCTGTCAAATATACCCCAACACCTGTAGCACATAAACTCAGGCCTAGATTTCCTAAAAATGCTGGACATGTTTTAGTATTTTAATGATAAAACCCAGATGTCCTGTTTTACATGCCCTGGAAGAAAAGAAACATACAACCTTACACAGAACTCTCACCATTTTAAATCTGATTAAACTCTATGCCAAACAAGGAGTGGAAAGAGTATCATGTTTGTACAAACAATCCTTTAAACAGTATTTTTCAAACCCACTTAAATGTTCTAGAAAACTTCGGAAATGTGAATCAGCAATATTTATTTACATTCCACCCCCGGACTGAAGTATTAGTTTGGGGTCGTGTCTTGGTACTTGGAGCAGGAATTGTGATGATGATTACTTTGGTTCTCCAACCTGTGTTTTGAGGCCCATGTGCAATGAACCCCACTTTGGTCACTTATGCATATGTCAATACTATTTAGAGCCAGTGATTCTTAGTAGCTTGGTTTCAGAACCACCTGGGAGAGTTTCTTCAAAATATCCTATTGTAGGCTCCACAGTTTAGTGTCTAATTCAGTAGATCTGGGGAGGGGAGTAGGAATCTGTCCTTACATCAAGTTTTCCTAAGTGATTCTAATAAAGCTTTGTGTTTGGGAATCACTGATCTAGGGCCCTGGCTATTTACAACCTTAAATGTGCATGGGGATCTTATTAAAATGCAGATTATGATTCAGTGGGTGGGGGCAGGAGCAGAAGATTCTGCAGTTTCAATAAATTCCCAGATGACACTGATGTGCTGGTCGGGGGACCACACTTTGCATTTTGTTCTTTTCTGTCTCTTGCAACCTGGAATCGTTCCTCTACTGTTCCCTGTCTTTCATGTCTTTATGTAATTTCAAAGATTACAGGCCTTACATTCTGTAGGACGGCCCTCAGCCTGGGTCTATCTGAGGTTTCATGACCAGACTTAGGTGATGCTGTCCTGGCAGAAATACTCAGAATGAAGCTGGGCTCTGCTTGGTGCATCACCCTAGAGGGTACAAGATGTGGAGCCTTTGCACCACTGGTGATGTCAATCTTGATCACCTGGTCAGGCTGGTGTTTGCCAGGTGTCTCTGCCACATGGTTACCATTTTCCCTCTGGTAATTTACTAGTATTTGTGAGGCACTATTCTAGGAATGCACTAATATCCTACAATTCACATACCCTCTACTGCCTGCCTTCATTGATAAATACCACCAGAATCAGCCACCTCTATGACAGCTACCAAATGGTGATTTGTATTTCCTGCGTGATTTCTATATTTGTTAGTTTCATTCTTCAATAAGAAAGAACAGTCCCTTGTCTTCCATTTATTTGTTCACATATTCACTTAAATTGGCATAGTCAAATGGATTATAATTTTTTTCACTCTATTGGAATCCATTACTCTATTTATTTTGAAGCTTAAATGATCCCAAAGTGGCACCTGGTCCTTTTGATATGTTTCCACCATCATTGGAACATTTCCTTGGTTTCTGGCAAAACAAGATGTTTCAGGTTTATCTTTTTTTTTTTTTTTTTTTTTTTTTTTGAGATGGAGTTTCCCTCTTTTTGCCCAGGCTGGAGTGCAATGGCGCGATCTCGGCTCACCGCAACCTCCGCCTCCCGGGTTCAAGCGATTCTCCTGCCTCAGCCTCCTGAGTAGCTGGGATTGCAGGCATGCGCCACCATGCCTGGCTAATTTTTGTATTTTTAGTAGAGACGGGGTTTCTCCATGTTGGTCAGGCTGGTCTTGAACTCCCGACCTCAGGTGACCCACCCGCCTCAGCCTCCCAAAGTGCTGGGATTACAGGCGTGAGCCACCGCACCTGGCCTCAGGTTTATCTTTAAGTTTCCCTTCCCCAGCCACGGAATCAGCAATTTCCTCCAAGAAGCCCTGGTTTCTTTTTCGTAAAGAATGGTATTTAGAATCCAATATCTGTGTGCTTAATGTGCTCATTGCTACTGGAGTGCCATTGCTTTGAGGTTTCCTAGGCAGACAGAGCTTGAAAAAAAAAGTCTACACAGTGCTCTTGCTACTGGAGTGCCATTGCTTTGAGGTTTTGTAGGCAGACAGAGCTTGAAAAAATAGTCTACACACACACACACACACACACACACCCCTACACACGTATAACTATTCCCTTATTTATCTGTGTATATAGATTATAATAGCATACATTCATAATGAAATCTGCATTTCAAATTTAACATCCCAAAGTTCTTTCTAGCCTTTTTCCTTTTTGTGTTTGTAAGTAGCATTTCCAACAGTAAGAAACCTGGCTTTTGTATAGTTATCCTAAATATATTTGCTTATTTACTCATCAGTTTAGTTATCTGCTCACAGTAACCAATGTCCCAACCATTTGGGCCTTCCCTTCTGTCTCCCAGCTGTGTGTCCCCTTCTCTACTCTGCATCCTTGCATGCTGGGGGCATGCTCCTGACGTGTCACTGATGTGCTTCTGTGCAGCTCCCACATCCCTCCCCACACCAGCCAGGGCTGCCCTCCATGCTGGGAAACCAAGGGAAGAGGGAATGGAAGATGGGAAAGTTGCTTGTTCTTTGTAAATTGTTCACTAGTGTCTTACATTTGAGCTACATACAATGGTTAATAAATTTATAATTGTGAAAGTAAATTTGACTTTTTATTAAAGCATTTACTAGTGAAAAAATAAACATCAAAACATTTTAAACATATTGTATGTTTGTGTGTGCATGTATGTGACAGCTGTACTTTAAAGTTGTAAAGAACTTCAGAGGTCTCTTATTTAAATGGTTTCAAATTTGGAGGCCTGGAGGCTTTCTGGGAACACTTTCAGTACAACACTGATTAAGAGCTGGTCTGGAATAAAGAGAGCCTGGGGAAAAAGTGAGGTTCAAGGAATATTCCCTAGGGCTCCTCAGAGCAGCATGTCAACACCCCTGGCCTGTTCCAACCCCTCAAGCTCTAAACAAGAGAAGACAGGCTTTACCAACTACTTTGCTATTTGCTGACAGCAGTTTCAAATGTTTGACCTTATAGATTTGTCCACTGTCCATGGTTGATGCGTGGCCAAAACCACCCACAGGGCCAAGCTGTACCCAGTAGAATAAGAGAGAGCAATGGAAGGGTATCAACCACAGTACATATATCAACGGGGCTGAATGACAGAAACAAGTCAGAAAAGGACATATGCAATTTAATCACAACATTCAATGACTTCCCATACCATTCTGGGTAAAATTGAAAGCACTTACAATGACCTACAAAGCTCTACAGATTGGGTCCTCCGACCTCCTCTCCTGCCACTTCCTTTCATGTCCTGCACAGCTTACCCCACCTCAGTCACACTGACCCTCTTTCTGTTCCTTGAATATGCCAGGCACGCTTTACACAGGGCACCAGCACTTATGGTTCCCTCTGCCTAGAATGTTCTTCCTTCACGTGTCCAGATAGCTCATTCCCTCAACCCTCTCTTCGTTACTCAAATACCAGCTTCTCAGTAAGGCTGTTCCTAGTTGAGGTGGCCAGTTGGCAACTTCTGCCTTCCGACTCTTGCCAGCTGGTCCTCTTTCCCATGTTCTATTTGTTTAGTCATTCAACAAATATTTGTAGAGCAATGTCTAAGTGACAGGGCTGCCCCATGGCTTCATGTGCATAACTTTATTTTATTCACATGCATCTGTACTTTATTTTCATTCTCTCTCTTCCTCCCCACTTCCACCAGTCTTTGGTTTAATCTTTAATATTGAAAGTAATACACATTTGTAAAACAGATCCAATATTATAACATTCTCTACAGTAGGAAATGAAATCTCCTCCCTCTCCCTTCTTCCCCACTATTATTACCATAATAATAAAATTTCTTGGCCTTCTCTGCAGGTAGACAGGTGAGAGTCCCCTGGGGAATGGAAAGGTAGTGGAAGGGAGAACTTTCATAAACCAAGATTACTTTTGCATATTAAAGGACTTGCAAGGAATCTCAATTTCCAGCTGTCTGTAGCATGTCACACTTGTCAAAAGCTTGGCTAAGGCAATTGATATTCAAGAAAAACATTCTAAAGGTCATGCCAGGTATTCATTCCTTAGATTTTTCTAAGCTCTATCCTTATGCCAAGTAAGACTGTCAGTGAGCAACATACCTGAACTGGATTACTTTAGCTCCCCATATCATATCTTAAGAGAGTCATGCTTTTGAATTGTGTCTTTTTATTAATGACCAACACAAAATATGGCCAAAAGGAGATTGCTTTTGCCAATGTTTCTGCCTTCAAAACTGCTCTTCAAGATACCATCATTTTCTACGGGACACATCATTTTCTTTCTTCTTTTTTTTTGAGATGGAGTTTTACTCTGTCATCCAGGCTGGAGGGCAGTGGTGCGATCTTGGCTCACTGCAACCTCCACCTCTTGGGTTCAAGCAATTCTCTGCCTCAGCTTCCCGAGTAGCTGGGATTACAGGCACCTGCTACCACACCCGGCTAATTTTTTGTATTTTTAGTAGAGGTGCGGTTTCACCATCTTGGCCAGGATGATCTCGAACTCCTGACCTCGTGATCCACCCGCCTCGGCCTCCCAAAGTGCTGGGATTACAGGCGTGAGCCACCGCACCCGGCCAGGACACATCATTTTCTAATTCCTTCCAGAGTTCTAGAAGGTAGCTTCTGATGATTGGATGTGCTGATGCTTTTTTTTGCCTTCTTTCTCTCCTTCCTCTTCTTTTACCTGCTCCTCCAACTCCTTTTCTTTTTCAGATAATGAGAATGATATAATCTATCATATCACCCTTTTTGCCTAGGCTGCCAGGAATCTCTGCCCAACTTTTTTTGTCAATGGAAGCATGTTTCCTTTGCCTAGGCATTCTTTCTGGCACTATTCTAGCTTTTTTATTCTACCATTTAAAAAACCTTCCCCCAATTTTTTTTTTATGTTTTGCAAATACGAAGAGACATAAATAAATGTATTAACAAAGAGTCCAATGCTGATATTTTACAATTTATAGGTAAGGAAAAGAAGGCCCTGAGAGGTTGCCTTTGCTGTCAGCCACAAATGACTAGTTAGAAGAAACTTTGATACTAAAATCTGAGGGTTCCTGCCCTTTCCATTACCTGATGCTGTTTCAAATTAGAGACTAATATTTTTTCTGCCTTCACAGGTTGTGGATATTCACTCAGCATGTTTTCCTTTATGTACTGCTCTTGGAAAGGGAAGCCAAGTCTGTGGCCTATTTGCTCTTTTCTTCATCATCATCAATGCACAAGGCCAGCAGAGTCCAGGAAGGAGAGAGAGATGTTCTCACCTCTTTTTATTTCTGCTTATGTAGGCTCAACCCCAGCAACCTATCTAATCCATTCAGTAATTCAGATATAATAATGGGGACATGGATGAAATATCTTTGGGAATGAAGGTGTCCCTGAGTATTGCATTTTTGTTGAGAAGTGTGAGGTCATCAAGAAGAAAAAAACATTGAGTTTAATGCAAGCTGAAGAACTCTATATTTCAAAGTTTACAACATGGTAGTTTATAATCTCAAACCAAGTTTGATCAGCTGGATTTTAAAGGAATAATTTCTGCTTAAAACATGAATATGAAGTAAAAGTTCCTGTTTGGACTTTTATGCTTCCTTGCATGGAAATATGTAGCAAATGTAAAGATGGGTCCAGGAATGCTAACTTGGATAAATATGCAGGGTGATCTGATAGGAGTTCATACGTGCCATGGAGGAGGGGGTCACAATTGGGAGCAGAATGTGACAGAGCCATGATCCATCTGCAGCACCACTGTGTATAGGGGCTTTGGGGGCACAGAGACTTTCCTGAATTCTAGTTCTCCTACTTACCAGAGCTCAGACATGTTTTCTAAGTTCTAAGTTTTCCAAATCCTGTAAATTGAGAATGACCTAAGGAGTGTGCAGGGTATTTAAAAAGGCTTCACATACGCGTGAAGCACATAGCACCATGCTGGCTTGCAGAAGTGTTCAACTAATTGTAGCTATTATCACCTAAGTCAGGTTAGAGCAACTATCGAAGCCAGACAATAACTATTTTATGTGATCAATTAAATAACCAACCAGGAAAGAATCACAAAGAAAAATCCGAGAGGACACAGTAGTTACAGAAGGTACTGAACAGGTGCTGGTACTTTTAGCAGAGGACAGACTTAACCCCCTGGGGCTGAAGTAGCTGCAGAAATGTCAGTTTTCAGAATGAAACTGTGATGAGCCACACTTAGGTCAGGATGAATCAAATCAATGAATAAACTCTGTATCTGGTCATTGTCTAACTCTGCCGCACTTACACACCTTGCAGCCAAGGGGCCAAGGTTTCCTCACATTGTCATCAAGACATAAATGGCCAACTGAGCATACAACATGATAAGGTGCCTCTATAGAGTAATAATGGGGGAAAGAACCTAGGCACAGCTCAAGGAGAAGAAACCCTGACCAATGTGGTTGGCAGCCCTGAGCCTTGTGAATTAGGAGTCGGGGTAGCGTCAGCTTCTATGGGAGGCGGTGGTAAAGTTCTTGGCTCAGTTTTGTCATAGACAATGATCTGGGTCTGAATGTAAAAACATCTTGCCAGAAACTTTCTGTTACAAGAAGCTCTTTAGAAAGCAATGAAAGAATAAACTGCTACATATCCTTTAAAGGCATCACTATTATCTTGGCGGGGGTGGGGTAGAGGGAAGGGTAATTGCAGCCAGGATAAATAAAGATGATAAAAGGAATACGGGAGTTTTCCTTTGTGTAAAAAGTCTTGATTGATGGAGCTAGATAGTTCAGACATTTATCATGTGGATATATTCTACACGTGGCAGTCACATTAAACACATGTTGTTCTATAACATCTGTAAGTTGATGCTATTTGTACCCTTGCTCTTATTTGTTAATTTGAAAAGCAAAACAAAATAACCACACACACAAAAAGAACCAACCCTAAAACCAAGCTGGATTTTGTCTTTAACTTGGCAGAAAGAGTGGCCTCTGATTTTGTGCCTCATATTTTGAATGATTATCTGCTAGATTTTTATTTTTTGCCAATTCATTTTCCATATTTATTTAAGTCTTAGGAAGGAAATGCCCCCAAAATATGGTCATCTTTTTCACTGGGTATCTCAATGAAAAGCAATTTAAAAAATTGTAATAAATGTTTCACTTGGGACTCACATAATTCATTGTCATACAACCTTTAAAATAACATGTTAGGCTGGACGCGATGGCTCATGCCTGTAATCCCAGCACTTTGGGAGGCTGAGGCAGGCGGATCATGAGGTCAGGAGACCGAGACCATCCTGGCTAACACAGTGAAACCCCTTCTCTACTAAAAATACCAAAAATTAGCCAGGCTTGGTGGCAGGTGCCTGTGGTCCCAGCTACTCAGTAGGATGAGGCAGGAGAATGGCGTGAACCCAGGAGGCGGAGCTTGCAGTGAGCCGAGATCACACCACTGCACTCCAGCCTGGGCGACAGAGTGAGACTCCGCTCAAAAAAATTAAAAACCTCATTAAGATTAAACTGAAATTCCTCAGAGAATATTTTTCAGTGGGGCAAATGCTGCAACCTAAGTGGCAGCATTTCTTACTTGGGTATAGCACTTTATGGTTCACAAAGAACTTTTGCTACACCGCCTCACTTCTATTTCTATCTTTACCACAATTCTGAGTGAATGGTAGGGTAGGGATGGCTGTCTCACTTACAAATGAAGAAATGGAGATTTTTGACAAGAGCTGGTGTGGATGTGGAGCAATGAGAATATTATTAGATTTACAGAAAAATAGCAAGAATAGTACAGAGAATTCCCATATTCCTGGCACCCAAGTCCCTGTGTATTAATGTCTTAGGTTAGCACGATATATTTGTCACAATTAAGAAAATAATATTGATGCATGACTATGAACTAAATTAACTTTATTGGTTATGTCTCAGTTTTTACCTAATGTCCTTTTTCTGTTCCAGGATCCCACGTCACCTTCAGTCATCAGGCCTCTTTAGGCTCCTCTTGGCTGTAACAGTTTCTTAGGCTTGCCTTATTTTTAATGACCTTGACATTTTTAAGAATTATTGGTCATGTATTTGGTAGAATGCCCTTAACTTGGGATTTGACGACTATTTTTCTCATGGTTAGACTGGTTTAAGGTTTTGTGGGAGGAAGACCACGGAGGTCAAGTGCAATTCCCATCACATCATATCCAGGGCACACGTGATCAACAGGATGTGTCCCTGTTGATGTTGACCTTGATCACCTGGCTGAGGTCATATTTCTCAGCTTTCCTCACTGTAAAGTTACTCATTTTTACTTCCTTTCCCTATTGTACTTCTTGGAAGGAAGTCAATATGCATAGGTCATGCTTTAACTAGTAAGGAGTTAGGCTCCACCTCCTAGAAGGTGGAGTGTTTATGAGTTATTGGGAATTATTTTGCACAGATTTGTCTATTCTCTTTCATTTATTCTCCCCCATTTATTTATTCAATCATATCAGTATAGAGTCAAGAATATTTATTTTATACTTTTGGTTATAATATATTTCTCCTTTACTTTGTCTTGCAAGTTGCTCCAGCTTTGGCCATTGGGAGCTCCTTCAGTTGGTTTGTCTCTTTGACACACCCCATCACTTGTGTTTCTGTTCAAGCACTTCCTCACTGCCTGGCACTACCAGATGCTCCAGGCTCAGCCTGTATATCTTCTGCCTTAGTCCTACAACCAGCCATTTCTCCAAGCAGCCCTGGTTCCTTTTAATTGGAGAATGGTTTTAGAAACCAAGATGTGAGCACAAGGTGTCCTTGTTGCTACTGGGATGTCAGTTGTTTGTACGCCCTCTCAGATGACAGAGCAAGGGAATATATGTATGTTATACTAACCCGTGTATATACGTGTATCTATAGATATTTCTGTATGTAACCATCTTTGTAACACACTAAGAATTAGTCCATTCTGATGTTAAGGAGGTAACTTTTGGCTTGTTTCTTACACCTTTTAGTTTCTAACATGGAAAAAAGTGATTTTGAAATTTGAAAAAAGGTGAAATTAGTGCTTTGTCAGTTTTCTAACCAACCCTCCCACACTCACCATAGTGGAGCATATTAGCCCTCTTTGCTGCTGTGCAGTCATCCTCAGTGCCTTACCCTGGGGACACTGCCTGGTTAGGGCTGTCTTTATTTTTCCCACAGCACGTCACACTGTCATGCTGACTCCATTCCTGCCGACTTCCATCACACAGGGTCATTTTTCTTGACAAAACTGACTCACGCTTGATGATTTATATCTCGGTCATTTATTCATTTCTGTGAAAAGTTCAAAAACTGGAGCCAAAACAAACTCCACAATGCATCTAAGGCAAAACTTCTTGCTGTCTAAGACTTGTTATAACTCATTTTGCCAAGATGTAGGGGAAAAAATGAAACATTTAGCTCATGTGGGAAACAAGTTTTGCATGGAAGCGAGCATGATCTCTATCAGCCTAAGTGGCAGCATTTCGTACTTGGGTATAGCACTTTATGGTTCACAAAGCACTTCTGCTACACCGCCTCACTTCTGTTTCTGTCTTTACAACAATCCTGAGTGAGTGGTAGGGTAGGGACTGCTGTCCCATTTACAAAGGAAGAAACAGAGATTTTGGACAAGGGCTGGCGTGGATGTGGAGCAACTGGAATGTTCACACATTGTTGCTGTGAATGCCAAATGACACAGTCACTTCACATAACACTCTGTAAAATAAGTTAGTATCTACCCAAGAAAAAACCTACATTCATCTATTTGGGAATGTTTTTAGTGGCCAATGAATAATGGCATAAAAGCTGAAAATAAATGTCCTTCAACTGGTAAATGGATAAATAAACTATGGTAGATTCATATAATGACATGCTACTCAGAACAAATTATTGACACATACAGTAACATTGAGGGATTTTGTTTTTCTTGTTTTTTGAGACAGGGTCTCACTGTCACCCAGGCTGGAGTGCAGTGGTGTGACTTTGGCTCACTGCAACCTCAACCTCCTGGGCTCAAGCGATCCTCCTACCTCAGCCTCCCAAGTAGCTGGGACTACAGGTGCGTGCCACCATGCCCGGATAATTTTTGTATTTTTTGTAGACAGGAGGTTTTGACATGAGATTTTGCCCAGGCTGGTTTCAAATTCCTGAGTTCAAGCGATACTCCCACCTTGGCCTCCTAAAATGCTGGATTAACAGGTGTGCACCACCATGCCTAGCTGAGGGATTTCTAATACATCATTCTAAATGAAGAAAGCCAGGCTCAAAAGACCACCTACTGTAAGATTTTATTTCTACTACATTCTATCAAAGACAAAAGGATAAAAAGAGAAATCAGATCCCAGAGGTTTGAGGTAGGGGAGGAATGACTATAAAGGAGGCAAAAGGAACTTTTGGGATAAAAAAGCTCATTCATTTGAGCTACAATGGGATCAGTATCATCCCTTTGTAATGATATTCTCTATCCTGATCTTGGTGGTCATTACACAACAGTATGCATTGTCAAAATTCAAACTGCATGCCAAAAGGGCAAATTCTTTTGTATGTAAATTATACTTAAATTTTAAAAAGGAAAGAAGATAACTGAAAAGGGGAGGGCAAAAAGAAAGGTTCAAAGAAGCTAATTACCTATTAAGCAACTTATTCATAGTTGCCAAGTAGAAGCAGGAATTGAGTCTAGATCTTCTACCTTCCAGTCCAGACTTCGTCTGTTGAGAATGAACACATATCCAGGAAAAAACTGATTTTCTCTCTACCCTGTTTATACACATAATCCCAGACAGACTGGGAACCCTAAGTGCTGATCTTTCTCTTCTTGTTCATACTTGGAAGTGGGCTCTTACTTCCCCTACCTAGCATACACATTCATATTCAAAGACTTAGAATGACAACAGTCAATCTATAAAGAATGACATTATATCTTTTTTTTTTTGGTGGGGGGGTTCACCAGTTCATCCAACAGGTTTCATCATCAGCTCTTTTATGTTCTACCCTGCACATATTCTTAATTTTTTTTTTTTTGAGATGGAGTCTCGCTCTGTCACCCGGGCTGGAGTGCAATGGTGCGATCTTGGCTCACTGCAACCTCTGCCTCCCGGGTTCAACTGATTCTCCTGCCTCAGTCTCCCATGTAGCTGGGATTACAGGCTCCTGCCGCCATGCCCAGCTCATTTTTGTATTTTTAGTAGAGATGGGGTTTCACCAGTTTGGCCAGGCTGGTCTTGAACTCCTGACCTCAGGTGATCCACTTGCCTTGGCCTCCCAAAGTGCCGGGATTACAGGTATGAACCACTGCACCCGGCCAAGAATTAGACTATATCTTAATGTCATGCTTCATTGTCAGAAATATTGCCAGAAAATATCTGAACAGAGATTTATCCAAAGAAGATATACAAATATAAGCATGTGAAAAGATACTCAACATCATTAGCTATTTATAAAAATGAAATCAAAACTATGAGATATCACTTCATACCTACTAGGATGGCTGTAATAGAAAAGACAGAGACTAGCAAGTGTTGATAGAATTGTGGATAAATCAGAACCCTCATACATTGTTGGTGGGAATGTCAAATGGTGCAGCCATTTTGGAGCAGTTTGGCAGTTCCTCAAAATGCTAAACATTGAGTTATATGACCCAGCAATTCCTGTCCTACGTACATACCCAAGATAAATAAAAACACATGCTCAAACATTTTTACTTGAATTTCATAGCAGGACTATTTGTAATGGCCAAAAAGTATACACAATTCAAATGTCCATCATTATTTATACCAATAAACAATATGTGGTATACGTACATAATGAAATATTATTCAGCCATAAAAGAAATGAAGTACTGAGTCATGCTACAATGCTGATGAACCTTGAAAACAGTATCTTAAGTGAAAGATGCCAGACACAAAAGGCCACATATTGTGTGATTCCATTTATTCAAAATATCCAGAATAGGCAAATCCATTGGGATAGAAATGAGATCAGTGTTTTCCAGGGGCTGCAGGTTAGGGGAGGAATAGTGAGTGGCTGCTAGTGGGTATGTGGTTTCTTTTTGGGGTGATGACCATATCCTAATATTGATTTATGGTGATGATTATACAAGTCTATAAATATATGAAAAAAGCCACTGAACTGTATACTTTAAATGTATGTATTATACAGTACGTGAATTATATCTCAATAAAACTGTTATAAAGATCAAACAGAAAGCAACAGGCAAATCAAAAAGATGTGTTGTGTAGAAAGTACAGTGCTTTCTCTACTTCTAGCAACACATCTAGAAGGGGTGGGGATTGGGGGTTCTGGGCTGGTGAGTACCACCTCATTATACCTGAGTGGGGTCCTTTCTCTCGAAGTCTTTTTTTATTTTAAAATTTATTTTAATTTATTTATTTTAGAGATGGGTCAGCAAAGCCCAGGCTGGTTTTGAACTCCTGGCTTCAAGTGATCCTCCTGACTTGGCTTCCTAAAGTGCTGGAATTACAGGCATGAGCCACCATGCCTGGCCCTCTCTCTAAGTCTTGCACCTGAAAGGTAGCTTATAAGGTCCTCCTCTCCCACTTTAAAAGGCTCTCCCCCAATTCTTAGCTGGGGCTACAGCTGCTTCTTCTCTGGGGGCATTGCCCAGTTGTGACAACCAGGCTGAGGGTAGATCAGACAAGAAATCATTATCTCAAGGGAATGAAGAAGAGAACACTTTATGCTATAATATATAGGGTATAGCAACAGTAAAACCCTCACTGTAACCCTCACCCTATAGAAGGCAAGCCCCTGAGCCCACAGTGAACGCGTATAGCAAGGGGGTAGTGTATATAGGTTACTTTGGATTCAGTATTACTTACAATGCACCTTATACAGTAAGTATCAGAAGATTATAATAGCAATAGATGACTTTTATTGATCACAACAACCCTAACTAGAAGGAAGTATTCTCATTTGACAGGCTGGCAAAGGAAGGCAGAGAAAGACTTTAGTAACTTGTTGTAGATCATATAAACAATGCAGCCGGGATTCAAACTGAGAGTTCAAACTCCAGAGTTTAAATTCTAAGGAGCATTAGGTATCATCTGGCCTAATTCTTTATCTTATGGGGCAGAAACTGATGTTCAGAGGGGCTAACAGATTTGATCAATATGACACAGCTGGTTAGAGACAGAACAAAAGGCCTAGACTCATAATCCTGTTCAAAGTTTCCCTGACCTCTTTTAGATTTATAGTACAGATATCAAAGAAATTCCTAAAAGTCAGGATTTCATATTCATATTCCAGAGTTATCTAACTATTAGAGATAACTACTAGCATTACCTAATAGTCCTAAAACTATTATAAGCAGGTGGGTATGTATTGCTTTCTCAAGGATTTCTAAGAAAGAAGTGTTCAAAATCTTCAGGGAGTTACATGAATGTCATGATCTTTTTCTATTAGCTTCAACATCCCAGAGAAAGGAAATCACCAACGTGAAGTGTTATCCTCCTACAACATGAGTTGTGTCATATCATTCCTCTTAAAAAAAAAAAAAAAGGAGCCCCTAATTCTTAGGGTGACATTCCTAGATCCAACCTTCTGTTTCTATTTCATCTCTCATGTCTCTTTATGCAGGGACTTCTTTCTTGTTTGGAGAAGGACTGGATCTCCAGGATTTGGGCACTTAGTCCCCAAATCACCAACTCTGAGAACTGGAAGAGCCCTATTAGAAATCCAGACCTGCCCATTGCCCTTTCTCTCTAAGGCAGTGACTCTCAGCTTGGGAGGAGCTGATGACAGTCTTGGACAGCAGGGTAGCTAGAGGAGGGAGAACATGTGATGTTTCTAAAGTGCATATTCAGCATTATAAGTGCTTTTATTCATGCTAGCGAATCTATTTTGAAGTTTCAAATCATATTAAATGTGGATACGAGGTTTTTTTCTTTAATATTCTGGGTTAAAGAGTGTTGAGAAAACTTTACTTTAGATAAAGTTTCTGTAGTCTACGAATCCAGATAAAGACAATAGAACCAACCCTAATGTCAGCACCACTATCTACCACCTTTGTAATCATTCAAGGAGTTCAAAATGGTGGCTCCTGTTTCCCCCAAACTTCTTGATAGCCTCTAAATGGAGTTTAAAATATGATAGTATTGGAAGCCAGGAAAATTTTCTTATCTGTTCTAAAAGTAAGTCATTCCCAGCTATTAGCTGCCTAGAATTAGTATCATCATCGTTAGTCATTGAGTGCTTGATTCAGGGTCAATCACCTTGGTAAACACATTTCCTCAAATTCTCTTTTAATTCTTGCAACACTCCTATATATAGATCAATGTTATAAGCACCACTTTACAGATGAAGAGACTGAGGAATACAATAGTTAGGAAACTTGACTGGAGTCACACAGAAAGTAAGCAGTGAGCCTTGGATTTGAATTCAAACCTGAGCCAGCGCTCTTACCCAGGGCTACTGTCTTGTACACTGTGTGAACAGCACCCTCTGGAATTGTGCAGAGTCTTTGCCTCTTCCTGCACAATCCAACAGTGAGTCATCTGGGTAGACAGATGTAAAAGGGGCATGAAGCGATTAATGGGGAGAAAACAGGACAGCCACATTGCAGAGACAAGCTTTGAATGTGGTTAAAATGCCTGGACACCACCTGGTCAGCAGTGAAGAGCTACTAAAAAATTAAGAGCAGAGAGTTATCTCTTAGTATTGCCATAGGGACAAAGAATGAATGTGAAAAGCAAATGAATGAATGTAACCATTTGTTAATAGTTGTTGCGTAATTCCCCATGAAGAGGATGGCAGAAACTAGGCAAAGTAAGACATTTGGTTCTGGATGGATTTTTATTAGCAGGATATCTGGTTCTCTAATTGGCATAGATAACAAAAAGTCAATTGTATTTGACTCCCTAATAGGCATCTTGCCTTGTTTGGAGTAAGAACAGTAACTAAGTTTCTGTATCTAGCTTGAAATTCCACTTGAATACCATTATACTTTAAAACAGTGTGAAGCAAACATCTTTTGACTGGTAAGAGATGTTAATAAAGAAACCACACTGTAAAATGTAATAAAAAATGCTCAAAAAAAGACAATTTCACACCACACTTTCTGTGACTTTAGTCTGCTTATCTCATCCATTGGTCGGTGACCAAGCTATTGAGCACCCAGCAGGGAAGCCCGCCTGGTGTTTATATGACAGTAGAGAGAATTAGTTTCAACTTACTTGCAGAAGTGGATTTCAGAGGAAGGGATTTGACAAAGTTGTTAAACCCAGTAGAGGCTGAAGAGGAAAGCTGGGATGATGATGGAGCTGAGCACTGTCATTTTGAAATTGGTTTTGGCTCCCAGAGTGTAAATACACCTCAGTATTTTTGTTAGGATTGCCAGAAAATCAGCAAGTGCTCACTTTCTTTTGCCAACAAAAGCATGACTCTCTGTGCAAAAATTTTCTGCACATTCTATAAACAAGAACATTCAGAAAATCCCTCTTGCTGAGAGATATGACAAGATATATATTAAACCATGCTGTAAAATAAAGCAGATACTGAATATACCACTGGGTTCATCAAACACAAGAAAAGCTTTTATATATCTCCTCTGCCACGAACTTCTACATGTCATCCTATCCCCCAAAATACCTCCCCATACTGTGCTGATCTGAGGAGCCACCATCCAGGCTTTCACTTTTGTTTGCTGTGAGACTTCTCCAACAGGCATTGCCTAATCCATTACCTACATTTTCTCACCACTGCACCCTAGTTTGCTGTCCCTGCAGGCTATTGTGTTGGCGGTCTCCAAGTGATCCATGACCTCCTATCCAAATCTCAGGCTAAAACTTTTCTTCCTCACAGAATCTTCCAGTTCAAAAGAGGCCATTGGAAGATCTTAATCAGGAGTTGGCAAACTTTTTCTGTAAAGGGCCAGATGATAAGTATTTTAGGCTTTGTGAGCCATTTGATCTTTGTTGCAACTACTTAGCTCTGACACTGTAGCACAAAAGCAGCTGTAGCCAACACATAAATGAGCATAGCTGTGCTATAATAAAATTGTATTTCTGGGCACGAAATTTGAGCTTCATATAATTTTCACCTGTTGCAAAGTAGTATCCTTTTAGTTTTTCCAAGATCAGATGAGAGTGAGTGCATTCCAGATGGGATAGCCGTAGACTGATTTTTTAAAATTGTTAAAAAATGAGATGTTTGTGAGGCTATGGAGAAAAGGGAACACTACATTGTTGGTGAGAATATAAATTAGTTTAGCCATGTGAAAAGTAGTTTAGAGACTTCTCAAAGAACTTAAAACAGAACTATTATTTGACCCAGCAATCTCATTACTGGGTATATTCCCAAAGAGAAAAAAGACACATGCACTTGCATGTTAATTGCAGCACTATTTACAACAGCAAAACATGCAATCAAGTTAGGATGCATCAACAGTGGATCAATAGTGGATGGGATATACATATATACCATGGAATATTACACAGCCATAAAAAAGAATGAAATCATGTCCTCTGCAGCAACATAGATGTAGCTGGAGGCATTATCCTAAGTGAGCCAATGCAGGAACAGAAAACCAAATACTGCATGTTCTCACTTATAAGTGGGAGCTAAACACTGGGTTCACATGGACATAAAGATGGCAACAGTAGACACTGGAAACTACTAGAAGGGGAAGAGTGGGAGGCGTGCAAAGGCTGAAAAACTACCTATTGGGTATTATGCTCACTACCTGAGTGACAGGATCATTTGTACCCCAAACCTCAAGTGTCATACAATACACCCATGAAACAAACCTGCACATACACCCACTGAATTTAAAATAAAAGTTGAAATTATAAAAATAAAACACACTTTAAAAAGTTCTCACCATAACAACGTAAAGTACTTGAGGAGATAGATATGTCAATTAGCTTGATGTAATCATTCCACATTGTTCACATCTATTATAACATCACTTTGCACTCCATATATGTATAATTATAATGTCAATTTATAATTAAATTTTTAAAAACTGTTAAAAATGTAAAAAACATTATTAGCTCACAGGATATGCAAAAACAGGTGATGGGAAGGATTTGGTTTGATGTAGGTCATCCTCGCAGCTAAAACCAGGGGTTTCTTCAAAGCTTTGCAGCTGGCCAGTCAGGCTCTGTGTGAAATTTCTCCAGTTATAAGAAATTCACTACTTCAACAGGCAGCCTGGTCTAAGGCTGAGATGAAATGACTAGACCTAGTTTTGCCTGCTAAAGACACAACATATAACTCAACTTCGTCTTTATGGCAACCCTTAAAATATTGAAATGTACCTGTCTTGCCCACTTTGGAAGTCTCCTATGCAGGAAGCCCAAGTTTCTTTTTTTCCTTATCTTTTTTTTTTTTTTTTCTGAGATAGGGTCTCACTCTGTGGCCCAGGCTGGAGTGCAGTGGCACGATCTCGGCTCACTGCAGCCTCAACCTCCTGCACCCAAGTGATCCTCCCACCTCAGGCTCCCTGAATAGCTGGGACTACAGGCACGGACCACCACACCTGGATAATTTTTTATTATTTTTAGAGACAGGGTCTTGCTATGTTGCCCAGGCTCGTCTTGAACTCCTAGACACAAGTGATCCTCCTGCCTTGGCCTCCCAAAGTGCTGAGATCACAGACATGAGCCCCTGTGCCTGTCCAGCCCAAGTTTCTTTTTCTTTTCTTTTTTTTTTTTTTTGAGATGGAGTCTCGCTCTTGTCGCCCAGGCTGGAGTGCAGTGGCACAATCTCGGCTCACTGCAGCCTCAACCTCCTGCACTCAAGTGATCCTCCCAGCTCAGGCTCCCTGAATAGCTGGGACTACAGGCACGGACCACCACACCTGGATAATTTTTTATTATTTTTAGAGACAGGGTCTTGCTATGTTGCCCAGGCTCGTCTTGAACTCCTAGACACAAGTGATCCTCCTGCCTTGGCCTCCCAAAGTGCTGAGATCACAGACATGAGCCCCTGTGCCTGTCCAGCCCAAGTTTTTTTTTCTTTTTTCTTTTTTTTCTTTTTTTTTTGAGATGGAGTCTCGCTCTGTCGCCCAGGGTGGAGTGCAGTGGCACGATCTTGGCTCACTGCAACCTCCGCCTTCCGAATTCACGCCATTCTCCTGCCTCAGCCTTCCGAGTAGCTAGGACTACAGGTGCCCACCACCACGCCAGGCTAATTTTTGCATTTTTAGTAGAGATGGGGTTTCACTGTGTTAGCCAGGATGGTCTCGATCTCCTGACCTCGTGATCCGCCCACCTCGGCCTCCCAAAGTGCTGGGATTACAGGCGTGAGCCACCGCGTCCGGCTAAGTTTCTTTACTGTTGTACAACATGGTGTTTTTTGTTTGGGGCAGGGGGGTCCTCTCTGCTCTGGTGAAATTCTCCTGCAAATGTCAATTCAAGTGTGCCCACTTTAGGGAGAGGAGAGTAATGTTATGCCATTGCACGATGTTTGCCATTGTGCCATTCTGAATGTTCTGTTAATGTACTTCTCAGCTTCCCTGGCTCAGGGTAATGTGATAATCATCTTTAAAATTTTTCTCCATTGGTTTTTCTTTTTTCTTTCAGTCACCCTATGAGGCTGGGGCCCCTTAATTTCTCATCACCCACACTTGCCTGATTATCTTGTGTTGCTCACATGATCCTTCTCACTGGATCCTTTTATGATCTGCCATGACAGGGGTGTTACCAAAGCTTGATCCTTGAAGCCTGTGACCTCTCTCACACTTTATGTCTTAGAAAACAGATTCTCATGGCTTGCTCATACTTCTATAACAATTATTCCAAAATTGTATCTGCATCACCAATCTAGCACACGAGCTCCATGCGCCCGCTTTGCACTGCCTAGTAGACATCCATTTAAAGATCATACTTTACTCTCACCCTAAAACCTACATGATGACAATGATGATGATAATAGTCACAATGGAAATAGCAATTAGCACTTGTTGAACACCTACTATGTGCCAGGCACTATCCTGAACTAAGGATTCATTATCTTTTGTTGCTGTTGTTGTTGCTTGAGTTATGGTGTCACTCTGGCAGCCAGGCGGGAATACAGTGGAACAATCCTAGCTTACTGCTGCCTCTTATTACTGGGCTCAAGTGATCTTCCTGTCTCAGCCTCCCCAGCAGCTGGTACTACAGGCATGTGACACAATGCCCAGTTAGTCTTTAAATTTGTAGAGACAAGGTCTTGCCGTTTTGCCCAGGCTGATCTTGAACTGCCAGCCTAAAGCAATCCTTTTGTCTCAGCCTCCCAAAGCACTGAAATTACAGGCATGAGCCACCATGCCCAGCCAAGATTCATTATCTTTTTTAAAAAATTTAATTAATTAATTTAATTTCGAGACAAGGTTGGGCTCTATCAGCCAGACTGGAGTGCAGTGGCACCATCTTGGCTCACTGCAACCTCTGCCTCCTGGACACAAATCATCCTCCCACCTCAGTCCCCTGAGTAGCTGGGATCACAGGCGTGCACTACCATGCCTGTAACTTCTGTATTTTTTGTAGAGATGGGGTTTCACCATGTTGCCCAGGCTGGTCTCAAACTTGGGAGCTCAAGCAATCCACCCGCTGGGATTATAGGCGTGAGCCACTGCACTCAGCTTGGATACATTCTTACTAAACCTTTACAACAATCTATGAAGAAACTACTCTTAGTCTCCTTTTATAGTTGCAGAAATAGGCTCAGAGAAGTAATTTGGCCAAATACACTGATAATAAGTAACAGGGTTAGGATTTGAACCCTTGAGTGTCTGAATCAAAGCACATGCTCTTGACCTCTTTGGCTGGTCTTTGTAACCCAAAATGATGTCATGGGTGCTCCACTTATTCCGAAAGCCACGCTCGGAAAGCCTGAATTCAGTCTTGACCCCTCCTTCTCCTTCATCCTCCCTATTTGAACAGTCACTGAATTACTGGGATTCTTTCTTCTAGGCATCTGGGAGCCATTTTCCCCTTATATTCTCACCATCATCCTAAATCAGGCCCCTTGTCATCTTCTGTTGTTTACTGCAACTCTCTCCTGATGGATCTTCCTGCACCCAGGTCTTCAGTCCATCATGCACGATCCTGCCCAGAATACATCTGAGCAAGCTGGGTCTCTCACTTGAGACATCTTCCTGGCATCTACACCTTTTTATTCATTTATTTGACCCACCTTAGAACTGTCCAGCCCTTACTTGCCTGAGGTCCTTATCCTGGGGTGAGAGAGGAGGGAAGGGATACTGGAATATATGTCAACTGCCAGGTAATTTAAATATTTCACAGGTGAATCTTTTTTCCTTTATATATATTTAATGTATATATATTTTATATATATTATATGTATGGTACTATATATTATATAATATACACTAAATATGTAATATATTAATATTATATAACTATATCCATATACAGTCTTTAGTAGTTTCAAGAGCAGTGTGTTTTGGAAAACTGGAGAAAGATTAGGAAAATAAAGTTCCAGGTTAAGTACATTTGAGAAATGCTGGTGAGTTAAAGTGTCTTTATCGCTGGACTTCTTCAGCCTTCAGTATACTAACATGCACGGTGACTATCAACACACAAGGGAAAGAGCTGCAAAAGGGTATTTGAAATTCACTGGACCACAAATACTTTTTTTTTCTTTCTCCTACTGAGCATGTTGAGAAACCAGGGTTCTGGAGAACAATTCTTAAGAAAAACTACTCTAGGAATGTCTATCAAAATGCTATACAGGGCTGGGAATGACGGCTCACGCCTGTAATACCGGCACTTTGGGAGGCCGAGGCAGGTGGGTCACCTGAGGTCGGGAGTTTGAGGCCAGCTCGACCAACATGGTGAAACCCCATCTCTACTAAATTCAAACAATTAGCTGGGAGTGGTGACACATGCCTGTAGTCCCAGCTACTTGCGAGGCTGGGGCAGGAGAATTGTTTGAACCCAGGAGGTGGAGGTTACAGTGAGCCAAGATTGTGCCATTGCACTCCAGCCTGGACAACAAGAGCAAAGCTCCATCTGAAAAACAAAACAAAACAAAACAAAACAAACAAATGAACAAACCAAACCAAGCTATGCAGGCTGCAGGAGTGAAAGGCAGCAGTGATGGACAGTAGGAGCCCAGGACGTGGAGTCAGAAGGATAGGCTGGAGTCCCAGAGCCACACAGAGTGGCTGTGTAAGGGTTAATGTCATAATGTATGTGAAGGGCTCTGCTTAAGTGTAAAGTTGTGGTGTAAATGTGCATATTAGTTGACAAATGGTTTAAATTTAAGTACACTTTAAGTTTTTTCCCTAAGATTGGTTGTTGGTTTCTACAGCTAAAAATTAAGAAAACATATTTTACATAGCAATAGAGAACTTCCTAGGAATTATTAAAGGACTATAAATATACAGGTTTTTATTCTCTCTACTTATAGGGAATATTCGTTGCATTTGTATACTTAATTGACCCAAATAGAGAACTATCACAAATACAAGACAAATTTTACTTTTCATTACGGAGAATATTTTACAAATTATGAAATGACTCATAACAAGACCACTATAACATGAATTATGGTGCTGGGGGGTGGGAGAGATGTGGTTTAAGGGAATTGGGACCTCATGGTAGCTGTGAGTACCTAGGGAAGGGGGCAAGTGGGTTCCATGGTAGCTGTGGGTACCTAGGGACCAGGGCAGGGAGATGGAGAAGAGAAGAGGGGGTTTTAGGGGCTGGAAATGTCAACAAACTTCTTGGCTGCATTTTTGTCTAGGGCCAGTCCGGCATGTTTTCCACCCTAACAATTTACATACAACTTTAATGTCTGTCTAACTTTCAAAGTATGAGGTGTGATGAAAAGGAACGAAACTTGTGTTCACGTGAGGCTTATGGAATCTGAATCATGGGATTAAGATCTCACCTTGTAAGTCCATGTGCCAGGGCAGGAGGGATCCAGACTCATCACCCACAGCATCTGTCCTGCTTTGACCTGTGGCTGAGTCCTCATCCTTTCCCTGCTCCTTCTCTGGCCCTTGAGGAATCTGTGGCCAAGCTGCTTGGGGAGGCTGAGGCATTAAGACCCAGACCCACCTCCTCTACTACAGTTTCCCAAAGTACATTCAGTAATGGGTACTGAGCCATCAGGTATCCAGTACCCAAGTATTTTTATGAAAAACTCTTTCTGGGGGAGTCACCACGTACATCAACATAATAAATCCATGAGAAGTCCTGCAGTGAAACAAACAACTTACTTATCATTGCTTTCCTAGCATGTGGCTTATGTGTTAGATGATGGGGCATTGTTTTTAACAGAATGAATACTGACATCCCATATCATGTTGGGAGATGCTGCCCTGCCCCTAAACTCCCTTCCAACAAACCAGAATTTTATGCCCATGTTTCTTTATTCATGATATTTCCTATGACAAGTACTTACATTGCAACTAGATGCAGTAATGTGTGTATATACATATATATGCATATGTTTCATCTTGGCTTAGCCACTTTCAACCTATGCGATATTGGGCAAATTCTATAGCCTTTCATTACTTATTAATTATTATCATTTTTTTAGCCCCATGTCTTAATTTTTCTGTAGCCTGTCTCTCAGTTTTGTTATTTGTAAAATAAAGCCATGGCTCCCACCTTTCAGGTTTGTATAAAAGCTAAATGAGATTAGGGTTGTAAAGTGTTTGGCCCAGTGCCCAGTGCAAGGCATGGGATTCACAGAAGCTCCATCATCACTCTCTCCATCATCACCATCATATCAATGAATGTGAGAGAAATTAGACATCCTCAAGTAGCTAACTGTCGAATTAAGTTTTTTTCCCTTTTGATAGGATAATTTGACTTCCATATCAACTATGTATCTTGGTTTTAGGAAGTGGTTTCACAGAGGAGACATAAAATGGAGAAACATTTGTTGGATGATTGTAGAGTTAAGGAGACTCACATCTAATTGAAAAAATGTTTTGTTAGGCCAACCTGATGAACAGTCTCTAGTGACATGCCATAAGGCTTTCTATTAATTCCTATTTGACTTGACATTTTTACCAACAATTTGAACAAATATACATGACACTTATTTATCAAATCTGAATATGAAAAAAATCTGGAGTGTTAGTTACTTGATTACAAAGCTGAATGAAGATTCAAAATTATTTTGATAGGCCTGAATGCCCCAGAATTAAAATTTAGTAGACTTAAATATAAAGTACTATGCCCATGCGAGAAAATAATAAACAAAACAACCTATGCAGAGAAAAGATGAGCTTGATGGCTGTTTATATGATAAAAGTCTAGCAGTTATAGTTGATCATCATCTGGGCTAATAATTAGAGCTAATAGAGAAAAGCAATTAATTTAGCAGGAATTAAGAGCAGGAGAATTACCCAATTGACAGAAGGAAGAGACTCACTGTTCAGAACAGATGAGGGAGCCTCATTTTTACATTTTGCCCAATGATGTAAGTTCTGAAGATATGAGGAATGTCCATCTTCAAGAGAACTAAACCAAAGGAAGACATAATTTTTACTATTCCCCCTGGGGACTGACAAGTGGAATCTGTAAGGAGAAAGAATTCAGTCTGTTTTAAGAAAGACTGTTAAAACAAATCGAGCTGCATCCTCACAATGAGTTTGTTGAAATGGAGTGAAGTCCATCTTCAAAAGTTTTTAGCAAAAGCTGGGCAAGAAGCTACAAGGAAGGGATTCTTATATTGGTGAATGACATGAGTCCACATTACCTCCAAAACTTCATCAGTGCGAAAGTTCGGAGCTGTGCCTGACAAAAGCCTTCCCAATCTCCAAAGCTCTGAAGCCTTTGGTCATCCTCAATGGAGATGTGCCCGTGTGATCTCCCTCTTCAAATCTCACGGCATGCACAATCTTTATCTCTCATTCAGCACAAATCACACTAGTTACCATTTATTGAGAACCTATCCTGTACTTGGTGATTTTATATGTGTTATCTTGCTTAAGTGTCCCCATAACCATGTGAAATTAATTAAATTATCCCACTTTATAGATGAGAAATATGAAGCTGAATTCTGTTTTTTAAATCACTCACTTGCCCAGGGTCCTACAGTAAGTGGCAGATCCCCATGTTCATGCCCAGGACATTTTTTTTCTTCTTTTTAGGTGGAGTTTCACTCTTGTGGCCCAGGCTGGAGTGCAGTGTTACAAACTCGGTTCACTGCAACCTCCGCCTTCTGGGTTCAAGTGATTCTTCTGCCTCACCCTCCCAAGTAGCTGGGATTACAGGCATGCACTACCATGCCTGGCTAATTTTTTGTACTTTTAGTAGAGACGGGGTTTCACCCTATTAGCCAGACTGGTCTCAAACTCCTGACCTCAGGTGATCTGGCTCAGCCTCTCAAAATGCTGGTATTACAGGTGTGAGCCACCTTGGCTGTATGCCCAGACTTAATGATAGAATTATACTCTTTCCTCTTTCTACTAACTCACGGCACTTCTCTAACTACGATCTCTTACACAATAGTTCATGCTTGGCATTGCTTTATCCCTTTATGTGTATATTTATTCAATATTTTATGTCTCGTATGCCTTGAACTAGATTGTAAATTCCTTGAACAAAATGACCCATGTCTTGCTTTTCTTTGTATTTCTAACAGTACCTAATAGGATAATTATTTACACTAATTAGCATTATTCACAAAATACTATTACACATCTACTATATAGTTGGTACCAGGCATAAAAACAAGAGATACAGCAATGAACAAGTTAGAAAAGTTTCTAGTCTAAGGAGATAGAAAAAAAAAAAAAAAAAGCAAGTCAAGTTCCCTGGCTTTTGAGCTAAGACATGACCAAGAGAAGGCAGTAGCTGTGATATGATCTGAGAAAGATGGTCTTTTGCAGAGGCAACAACAACTGCAGAGGCTGTGTACAGAAAACTAACTTGGCATGTCCAGGGAACAGAATGAAAGGCTGTGTGGCTAAAACGGAGCCAGAGAGACGGGTCGGTGTATAAAGTTAGGTTGGAGGGCCAGACGTGGTGGCTTATGCCTATAATCCCAGCACTTTGGGAGTCTGGGGCAGGCAGATTACCTAAGGACAGGAGTTTGAGACCAGCCTGGCCAACATGCTGAAAGCCTGTCTCTACTAAAAATACAAAAATTAGCTGGGCATGGTGGCAGCTGCCTGTAATCTCAGCGACTAGAGAGGCTGAGGCAGGAGAATCACTTGAACCCAGGAGGTGGAGGTTACAGTGAGCTGACATCGTGCCATTGCACTCCACCCTGGGCAGCAAGAGCAAAACCCCATCTCTAAATAAACAAATAAATAAAGTTAGGTTGGAGAAGTAGGCAGGAGCAAAACCATGCAGGGTCTTGTTATTTTGGATTTTATTTCAAATGCAAAGGGGAGCCATTGAAGCGACACTTAGCAGGGGAGTTACCTTTATGCTTATAAATGATCACTCCAGTTGTTGGGTGGAGAATGGATTATAGCATTTGTCAGCATGAAAGCAGTTCTGGAGATAAGTGCAATGGTGGCTGGTTTCAACCTAGCTTAGCAGATGAAACACTAAGGAGTAGGCCAATTCAGGGGGTATTTTGCAAGTACTGCAAATGAAACTTACTGATAGTTTATGCTATGGATTGGATGTTTGCCCTGTTCAAATCTCATGTTGAAATGTGATCCCCAATGTTGGGGCCTCGTGGGAGGCACTGGATCATGAGGTGGATCCCTTATGAATAGCTTAGTGCCATCCCCTTGGTGATAAGTAAGTTCTCACTTATTTAGTTCACTCAAGAGCTGGTTGTTTTAAAAGAGTCTGGGACATCCCCCTTTTCTCTCTCTCACTCTCATTCTTGCCCCATGACGTGCCTGCTCCTATTTCACCTCTCGCCATGAGTAAAAGCTCCTAGGCCTCACCAGAAGTAGATGCCAGAACCACATTTCCTGTAAAGCCCATAGAAGCATGAGCCAATTAAACCTCTTTTCTTTATACATTACCCAGCCTCAGGTATCTCTCTATAGCAATGCAAGAATAGCCTAGTACAGTTTAGATGTCAGGGTACGAGGAAAGAGTAAATCAATCAAACTCTGGTTGATGGCCTGAACACCTGGGTTGACACTGAAGCTGCTAACTGAGATGGGGAGGGCAGCAGCATTGGTTGAGGGGGGAAGGTCCTGGATGGTATGTGAATGGTGGGGAGGGAGAAATTAATTCTATTTTGGCCATATTTAAGATGTCTTTTAGACATGACTAGAATGTAAGCTCAGTGGGGCAGGAGCTTTGTCTGTGTTGTTCTGTGCCATATTCCCCGTGCACAAACAGCATTTAGTACAAAAGTTTAGTACTGAAAGTCTTGTTGAATGAAAAAAGCCAAGGGGAGGCATTGAGAAAGCAGTTGGATTTATGAATGTTTAAATTTTTGGGCAAATGCAGATCCTCAGTAAAGCATAAATACATTCCTCCTTGGCTCTCACACGTGCAGCAAAAATCTCTAAGAGCGGTTTTTCAAAGAGCAGAATTAAGCTTCCTAATAGGGTCAGCTAATGCCGTCCTGGAAAGAGTCTCAAAACACCAGTCTCTGACTAAAGCTGACCTGGTCTTTCCCACAGTGTTCAGGGCCATTTAAGTGAGATGGCAAGGGCCTTGAGGAACTGCTGCACTGCTTCTCTGGGTCATGTTTATTGTTTCTAACAGTAACAATACTGCTCGCATAGGTCAAAATTCTTATTCATCTATTTGTTGATTTCCACTGGATCCATTATTGTTTCTACCAGTCTCAGGACAGAGGTGTTAACTGATATCTGCTTTAAAACAGAATCAAACAGCTCTCTAATAAGTCAATGGCTTTGACAGTTAACTTTCTGGGCCAGTTAAATCCTAGAGACACAATGTGAGCTTTAAGAAGGAGAACTGAGAATGAAGATAACCTATTATACTAATGACATAGTCTAAATGTTAAAGGGTTCAAAATCACATCCTCCATTTTGTAGTACTAAGAGCAAAAAATGAAAAAAAAATACAGAAAGAAAAGAAAGCAAGAAAGGAAAGAAGAAAAGGAAGGAATGAAGGAAAGAAGAAAGAATAGAAATGAAGACGGGCCGGGCATGGTGGCTCATGCTTGTAATCCCAGCATTTTGGGAGGCCAAGGCAGGTGCATTGCTTGAGGCCAGAAGTTTAAGACCAGCCTGGCCAACATGGTGAAACCCTGTCTCTACTAAAAAAAAAAAAACACAAAAATTATCCAAGTGTGGTGGTGCACATCTGTGATCCCAGCTACTTGGGAGGCTGAGGCATGAGAATTGCTTGAATCTGGGAGGCGGAGGTTGTAGTGAGCCGAGATCACACCACTGCACTCCAGCCTGGGTGACACAGTGAGATTCTGTCTCAAAAAAAAAAAAAAAAAAAAAAAAGAAATGAAGGGAGGGAAAACAAACCATTATATTTATTTAAATGTTAAATGTACTTTGAACAATTCTCAATTATCTGCACTAATGGATGACCCCAAAGATAGACACCATTTTCCTCCTGTTTCAAAATGAAGTCCTCCATTGCAGTACTATGAGGAAAAAATGAAAAAAAAATACAGAAAGAAAAGGAAGGAGGACATTTTCCTCCTATTTGCTTTGGGATACAGCTTTATTCTCTTTGAGTGCTGCTGTGACTGATGTTCTAGAGCAGTGATTCTCAGCTGTTGCTGTGTTGGTGGCATCAGTGTTATCTCATGAAGTTATGTTTTTTCCTTTTGGTTATTTTAAATTTTAGAGAAAGGGTCTCACTCTATCATTCAGACTGGAGTATAGTGGCATCAACCTAGCTCACTGCAGCCTCAACTCCTGGGCCCAAATGATCCTCCCACCTCAGCCTCCCCCGTCGCTGGAACTACAGGTATGCATCACCATGCCCTGTCAATTTTTAAATGTTTTGTAGATACAGGATCTTGTTATGTTGGTCTTGAACTCCTGGTTGGTCTTGAACTCCTGGACTCAAGCAACCCTCCTGCCTCAGATAACTACTAGGATTGTAGGAGTGAGCCACTAAGCCTGGCCTTCATGGCGTTTTTTAAAATTATAAATGCCTGGGCCCCACCTTGCATCCATGGAGGCAGAATCTCTTGGGGGTGGACTACGGACATGTGCGCATTTTAAAACTATTCTGATTCCCATTGTCTTCATTCTGCTGATCAGTGAGAACTACTGTTCAAGGAAGTCACATTAGACGGCTGAAGAATGAGTGCAGGTGTGCCAGTCCTGCCTGACAAGGTGCAAGGCAGCCCCTTCCCACTGCCTCCTTCTGCTGCCCCAACTGGGAGCACAGGTAGGACTTAAGATTTTGAATTTCAAAGCTATCTGTGTTAGTCCATTTTGTGCTGCTATAACAGAATACCACAGACTGTGTAATGTATAAAGAGTGGAAATTTATTTTCTCATAGTTCTGGAGCCTGGGAGCTCCACAAGGTGCTAACAATTTTGGTTGTTTGGTGAGAGCTGCATCCTCTGAAGAGGACACTGTGTCCTCACATGGCAGAAGGTGAAAGGGCAAGTAAGCTGAATGCTGCATGAAGTCTCTTTTACAAGGGCCTTAATCCCATTGATGATGGAGGAGCCCTCACGGCCTAATCACCTCTTAGAGGTCCCAACTCTTAATCCCATCACAGTGGCAACACCTGAGTTTTGGAGTAAACACATTCAAACCATAGCACCATCACTGCTAAGCGTGTAGGTTTCATGTAAAATAGGAATGAACAGAGAGAGAGGAGGAAAAATATAGTAGAAATGACGTGGTCAAGAGAGGAATATAAATAAACTCCTTTAGATTTTGGGGGCAATCTTTCTCAGGCATTTCACACTTAAGGAAACCTCAGAGCCAAGAAGGGACTTGAAAAGCCAAAAATCTGAAATCTGCCTTCTGCCTGGTGCTGTGGAAACGCTAAATTATCCCCCATGCTCTAATATTCTCAGACATTGAGATGTTGTTGTCCTCCCCATTTCAATGGCCACAGTCTCCCTGTTAAAAGGAGATGCTGTATTTACAGTATCAGGAAGTTAGCACATAGGTTAAAATCAACAAACAGGTCAACATTTTTACACATATTGAAATCATAAAAAAATTCTGAATCCTATTGCGAGGAAAATGGTTTCATTTAGAGTAAGAGAATCGAGTGGTGGAAAGAAGGTCCCTCAGCTTTTGATTCAAAAGTACCAAGCAGATGAGCCAAGAATGCTGGCTCTGGAAGCCAGAACACCTGGGTTCAATTGTCAGCTCTGAAACCACAGGTTATTCACTTAGTCTCTCTGTGCCTCAGTTTTCTCATCTGTTAAGTGGGGGTGATCACAATAACAAAAAATGGAATTTATTATCATTATTCTAATAATGCAGTTATGTTAGTGTTTTTTTTTTGTTTTGTTTTGTTTTGTTTTTTGTTTTTGTAACTAACATCACACCACTACTGTGTCTTTGGTCCCTAATAAGTGCTTTAAA
Organism: Rhinopithecus roxellana; assembly: GCF_007565055.1. Taxonomy (NCBI): domain Eukaryota; kingdom Metazoa; phylum Chordata; class Mammalia; order Primates; family Cercopithecidae; genus Rhinopithecus; species Rhinopithecus roxellana. The sequence goes on from NC_044559.1 coordinate 79,420,221, forward strand.
CACGTCATTTATTTGACATGTTCTTTTACTCACATAAAGCATTTGGGGTAGGTATATTATTGGCCCCATTTAAAGATGAGAGATTAGGCTGGTGGCGCTTGCCTGAAATCCCAGCACGTTGGGAGGCCAAGGCAGGTGGATCTCTGGAGCTCAGGAGTTTGAGACCAGCCTGGACAACATGGTGAAATCCCATCTCTACTAAAAATACAAAAATTAGCCGGGCGAGGTGGTGTGCACCTGTAGTCCCAACTATTTGGGAGGCTGAGGTGGGAGGATCGCTTGAGCCTGAGAGGTTGAGGCTGCACTGAGCAAAGATCAGCCACTGCACTCCAGCCTGGGAAACAGAGACCTGTCTCAAAAAAAAAAATAAAACTAAAATCAAAATAAGATAAAGATGAAGGCTTAGGTATCTGGCTTGAGGTTGCACAGCTGGGAATGGTGGATCAGGACCCAGGCAGCCTGACTCCAGAGTGGCACCTGAATGATGTCAAGCCTCCGTGCCCCTCTTATTTCTCAGCCCTACGTGTTACTCTGGGTGAGGAAAGCCCTGTGTGGGTGCTGACTGCCAGGAACCATGAGACATGATTTGCTGTCAGTCAGCTCCAGGATGGAAGTGCCACCTACAAATAACCTTGCGCTTAGGATGCCGCCCTGCACAGCTGAGTCTCTGTATTTATTTGCCTCCTGTATTGTTTTTAGTAGAGACATTTCTGGAGTAAAGTATCTGTTACTCCTGGAATGGGCAGTGAAACGTTCCAGAGAAAGAATACAACATCTGCTCTCAGACGGAGATGTGCTTTGTCAAGGAAAAATGTGATTTTCCAAAGTGAGCTGAAATTTCCCTTACCCTGAGGGGGTTTTTGTCAGCCGTTTATCCTGTGAGTGCTCAGATTTGAGGAAGGAAGTTTGTAAAGCAGCCCTGAACAGATGATTTGCTCTGCTGTCTGCTTTTACAAAAGAGGGAGAAAACTTTGATAGAGATGTTTCTAAACATGGTTCAATATACAAATTCAAAACCAATATTTTTTCTAAAACATTTCAGGTGAAAGAACCTATTTGGACATGACACTGCCTCACATCATTATAACATGCTATGCTTTCTGCTTACTGTGCTGAAATGGTCTTTCCCTGGCTATCACCAGACAGGCTTTTAGATGCTGGAAGCTGCCAAAGCGATCATCATTGCTATGAAGTACATAAGCAATTCTGGCTGAAAGCTCAAACGGCTCTTCTTTGACCAGATGGTTTATTTATTCTTACTACTCTTTACCAGGAAGTTAAGCTGCACCTTAGCATTCTTTATAGAGAGGATGGCCTTTAAACTGTTGAATTGGCATTTGGTGAAACCTACCAGACAGAAGGAACAAGCAACAACTCATTGTCACTTTGGGCTGCCCAGGTTTGTGTGGTAGAGGGAAGCTAGCTGACGAATGCTCAGGTTGACCACACAGAATGGGGGAGGGGAAAAGACACCCAGGGCAGAGCCAGGCAGAAGCCTCGTAGAGTCTGCTGGGGTCTCAGTAGAACAGGGGGTCTCAATCTAGGGCTCACGACCTGCGCCCAGACCAGCCGGTCTGAAAAAGGAGCCCTGCTGAATGGTGTTGCCAAGAACCACCCGACAAGCAAAAACTGCTCTCTTAGGACATAGAAAAAAGTGAACCTGCATATAGCCCCTTGAAAATCACTTTCCAGCCAGAGATATCAACTGTCTGTTACACAAAAGAGTGCCTGGAAGTGATGTGGGTGGTGACAGGTTATGGAGTCAAAAATTTACTCAGGTGATTGATCCCAAGGACCAGCTGTAGATGCAATGAAGGGTTCCAACCCCCAAAATCATCATTGGCGAACAACACAAGAGCAAAGGCCATATTAAGGAGACATGAGGTTTGAGAGCTAGTGACTCAGAACTGTGATGCCAGGATCCTTCCCCTCACTCCACGTTCCACCAAGGTGCTTCTCAGGAAAGTGGGCAGAGGAAGCGAAGGGAGGAAGGATGCCCTGCAATCTCGATTTGCCTCTCCTCTCTTCTCACCTGCATGCACTGAAGTATGTAACTTTTCGGTAAAATTGTCTATAAAAATGCCTTTGCATTCCCTCTAGAAAAGATAAAGGGTTTGGGAATTTATTTTAAGAGGAATTTTTAAAAAGTAAGATCAAAAAAGAATGAGGGTAAGCTAGATGCAGGAAGACGAGGAGGGGAGAAAAGAACAAAATGATTTGAGGCTGTCAAAGTGAGAGATTTCGTGGGTGGTCAAGAAGTTAGTCTGCTCCACCTGAAAGGAGAGAGAAAGAACACTAGCTTCTAAGAGCTTTAGATCAGGAATATGACTACAGAGAGGTGTTCAGATTAAGAAAGTTTGGGAAGACCTGTCTCCTAAACTAAGCAAAGCAGGATGAAGCCTACCCTCAACACAGATCTTGACTAGCTCTGCCTGAGGACTGACCCCTCCTTGTGCTTCCGTTTCTTTTCAAGGATAAAGAGAGACTGCTTTTAAGAAGTTTCTCTAGTGTGTGCACCAGAATCTAACAGGGCAGGAGAAGGGGGAATGGGGAGGAAACATTGCTTCCAAGCCACAATCCAAACCGATTTTAAATGTTTTATCTCCAGGCTTTCATTAATGTAAGCTGAACCTTTTCAGTAATTTCATGGTCGTACTTTGAGTTGCATTTTATAATTATGCAAAACTGCCCAAAAAGCATTAGGAATTTTCTTCCTTTTTCCCGCATTACAGTTAAGTCATTGTGTACAGAGTTGTTAGAATATAGAAACTTCTAGCTCATAAGCGTGGTTCTGGGGGCAATCTGGAACAAGCTGCCTCCCTAAACCATCAGTCTTGCTCATGACAAAAACTGTCTGTCTTCTTGTCTGGACTGCCTTCCATTTCCTATGAACTTCCCCCTCTGTTCCTCCCAACTCTCAAGACCCAGCGCCAGACTCTAGGGCTCAGTAGAATGAGATCTTGCCACCCCCCTAGACACCCCAGCCTTCTCTGTTGGTGCCACTCTCACTGCACTTACTTTCTGCCTTTTTTGGTAGATATTTGTGTCCATGTCTGGTAGCTTCTGGCAGACTTCTATTTACTTGCCTTAGTGCATATCTACAACAGTACACGGCTTCTAAGAAGCGCTGGATTAACTGAATGAATGCATGAGTAAATGCATTCACCTTCCCCCCACCCCAAGTGACTAGCACCTGCAATGGAGCTAATATTCTCTGTCTTGTCTTTAAGATACTATAATGTTCCAAGGAATATACATCTTCTTTCCGCTGAGGAAAGTGCATTTACTTTGTGTATCCAATTTTGGCAGAATCAAAGTATGGGCTCATAACGTCAATTTTCACCATATACTGCTAACTCTTAGTTTTAAAAATACGTCTGACATGCCAATGGAAAAAAAGAGAAGACTAGAGAACATTAGGTGCTCAATGTGTCTGTTTTTTGAGACAGGGACTCTGTCGCTCAGGCTGAAGCGCAGTAGTACAATCTCGGCTCACTGCAGCCTCGACCTCCCAGGCTCAGACAATCCTCTCACCTCAGCCTCCCAAGTAGCTGGGACCACAGGGCAGGCACCACCATGCCTGGCTAATTTTTTGTACTTTTTGTAGAGATGGGGTTTTGCTATGTTCCCCAGGCTGGTCTCAAACTCCTGGGCTCAAGCCATCTGCGTGCCTTGGTCTCCCAAAGTGCTGGGATTATAGGTGTGAGCTACTGTGCCCAGCCAATGAGCATGTCTTCAGTGATCTAGCAATCCCACCTCTAGGTATATACCCCAAAGAAAGAAAACCAATCTATCGAAGAGATATCTGCACTCCCATGTTTATTTCAGCACTGTTCACAATAGCCAAGATTTGGAAGCAACCTAAGTGTCCACCAACAAGATGAATAGATAAGAAAATGTAGCACATATATATATAATTCAGCCATAAAAAAGAATGAGATCCTGTCATTTGCAACAACATGAATTGAATTAAAGGTCATTATGTTAAGTGAAATAAGCTAGGCACAAAAAGATAACCTCTGTGTGTTCTCACTTACTCGTGGGAGCTAAAAATTAAAACAATTGAACTCATGGAGACAGAAAGTAGAAGGATGGTTACCACAGGGTGAGAAGAGGAGGAGAGTAGTAGAGGTAGTAGAGGAGAGTGAGGGAGAAAGTGGGGATAGTTAATGGGTACATACAATAGTTAGAAAAAAATGTAAGATCTAGTATTTGATAGTACAAAAGAGTGACTATAGTCAATAATAATTTAACTGTACATTTAAAAATAACAAAAGGAGTGTAATTGGGTTTTCTTAATACAATGGATAAGTGCTTGAGATGATGGATACCCTAATTACTCTGTTGTAATTACACATTGTATGCCTGTACTAAAATATCCTCTATATCCCATAAATATATACACCTACTATGTACCCACAAAAATTAAAACTAAAAAATTCAAATAAATAAATGTCTTGAGTGAATGAATGAAGGAATGAATGAATGAGGGAGTGATGGCAGGAACCTAGATAATGGGAAACTGGATAAAAATAGAAACAGAAAGAGAAGTAGAAAAAGGATAGACACACAGGAGATTTAGAAAAGGAGTAGAAAGATAGGGAGGGAAGAGGGAAAGGAGACCCAAGTCTAATTAAATTCTCAATTAGCAAGCCAGGTTTTACTACAGACTTGAACCTGATAATTTAACAAGAGACAAGCAGCTGGGTGAGAAGAGATAGACTTTGAAGAAAGATCTGGATTCTGATAACCACTCAGCTACTTAGACAAGTGACTCAATCTCTCTGAGCTCACTGCTTAAAATTTTTTTTCTATTTTGAAGTAATTTTAGATTTACAGAAGAGTTGCAAAAGAGTACAGAGAGTTCTTGTACACCCTTCACTCAGCTTCCTCTAATGTTAGCATCTTTCATAATCATAGCACAATTGTCAAAACCAGGGAATTAACATTGATACAATCATACTAACTAAACTATACGCCTCAGAGTTTCTCCAGTTTTTCCATTAATGTCTTTTTCTAGTCCAAGATCCACTAGGATCCCACGCTGCATTTAGTTGTTACGTCTCCTGGTCTCCTCTAGCCTTTAATAGTTCCTCGATTTTTTCTTACCTTTTATGACCTTGATGCTTTTTGAAGAGTAGAATGTCTTTCATTTTAGAGTTGCCTGATATTTTTTTCATTACTAGATTTATGTAGTGTGTTTTTGGCAAGAACACCATAGAGATGAAGTCCTGCCTTTCTCAGGGCACCATATCAGGAGGCATATGTTGATATGTCTCATTACTAATCATGTTAGCCTTGATCGCTTGGTCAAGCCAATGTCTACCGGGTTTCTGCACTGTTCTATTTTGCCTTTGTATTAATAAATACCTTGTGGAGAGATGCTTTGAGACTATTTGCAAATATCCTATTTCTCATCAAACTTACTTTTGCCCAATAATTTTAGAATTCATCAGTGGTTCTTGCCTGCGACAGTTATTACTGTAATGTTCTTTTTTTTTTTTTTTTGAGATGGAGTCTGGCTCTGCCACCCAGGCTGGAGTGCAGTGGCCAGATCTCAGCTCACTGCAAGCTCCGCCTCCCGGGTTTACGCCATTCTCCTGCCTCAGCCTTCCGGGTAGCTGGGACTACAGGGGCCCGCCACCTCGCCCGGCTAGTTTTTTGTATTTTTTAGTAGAGACGGGGTTTCACCATGTTAGCCAGGATGGTCTCAATCTCCTGACCTCGTGATCTGCCCGTCTCGGCCTCCCAAAGTGCTGGGATTACAGGCTTGAGCCACCGCGCCCAGCTACTATAGTGTTCTAATGATGATTTTCTATTTTTCTAATTCTTTCTGCATTTATTAATTGAAATTTTTCTATAAGTAATTGCTGTCCCTACTCCCCAACCCCACCACACTGATTTATTTGTATCAGTATGGATTCAAAAATATTTATTTTTACTCTATGGGCCATAATCCAACACTATCATTATTTATTTTGTTGCCTAGGCTTCACTTTCTTCTTCTGCAAGACAGGGATGATGACAACTGTCATAAGAATTGAATGAGATTTTAAAAAATGTAAAAATGTCCAGTCCAGAGCATCTATTAAATAAATGCAAACTCCATTTCTTCCTTTTCTTTACCATCTGTAAAGCCGTGCTAATTTGAAGGCAAGGCCATTCAAAATAGGTGAAAAATCTGAATTGGAAAATTCTCTTTTGATGGTATACAAAAGAACTAGAAATTAGCTATTCCAGTCATGTTTAGTAGAGATCATTTGGGATTTGCCTATGTAAGACTGATTTTTAATCAGCATACCCATAATTTGTATGAAAATAGATGCTTGAGAATACTTGAAACAGACTGTTCTCTTAAGTAGTTTAAGTGTTTTCCCAGAAATCTTGTTTACGTTCTGAAGTTGCTTAGCTAAACTATTTTCAGAGATAGTCCAAAGTCTGCCTCTACCCAGCTGTAGGTCATATCATCACTAACTCTGAATTAGTGAAATCACTGATTTGTCTTTGATTTCCAAGGTTATGGAAGTGAATGGAAGAAATCCAAGTTTAATTTAAAATTAGATTTTAAAAGTTTTGGTAATTCACTTTTAAGTTCAGGTGGAAATTTAAAAATAAAGACAAGATAGGATCCTAAGGATGTGAGAGTAGGTAGATCTGGAAGTTTAAAATAATTCATGAAATACAGTGAAATCCACTAATAAATTCACTCAGTTTACTGGAACTTTCATTTTTCCATCCCATTTTTATCAGTAAGGAAAATCAAGAACATCAGGAGATTTATTTTTAAAAACAACTTCGGGGCGGTGAGGTTTGCAAGCTCTCAGTGGACTCCCAGAGATTCTGTCAGAGATTCTGTCTTACTCAGTTTGGGGTGGGACCAGGAATCTGCAGTTTTAGCAGGCACCACCCACCAATGCAATCCTGCTGCAGGTGGGAAACAGCATCCTATAGTTGTTCAAAGCCCAGACTTCAGGGCCTGACTATGTGGGATTAAACCAAAATCGCCACCTACCACTTGTGTAATCTTGGGAAAATCACTTCATCTCCACATACTTCAGTTTCCCATTGATAAGACGGGGCTTATGACAACATCTGTCTCCCAAGGTTGTTGTAAGGAGCAAGTAAGTGGTACATATAAAATGGTTAGCACAATAGTGCCAGATAGACTGGTGTTCAGGACATGTCTGGATACAGAACTGCTTGAGCTCAGCCTCTTACACTTGCTGTATTCATGGGCCTTATCATGGTCACTGACATTTACAACCATCATCAGGATTTTGATTTGCAAGCTATGGAGGCTGCAAAGTGAGCTACAGTTAGAAAATGTTTTGTGTTTTTTTCTAAAGATGGTGTCTCACTCTGTCACCCAGGCTGGAGTACAATGACGTGATCCTAGCTCACTGAAGCCTCTAACCTTCTGGGCTAAGGGATCCTCTGGTCTCAGCCTCCACAGTAGCTGAGACTACAGGTGTGCACCACCATGCCCAGCTAATTTTTAAATTTGTATGGACAAGGTCTTGCTATTTTGCTCAGTCTGGTCTTGAACTCCCAGCCTCAAGCGATCCTCCTGCCTAAAGCACCGGGATTACAGGCATGAGCCACCGCACCTGGCCAGAAAGTGTTTAAGTAACAAAGGCTGACAGATCCTCAGTCAATCAGAGATACATTTGATTCAGAATAGGAATATCCTGTTAGCATTAGGTAGCGTTTACTAAATGACCAAAATAGGTAACTACTGTATCTGTGTTCAGCCAACTAACAACCCACAAACATACTGATTAAAATTTTGTGATTGAATACACAAAACAAAAGAAATTAAGTCTAAAACATAAAATGTAGAATAGAAAACTCTGGGTATGGGCTACATTACTAAGAGAAAGTGCCTTCTAAGCCCAAGAGTGCAGTCGGCCAGACCCCAGCACTGCATGGAGACTCCCTGCTCCTTCCTGCTGCTCTTCCCTGCCCCAGGGCCATAGGGATGCCAGCCAGTGGCTCTTGATCTCCCAGTGAGTCTCTAGACCCCCACACAATGACTTTGTCCTAAGTATTCCCAGACTCCAGTCATACCTGTCTTCTTCAGAACTAGCTTCCGATGTAGTCTCAGAAGCTTTGGAGTGACATTCTGGGGCTGAGGATCTTCATGGGATGCAGAGAGAGAACCGAGGTGATTCACTGTCCCTCAGTGAATTGCCCCCTGGTTGCTGCCTGCTCTGCTGACCTAGGTGTTTCTGCTGAGGGAGTCCTAATAATAGAAGGGGGTCAGGGGGTTGGTTATACGAATGTGGTCAGGGATCATGCTGTCAAGACTCAAAATTGAGATATGTGGTTTTAAAAGCACCTTTGGGAATGAGGGGTTGGTGGGGGAGAGGAAGGGGTTGGAGACTGGCATTCTGGGTGCCCAAAGGGACTAGGATTGGTGGACTGGGTAATGCTATGGAATGGAGTTGAGATCAATTAGGCTTAAGGGCAAGTTGGGGTACAGTGAGAGGAAGGATTGCAATGTGGTGTCTGTCTCTTTGCCTGGAAAGAAAAACAGCCATCATGGAAGTGGCAAGACAGAGTGAAATGAGACACATCAGGAACAGACAAACCTAGAAGAGGAGGTATGCTTGAAAATCACTTATGGGTGAATCAAATACCAAGACATCAAAAAGTGGCTTCTTACCTCATTAAACCTCATCACCAGATCTTCAAGGGCATTGTGCTCTCCATTCTGAGTGGTAAGAATTGATGCTGAGATGGATGCTTTGAGGCAGGGCAGGGACCTCTGGCATTCGGGAGTGCCCAAGTCCCGTGTTAAGAAGCAAAGGTAGTCGACCGGCAAGACCCTGCGGTAAATACTCTGCTCCTGCTCCATCAGGATGCTGGCGACTTCCTCTGGGAACTGGATGAGAGGCTGCAGATCGATCAGCTCCTTGCTGATCCCAGCTGAACTTGAAGGGAGGGTGTTGGAATTGGCCACAGAGGGGCCTGGCTGGCGTTCTAAAACAAAGCAACAGAAGTCGTGGTTACACCAAATCTGGTGTCTCCTGCAACAGATTATTTACTTGAGAGCCATTCCAAATCTTCTATGTTCTTTAACCAAATCCCCTGCTTAGTGAAGAGTTCTGTACTATTTTTCTTTCTTGTTACAAAGACCTTTCTGATATTTGTCCTGTCTGTCTTCTAGTCACCTAATGAGGTGGGAGTGCAGTGGCAGTGGTGGTGGTGGTGGTAGGGTTGTTTTTTTCCATTTTCAGAAGCAGCATTAATCTAGCACATCATTCCCCAACCAGTTTACTATACTTTGTAAAACACCATTTGCCTCCTTATCCTCCTTTGCTAACTACCATCAGAGTGACATGAAATGAGGGTGAGTATAAGCATAGTGAACTTAAATGGAAGAGGAAAGAAGGCTATGGGGTGAGGAATATGTATATGCATATTATGTGTAAATGGGCAGGACACCTGGGGACCCAGAAACTCTCTGGACAAAAGGTTTCAAAATGTCATAGTATTCTCTGCCAACCCTTCACCCCCAAAGAGTGACTTTGATTTCATTGATATCTATTTGGGGGTTTGCAAGAACAGAACCATCTACAGACATAAGAAAGGACTAGGTAATAAGGAGATGTATCTAAATAAATCAATCTTACTCCTGGCCCATAACTGGTAGCAAGAAGGTGACAGAGAGTTGCAGGAGAGAAGGTGGCAGTGCATGAGATGGAAGTACCAGAGTGGGGGATGCCTAGGCTCAAAATGATTCCTGTAATTAGAGACACCACACTTGCCTTCTCTTTGACACCCTCCCAGGCTGCCTCTTAACTTCTTACCTGTAACTCATTCATTCAACAAACGGAAAGTCTATGATGAGCCCTAGAACAGAGTTTTCCAAAGTATGATCTCTGGAATACCGGCATTTGCAAGAAAAAACAATTTTGTGGTCACCTGAGTTGGGGAAATGTCACATATTCATGTCACTCATTCTCTTCCTGGAAATACCTGTCATCCAGCCCGGACACTGGCTAACAGCAAAGTTCGTAAGGACGACTTCCTTCACATTCAGACCTCAATATTCCTGACAGTTTTCTAAATCTCCATTGCAGAAAACTTTGGAATTATCACTCCAAACTGCTTCATGTCTGTATTATTAAACTCCGAAGTCATCATCCCTGAATTTGACTTCTTTCTTCCCTTCTATTCTCTCTAGTAAAACTTCTCTGTCCTCAGCAAACTTCTAGTTCCCTGGCCTTGGTCTGGTGCCGTGATAAGCATTTTAGCTGGCACTCACCAGCCAGAGATTCCCTAAGAAGACAACTTGACTTTCCACCACAGGCACATCCCAATCCCCAATGCTGGGCAGACTCAAACCACCCATTCCTTGGCTTCTGGGCTGCTGTATGATGACACTGACAAGTATGCTACTTAGTGATGGGGCTGTTGCTAATTCCTGTTATCTAACTTCAGTTAGGCCCTCAGTGTGGCTCAAAGTTGACACAAACATTTATTTTTTCCTAAACAACTCACTATCCTCTTTTCTATTCTTCTCACACTCCCAAACCTGTGTTTGCTTTCCTTACAGTCATTTGACTGTTTCTTAACTATGCTGTGACAGTGTAGATCGTGTCAGAAACTTCTTCAAATCAGATGCCTTACATTTCCTCCATCTTCTGCTTACCTGAAAATGGCATGTGCTTCCCCCTCTGCAAGGCCCATCCAGGTTTGTGATTAAATCTACCTTTGTCTCTTCCAGAACTTGCTTCAGTGGTTATCTCCACCTTTAATCCCTCACTTTCTACTGACTTCTTTGCACACCCAAATGTTCAGTTTCCTTTTTCCTTAAAAACTAACAAATAGGACATCCCTTATCCTTTAAACTCCAAATCCTCTCTATCTTTCCCTTCACTATGTACCTTCTACACCAGGTAGCCCACAGTCCCTAATTCCTTCTTCCATGAGTATGGTCACTATATCTTCTGATCAAAAAATCAGGCCATCCTCTCTGTCCAAATTACTAAACCATTGAGGACATGGGACAGAAAAATGGAAACCAGGTTGGTTCTGGTTGACTCTAAGCATTTTAATACATCTTTTGGACCAAATTACCAAAAATCTTCTGCAGCAAAAAATGGAGACTATCAAATTATATTTGGTTTTATCTAAGCTCATATTAAAAAAAATTAAAATCAAGTTGATGCTTAAATCTACCCTACATGGCCTCCCTCTCTAACTTTCTGAATAGTTTAGAAACTAAGTTTCCTGAAAATTGAATCTGAATGTGACTTGATGAAAGAGGCCAACTGAAATTTCTAGATACTGATAATTTGTATACAGTGGAATTGGCCAAATATAGGACTCTTCTCAGAAGTAACCAACTCTAAGACATGATCTCTTTTTTTTTTTTTTTTTTTTTTTGAGATGGAGTCTCGCTCTGTCGCCCAGGCTGGAGTGCAGTGGCCGGATCTCAGCTCACTGCAAGCTCCGCCTCCCGGGTTCACGCCATTCTCCTGCCTCAGCCTCCCGAGTAGCTGGGACTACAGGCGCCCACCACCTCGCCCGGCTAGATTTTTGTAGTTTTTTTTGGTAGAGACGGGGTTTCACCGTGTTAGCCAGGATGGTCTCGATCTCCTGACCTCATGATCCGCCCGTCTCGGCCTCCCAAAGTGCTGGGATTACAGGCTTGAGCCACCGCGCCCGGCCTAAGACATGATCTCAAACTATAGCACTCTGCAGAGGAAATAAAAATAACTCCAGTCACTTCTCTAATATATAAGAGAAGAGAAAATGTAATATAATATGCAAATAATGTAAGATAAGATGTCATATGGGAAACTGCAATATATCTTGAGATATGAATCACATGCTGTTACAATGAATGACACGTCTAGTGACTGGTGGGAAATAGCAATAAGAGAGACCCAAATAAATTAAAGAATAAAAAGAAACCTGGTCATTGTAACCCTAATAAATCTAGCAGTCCCAATATAAGCATGTATCTCAGTATAACATCACACTCAGAGGAACACAAATTGAATGCTAGAAGCTTTGAAACAATGTTGACCTTCCGTGTGGGTTTCCTTAAAGCTGGATTACTCAGGGATTTCATATCATGTACCACGAAAAACATCCCAGAAGTCTTCTTGGGGCATAATTCTTTGCCTTCTAAGTTCCATACTTTTAGCAGCTGTTAAAAACACTACACCATGGAATACTATGCAGCCATAAAAAAGGATGAGTTCGTGTCCTTTGCAGGGACATGGATGCAGCTGGAAACCATTATTCTCAGCAAACTATCACAAGAACAGAAAACCAAATACCGCATGTTCTCACTCATAGGTGGGAATTGAACAATGAGATCACCTGGACACAGGAAGGGGACATCACATACCGGGTCCTATTGTGGGGAGGGGGAGGGGGGAGGGGGGAGGGGGGAGAGGGGAGGGATAGCATTAGGAGATATACCTAATGTAAATGATGAGTTAGTGGGTGCAGCACACCAACATGGCACGTGTATACATATGTAACAAACCTGCACGTTGTACACATGTACCCTAGAACTTAAAGTATAATAATAATAAAAAAATAATAATTTAATAAAAAAGAAACAAAAAAACACTTCCCACTTTCCCTCATCCTTGTTGAGCTCTCCTTATTATGTCCTCTTTCCTCTTCACATGACACATTGCCCTAGTGCTCAGCTGAAACTTACCTCTGAGCCTTGCTCTCTAACAACATGGGCCACTGGAAGATGGATTAAAAACTGAATAGTTCTAGGACCCCTAGTCCTTCCTCATCATCCATGAAGCAAAGTTCATAAAGCCCACTGGACTCTGTGGCTCTTCTCTTTTTAAGAAGTGTCTGGTGAATAAAATTACCCACCTCATTGTTTGCTCTCAGTCCCATATTCTTCAGTTAATAGTTATTCTAGGCTGGGCATGGTGGCTCACTCTTATAATCCTAGCACTTTGGGAGGCTGAGGCTGGCAGATCACTTGAGGCCAGGAGTTCGAGGCCAGCCTGGCAAACATGATGAAACCCTGTCTCTACTAAAAATACAAAAAATTAGCCAGGCATGGCAGTGAGCATCTGTAATCCCAGCTACTCGGGAGGTTGAGACAGGAGAATCACTTGAATCGGGGAGGCGGAGGGTGCACCATCACACGCCAGCCTGGGCAACAAGAGTGAAACTCCGTCTCAAAAAAAACAAAAAAAGTTATTCTACAGAAGAGTAAGGCTGTATTAGTTCCTTTTCACACTGCTTGAAAGAACTACTGGAGACTGAGTAATTTATAAAGGAAAGTGGTTTAATTGACTCACAGTTCTGCATGGCTGGGGAGCCCTCAGGAAACTTACAATCATGGCAGAAGGTGAAGGCGAAGCAAGGCACATCTTACATGGTGGCAGGAGAGAGAGAGAGGACGAGGGTGGGGGGAAGCGCCACACTTTAAAACCATCAGGTCTCATGAGAACTCACTCACTATCATGAGAACAGCAAGGAGAAATCTGCCCCCATGATCCAATCATCTCCCACCAGGCCCCTACTCTGACAAGTGGGGATTACAATTTGAGATGAGATTTGGGTGGGGACAAGAGTCAAATCATATTGAAGACTGTATCTTTAGATACTGTCACAGTCTAGAAATATTTATCATGAGACACAGTAACTTCACATTCTGATTCTCTGCTCAAAAATAAAGTTTCCTGTTCCAAGTGCTTTATATAGATTAATTCAGGACATAGATAGTATTATTGTCCATATTTTATTCATAAGAGAGCTAAGGCTCACATAAGGTCATATAAGCAGTAAGTCAGAGAGCTGGGATTTGAGTGGGATCTATTTGACTCAAGAGCTCATGTTCCTGATCACTCAGGATATTGCCACATTGGCATTCTGGTTTATACATGCATCTCAAGTGATTTAATTCAGAACAAATCAATTACTGTGTTACTTTACTTGGAGTGATCTGATAAAATAACCTCTTCAAACTCCAAAGTTAAAGATTTGACCAAGAGGGTAAACAGTTTCCTTCCTTGGTCAGCCTGGAACCATCACTTCAACCACTACAACTATGTGATAACGCATAGCACATAGAAACTCAGAAACTCAGAAGCACACTCTCCTTTCCTTCCCATGAGTTCACATGAATGTTCCTATACTTTAAATCAGTATTTTCCAAAGTGTGTCACACTCAATTTATGCAAAGCACAGTTTCTTAGTTAGTAATCTAGGGAACTACTGGGTTAAACAAAGTTAAACAGGCTTTTTTTTTTTTTTTTTTTTTTTTTTTTTTAACTGCAGGACTTCTCAAAGCCATTAATAATTCCCATGAGGGGAATATAGTGTCATAGCACATAGCACATCCTCAACCTTGTTGTCTGTCTCTATATCATTTACATGGGGATTACAGTGTCTTCAGAATGTTTCTCATCATACTCAGAGATTCTCATTGGGGGAAATGAAGCATGAGGAGTTTGTGAGGTTGGTGGTTCCAAGGAGGCTTACTTCGCCATGTGGCTGGAATCCTATGTAAAGATAGAAGCAGGGGAGAGATTATGGATTATTTAGGAATTTGTAAATTATTTCCCATGGCTGAATGCTATATTAAGAGAGATGGAGCATCACTGTAGAAAACCAGGAAGGAATCTTTATTTTCTAGAAGGCACTAGAGAACAGGTGTGGCTCATGAAGAAACAAAGGCAGATGGGGGTGATGGGAGGATGAAAACACACATGCATCCTAGATTTTTGGGTCTCCGGGTCAACCTAGACATCATTCCACCTTGAGGGAGGGGAATCCCAGGCCAAGTCTTTGCTTGAGGGATACTGCTCTGAGAAGCTGGAGCACCACTATAGAGCCCTCTTGCCACCACACAGAGCCCTCCCTTCCCTTCCCCTCCCCTCTCCTTTCTGTCCTTGCAGGTGATAGTCAGCCTCTGACCTCAGCTATAAGCTGCCATTCCCAGAAGCTATCCATAAACTGCAGAGCCCAGAAATACTAGGTAGGGCCAAGGCATAAGCCTTTAAATCTGATGAGCATTTTCCACCTAATGCCTTGGGGTACAGTGCCTTTGGGGAACCCCTTCCCCCAGGGTTAGTAGTTTCTAAAAATGGTTGTTCAGATCCTGATCCCCCCAAGAGCCTTGGGCTTGGGCTAGAGTCCAGCAAAACCTGCCATTTCCCATTTCTTTCTTTCTTTTATTTATTTTTTGCTTTTTGGTCCCTATGAAAAGTAAAAGCATTTTTTCTTGCTATTCCCCAGATGAAAATCCAGAATTTATAAGATAATCTCAAAGAATCCTGCATAATGTAAGGGAGTCATGACAGGTAGCCATTGCTAATTTTAGTTTTTTTTTTTTTTTTTTTTTTTTTTTTTTTTTTTTTTTTTTAATAAAACTTGAGTTCAGTTGTTACATGAATTGCCCAAAAATCCAGCTTGTGAGTGGTCAGCCCCAGAATTGGCAAAAGCTAAGAGAGAACCTGAAGTTTCTGGCTTCTGGCCCAGTCCTCTGTGTTACCCCAAGCTGAGCCTGGGTTATCCTGGGCATGCTCAGTGTCCAAGGGCTGGCACTATTAGCTGCCAATACATCTGAATGGGTTTCAGAAATGTTAAGGAGAAATTCATTCATTAAGAGTGCCTAGCATGGGCCAGGCACGGTGGCTCATGCCTGTAATCCCAGCACTTTGGGAGGTCGAGGCGGGTGGATCACGAGGTCAGGAGATCGAGACCATCCTGGCAAACACGGTGAAACCCTGTCTCTACTAAAAATACAAAAAAAAAAATTGGCCGGGCGTGGTGGTGGGCATCTGTAGTCCCAGCTTCTCAGGAGGCTGAGGCAGGAGAATGGCGTGAACCCGGGAGGCGGCGGAACTTGCAGTGAGCGGAGATCATGCCACTGCCCTCCAGCCTGGGCAACAGAGCAAGACTCTCTCTCAAAAAAAAAAAAAAAAAAAAAAAGAGTGCCTACTATGTGCCAGGCTTTGTATTCAGCTATCCTGATGTTGAAATTTAGTGAACAAGAGCAAAGTTTTGTTCATATGGAACACCTAGGAAAGGAGATAAACAATAAGCACAGTAAATGAGTAATGATGCATATGAGAAAGTGATAAAATTGCTATGGTGAAAATCAAACAGGTTTCTAGGATGTGGGTGGGGAAGCTGTAGTGTTACATAACATATCTTTTTTTTTTTTTTTTTTTGAGATGATGTCTTGCTAGGTCACCCAGGCTGGAGTGCAGTGGCATGAACCTCTGCCTCCCGGGTTCAAGCAATTCTCCAGCCTCAGTCTCCCAAGTAGCCGGGATTACAGGCATGTGTCACCATGCCCAGCTAATACTTGCATTTTTTAGTAGAGACAGGGTTTCGCCAGGCTGGTCTTGAACTCCTGCCCTCAGGTGATCCACCGGCCTCGGGCTCCCAAAGTGCTAGGATTACAGGTGTGAGCTACTGTGCCCGGCCCACATAGCATATCTTAACTAGACTGTTAGTGATTGTCTCACATTTTCTGCAAAACTGGGCAAAACTTTCCCCTCCAAGGTGCCCTTGGCTTGGTCATCATCACCCTTTCTCATGTCTCAATGGTAGCCATTAATTGAGCTCTTAGTCGTCACCATTTATTAGCCCTTTGTGTTAAGCAACACATTTAATTCTCACAGCGAACCCTGTATGGTGGTGTGATTATTCCCCTGCTATAGACGATAAAACACAGGTCAGAAACATTAAACATTTTGCTTACAGACACCCTGCTATTGAGAGACAGGGCTGAAATTTAATTGCAACTCTGACTCCAAAAATCTGCCCTCTGTTACACTCAGCATTTTGAGGCATCCTTTGCAGAGGAGACATATTTCTACACATACACACACACACACACACACACACACACACACACACACACACACACACAAGTTTTTTCTCTTCTGGGTAGAGAATGGAGTTGAAGAGTTAGGTAGGAATACCTTACAGGATTCTGACTTTAGAAGGCATCTTCTCCCCAAGCCAGCTGAGCAACCTTCTGATCGCGACTTTAAATTATATCCTATCAAAACCTGGGAGAATCTCCATATGCCTATGTGTCAGAAACTTTATCTTTCATTCCCATTCCATGTGAGGGGTGGTGAAATGGGCACAAGCTTTCTTGAGAGGCAAAACAAAATTTGAAGCATGTGATTTCTTTGTACTAGAAATCTTGCTTCTACGATATTATCCAACAGAAACTCTTGCAAAAATATAGACCAAGTGAGGTAAATTTATATGTACTGAAATTGAATTTATTTCACAAAATATTGAGGACAAAAAAGCAAGTTGAGAACAATGGAATCTTATCCTATTGAGGGAAAAAATAATTTTGTAAATATAGGTATATGTTGCATATCCTGTCCAGTGCACACCAAATAATAGTGTATCTCTTACACAGTTCTGTTTTGCCCAACTTTTTTGTAATGCACATATGACAGTACTTTTAAAAATAGATCAAAATGGGCCGTGCCCAGTGGCTCACACCTGTAATCCCAGCACTTTGGGAGGCCGAGGAGGGTGGATCACCTGATGTCAGGAGGTGGAGACCAGCCTTGCCAACATGGTGAAATCCCGTCTCTACCAAAAATACAAAAAGAGGCCAGGTGAGGTGGTGGGCACCTGTAATCCCAGCTACTTGGGAGGCTGAGGCACAAGAATCACTTGAACCCAGGAGGCAGAGGTTGCAGTGAGCCGAGATGACACCACTGCATTCCAGCCTGGGTAACAGAGTGAGACTCTGTCTCAAAACAAAACAAAAAAAAAATCAAAACAATATCCAAAAAATTGAAGGCATCAAAATCTCAATCTTCTCATGCTCAAAAAACTGGTTCAGCTTTTGGCCTGTTCAGATTTTTTTCCCAATATATATGGTAATATTATTTTTTTAAAGTTATTTTAAGTTACAATTAGAGAAGAAAGTAGGAAAAACTTATTTTATCTACTCTATCCATTTTCCTTTGCTTTGAATTAATTTTGTAGACTTTTTAAAAGTATTAGATTCTCAATTGCACATTTAATAGTCCTTTAGTGGTGCAATTCGAATTACATAAAATAAGACAGAGAGAGAACATTGATTTCTTCTTATAGAAGATTCAGAGCTGACTTAAATACACTAAATCTCAGGAAGAGCTGAAAATTGCTGTCAACAGGGAAGCGATGGGTTTAGAAAAAGGTTAGTTAATTGGTGATTTTATCTTATTATCTGTTATTGGTTTTCAAAGTAACAAAATCAATCTTGCAACAAATGTGTCTGAGTTGTCCTGAACATTACATGAAAAAGATGAGCTCACAAAATCAATGAAGCATATTACTTCTAAGTCAGTACTTAAAAGAGAAAAAAAAACCCCAATATATTCAGACTGAGAGTTAAGACATATTTAGATGAAACAATCTACCAGACAGAAGAGCCTTAGAGCAAAAAGAAAAAAGTTGACAGAATCTCCATTAATAAAAAAACAACTTTTGCTCACTGTGCAAAACGTAGAAAATATAAAGAAGTATAAAGAAGAAAATTTGAGGGAGGCTGAGGCGAGAGAATCGCTTAAACCCGGGAGGCGGAGGTTGTGGTGAGCCGAGATCGCGCCATTGCACTCCAGCCTGGGCCACAAGAGCGAAACTCCATCTCAAAAAAAAAAAAAAAAAAAAAAAAAAAGAAGAAAATTTAAAATAATAATCTCATACCCAGAGGTAATCTCTGCTAATATTTTTGTTGTTGCATTTCATATTTATCTATAAATACACGCAATATTCACAAAATTAGGATCAGAGAACACATTCTTTTCTAGCTTAAAAAAACTCTATAATGCACTTTCCCCCCAACTCTGAGGCTATTCTTGTAATATTAGATTTTTGATGGCTCTTTATGTTATATTTACAGCTTTTTACCATTATAATAACATTGTGATAAACAATCTTGTCAATATAACTTTATCTGTGCTTACTATGTTAAATAACATTGAAAGAGAAAAATTCCCTACCCGCATTGGGAAGTTTCCAGGGAGCAGTATTTTCTCATCTATTCCTTTTATAGCACATTAACTAACTGTTTTATCAATATCTGTCACTGATCACTCATCTGTTTCTGATTACATTGGGTAAAAAAGAATATGTGAGTCAAAATTCATATGGTAAGTTGTAATAGTATGTTGTCTCATATGGGGGAAGATGGCATTACTGACTCAAAGTTTACAAGAGGGGGAACTCTGGAGTGTTTTTGGTGACAATCTGATGCCCTCTTATCCAGCAGCATAGTCCTGAGGTATGGCTGACCTTCTAGATATGGAATGGTTTCAAAACGCAGCCTAAGCAGGCAATCTGAGCCCCAAAGTCTGACCTGGGTGAACTAAACAACACTAATTATTCTGAAAGGATTCTGTGTCTCTGTTTTATAACAATCAACAACCATCATCATAAATAAATTATAATATTATTTAACATATAATAATATAACATCCCAGTACTTACAATGTGCCAGGAATTGCATTAAAGCTCTCTACCGAGATCTCACTCTATCCTCACAACCACTCTATGTAGACAGCACAGCACCCCATGCTGTTATTATTCCCATTAGCAGATGGGGACACAATTAAAGAACTTGCTCAACATCACACTGAGATAAGTAATGGAACTAGTGCCACATCGGTCCAACATCAAAGTCCAGCATCTTGAAATCACCAGCCTACACTGACTCGAAGGTTTTCTTCCTTTTAGTCTCAGTACACAAATGACAATCAGAGGGTGAAAGAGGCAGGACTCAGGCTGAATGCCTGAATTGGAAGGAACTATAGGGAGAGCTGGGATGAATTTTCCACACTTTACACATCAGAAAACCATGCCTCTGAGCTTCTTGCCCAAGCTTCTTGCCCAGGGTCACAGAGCTGATTAGTGGCAAAGGTGGACCAGAATTTGAGGACCCTGACTCCCAGTCCAGGGCATTGTCTCCATACTCTACTGCCTCCCTTACTGGTGTGGTTAGGATCTCAGGTGCTGTAAGCTCCTGGGGGCAGCTCCCCCAGAGTAGAAGTAGAGTGGGATCTTGGGACTAATATGTGTGATCGCAGCCCAGCTCAGTTGCTGACTTGCTTCATGACCTTGGATATGTTTTAAACAACTATGGGTATGTCATAGTGATGATGGGGAAATTAAAACAAGAAAATGCATGTAAATGTTTACTACATATTCAGCCCTCAATAGTCAGTCATCTTATTATCATCATTAATTTAACATTTGCAAGAGGAAGAAGGAATTCTGGGGCCTTTCATCTTAGAAGCTCAACGAGGAGATTCAGTCATATTTCCAACCATTTCAGGCTATGGAAACTTTTGCCTTGTTTTTATAACCTGCAACTTGCACCCTTTGGTGTGGTGCCCACAATAATAAAAAGAAAATATTTTTTAAGATCCCAAGTGATACCTCACTTACTCTTATAAAAAGAAATGTCTGTATCATCTTGCCACACACTGTACTAACAAATCCCCCAACTGAAAAAAGACCCCGCTCCCCCAAAACACCAAAAAAAGGCTGTTCTTAACTCTTCAGCTCTTCCCTTTATGAAAAGAATATGTGTGACATTAAAAATATATATATAATATTTGGTCTCTGCTCCCAGTTCCTGACATAAGGCTCCTAAAACTCTAGGAGCATCTTTTTTCCCTCATATATGGTCCTAAATCCCTTGGAGTTTCCTAGTGATAGGAGTGTCTTTTGTTCTAATGAGGTAACTCTTGGTGGGCTCCTGGATCGCTTCAAGATGAGGGCTGCGCACCAGAAAAACCAAGGCATGATTACAAGCTTGGAACTTTAAGCCCCACCCACCATCCTCTGGGGAGGGGAAAGGAACTGAGGACTGACTAAATTAATCACGCTGAGGTGATGAAGGCTCAATAAAAATTCCTCAACTATGAGGTACACAGAGCTTCTGGGTGAATGAACACAAGGAGGTGCTGGGAAGGTGGTCACCCAGAGAGGGTATGGAATCTCCACACCTCTTTCCCCACACGTTGCTCTATGCACCTCTTCATCTGGCTGTTCATTTGCGTCCTTTATCATAAACTGGTAAAGTAAGTAAAGTGTTTCCCTGAGTTCTGTGAGTCCATTAGAGCAAATGATTGAACCTCAGAAGAGAGTCATGAAAACCCCCATTTGTAGCCAATTTGGTCAGAAATACCAAAGGCCCAGGACTTGTGATTGGTGTCTGAAGTGGGAGCAGTCCTGTGGCACCGAGCCCCTACTTAACCCTTGGTGTCTGATGCTAGCTCTGGGTGGAAAATGTCAGAATTGTGTTATAAAACACCCAGTTGGTGTCAGGAGAGACAGAGAATAGATTAGTTGGTGTGGAAAACCCCCACACATTTGGTGTCGGAAGTGTTGTGAGTGTAGAGGAAACAGTTTTTTTTTTTTTTTTCTGTTAATATTCACATCCTTTCCACTGTGGCATTATTATCACACCCCATCAAGATGTCAGAACATTCTCAGAGTTAAATTCTTTCATGCTAAAACACTGCTGAGCTATTTATGTCCATTCTTTTTTTAAACTGAGATATAATTCACATGCCGTAACATTTATTTTCTAGGCTGGGCACAGTAGCTCGCATCTATAATCCCAGCACTTTCAGAGGCTGAGGTGGGAGGGGCACCTGAGCCCAGGAGTTTGAGACTGCAGTGGGCTATGATTGCGCCACCACACTTCAGCCTGGGCGACAGAGTGAGACCCTGTCTCTTTTTTTTTTTTAACTTTCTAAAGTGTACAGTTTAAAGTATACAATTTATGCTCACTTCAGCAGCATATATACTAAAATTGGAATGATACAGAGAAGATTAGCATGGCCCCTGCGCAAGGATGACATATACATTTGTGAAGCATTCTGTATTTTTTAAAAAACAAGAACAAAAAAATAAAGTGTACAATTCAGTGGTTTTTAGTATATTCAGAGTTGTGTAACTATCACCATAATCAATTTCAGAACATGTAGATCACCTCCTAAAACATGTAACCCTGTATATGTTGGCCATCACTCCACTCTCCCAGTCCCTCTCAGTCCAGGCCCTGACAATACTAGTCTACCTTCTATCCCTAAGGATTTGCCCCATGCTGGACATTTCATATAATGGGATCATAGAATATGTGGCCTTTTGTGTCTGGCTTCTTTCACTCAGCATAATGATTTAAAGGTTTATCAATGTTGTAATATGTATGACTACTTCATTTCTTTTTAATAGCTGAATAATGTTCCATTGTATGTATACACCACATTTTGTTTATTCATCAGTTGATGGACATTTGGATTGTTTACATTTTTGGGCTGTTATGAATAATGTTATTATGAGCATTTGGATAAAATTTTTGTGTGAATGTATATTTTCACTTCTCTTGGACATATAACTAGTAGTGGATTGTTGGATCATATGATAACTCCTACGTTTAGCATTTGGAAGATATTCCAATGGTTTCCTACAGGGGTTATACCAATTTAAGTTCCCACCAGCAATGCTTGGGGCTTCAATTTCCCCACATCCTTGTCAACACTAGTTTTCTTTTTACTTTTTTTTCCCCAATTATCTATCCTAGTGGGTGAAGTGGTACCTTATAGTTTTAAATATATATATAGTTTAAAAATATATATAAATATATATATTAAGTATACAATTTTAAATACATATAAATATATAGTTTTAAATATATAGTTATATATATTTATATAAATAGATAAATAAATATAAATAAATATATATATATATATATATAGAGAGAGAGAGAGAGAGAGACAGGGTCTTGCAATGTTGACTAGGCTGGGCTTGAACTCCTAGCCTCAAGCAATCTTCCCACCTTGGCCTCCTAAAATGTTGGGATTAGAGGCATGAGTCACCATTCACCATGCCCGTCCTGTACTTTGTGGTTTTGATGTTAATGTTCCTAATGACTAATGATGCTGTGCATCTTTTCATGTGCTTAATGGCCATTTGTACATTTTCTTTAGAGAAACGCCTATTCAAGTCCTTTGCCCATTTTTGAATTGTGTTGTTGGGTTTTCTGTTGTTGAATTTTAGTTCTCTATATATTCTGGCTATTAACCTCTTATTATATATGTGATTTGCAAACACTTTCTCCCATTCTGTAGGTTGCCTTTTTACTCTGTTGATAGTGTCCTTTGATGCAGAAAAGTTTTTAATTCCAATTTATCTATTTTTTTCGTTTGTTACCTGTACCTTTGGTATATATCCAAGAAATCATTGCCAGACCCATATCGTGAAGCTTTTCCTCTCTACATTTTCTATGAATTTTATAGTTCTAGGTCTTCTGTGTAGGTCTTTGATTCATTCTAAGTTAACTTTTATACATGGTGCAAGGTAAGGATCCAACTTCATTGTTTGGCATGTGGATATCCAGTTTCCCCAGAACCATTTACTGGAAGGCTTGTTCCTTCCCCACTGAATGGTTTTGGCATCTTTGTTGAAAATTATTTGACCATATATGTTAGAGTTTATTTTTGGGCTCTGTGTTCTATTCCATCGGTCTTTATGTCTGTCTTTATGCCTGTATCACAATATTTTGGTTACTACAGCTCTGTAGTAAGTTTTGAAATGAGAAATCTTTTAAAAAATTATTTTGGCTATTCTGGGTTCCCTGTTCATTCCTGCAAAAAAGACAGGTTGAATTCTATACAGATTGTACTTAATTCTACAGATTGCTTTGCAAATATATTGCCATTCGAGCGATGCTAAATCTTCCATTTCATGAATACAGGATGTCTTTCCATTTGTTTAGGTCTTTAACAATTTCTTTCAACAATATCTTGTAGTTTTCAATATATAATAAGTCTTGCACTTTTTTTGTTAAATTTATTTGTAAGTATTTGCTTCGTTTTCATACTACTATAAATGGATTTTTTTCTTGATTTCATTTTTGGATTGTTAATGGCTGGTTTGTAGAAATATATCAGATCTTGTATGCTGCAACCTTGCTGAACTCATTTATTAATTCTAATAGTGTTTTAGTGTATTCCTTAGGATTTTCTATGTATGAGTACATCATCTGATAATAGAAATGGTTTTACTTCTTCTTTTCCTATCTGGATGCCTTTTATTTATTTTTGTTGCCTAACTGCCCTGGCTAGAACTGACAGTACATCATTTTTGGTTCTTGATCTTAGGTGGAAAGTTTTCAGTCTTTCACCAGTATGCATGATGTTAGCTGTGGGCTTTGCATAGATGCACTTTATCAGGTTGGGGAAGTTCCTTTCTATTTCTATTTTGTTGAGTGTTTTTTTCATAAAAAGATGTTGGATTTTGTGAAATGGTTTTTCTATGTCTATTGAGATGTCCACGTGGTTTTTGTCCATTGTTCTAGTAATGTGATATACTGCATTGATTGATTTTCATGTTTAACTCTACATTCATTTTTATATGAATATATTCCATGTTTAAGTATGGTTTAACTGAGAAGAGCTTTGTACAAGACCAACAGACATTTACTGTCGTTTTGCAATTCTGGCTCTAACTTGGACCTGTATTTTGGACAAGAACAGATGGTAAACTGCAACGTGACTGTAACCATGACTTCATATCATAAACAATCTGATATTTTAAAAAATTATGTTTGTTTCAAAGAAAGAAAATATGTATTTTGAAAGTAATGTTGAACATGCACCTTTTATTGTTGTTTGTTATTATAATCACATTTTCAACCTTTGATGATATGAGTATCAATTAAAATAGCTCTACGACCTAAAACCAGTGCATGGTATTTCTGATTTTGAACATACTATTGCAGAAATAACCTGTACCAGACTTTGGGTAGGTCAAGTCACTTAAGTTAATGAGAAAAACACATATGGACTTGGAATTTTTCTCCCCTATAAAAGGCAGCAGTAATAATGATACTGATAAAATTATTTGCTAACATTTACCGAATGTGCTGCTTAGCTATCTAAGTACATTACTTGAAAATTTTTATTTAAGTATCTTATTCAATTCTATCAGCAACTCCGTGGCTGATGTACAATTAGTATTCCATTTTATAGATGAGGAAACTCAGAGATGTTAAGTAACTTGTCCAAATATTCACAGGTAGTTAACTAATGAGGCCAGAATTCTGAATCACATGCGGGTGACTCCAAAGCCCAGGCTTTTAACCATTTGTTGTAGTTTGGGTACCAGAGTTTAAATTATGAGGGAACTCATAATTGTTCATTTTCCATTTTCAACTGAAATGGGACCAAAACCTAGAAGGTCATAGATTTGCAGCGTTCCACTTGTTGAGCAAATGCTATTACACATTTAGTACTCATTGTGTACTTACTATGTGGATTCCACCTATGCGATGTATCTAATCTAGCAATAAACAAGGTTGTATAGGAACTGTTTTATATTTAACTATGCAGTTAATAAGTTTTTAAGCTATGTTTGATGATTTAAGTAGAAAATCTTTATTGACAAAGTCAAACCCACTTCTGCTGTCCAGAAGCTCTTTAGTTTAATTAAGTCCTATTTGTCTATTTTTGTTTTTGTTGCATTTGCTTTTGAGGACTTAGTCATAAATTTTTCGCCTAGGCCAACATCCAGAGAGTTTTTCCTAGGTTTTCTTCTAGGGCTTTTATAGTTTGAGGTCTTACATTTAAGTCTTTAATCCATCTTGAGTTAATTTTTGTATTTGGTGAGAGGTAGGGGGTCCAGTTCCATTCTTCTTTATATGGCTAGGCAGTCAAACCCACTTCTCATAGGAACAAAACGACTATGCTAAAGTGTCTAGTGGTTCATTTTGGGACACTATGACTGGGTGTGTTAAAATCACCACAGAGTTGTTTTGTGGAGGGGGCTTGGGAAACTACAACTTTAAGCCCAACTCCAAGGACCTTCTTTGCGTCTTGGCTCAGGACACTACCTTATTGTGGCTTTCTTCTTAACTCTCCAGCCATGGTGCTCATTTCTGGCCCCCTTGCAGCCTTTCAGCCTGAAAGTTCTCAGTCCTTTGCACACCCCTCTCTCATCCTAAGAAAGCTCACCTCAAGTTGTAACCATTGCAGTTAAGCACATGGCTTATAAATGTGTGACTCTGGTTTTGACCTCTAGCCCCAATAAAATCCTAATGCTTCTGTTGGCATTCTACTTGAATGTCCCAGCATCTCAAAGTCAGGATACCCAAACTTGATCTAACTTTTCACGTTCTTTTTATAGCACAACCTTCATTTCCCCAGGACCAAAATCTTGGCGGTATTTGTTATTCTTTCATGTCTTAGGCTAAGTTTGCATCCATTTGCCCACCAGTTGTCTTGAGAATTGGTCCCTTCATGTATATTCTCATTGCTTTCCCTTGACTTCCACCCAAGTGAGTATTTGCAACAAGCTCCTGATTGTCCTATGCTGTGAAAGACCAAGGGGAGTCCTTATGGAACCCACTATTGGCCAAAGTCCAGGGGATTAGATGGGCTGTTTGGCCTTGTGAGAGATGATTTCCATGATGGCAGTGGGAGGTGGGAGGATGGAGGCCAGCCCAATTAGACATGTAAAGAAAATGCACATGAATGATACAGGTCTGGGGGAGACCTCAAATTTCCTTCCTGAGGTCAGTTTCTTTCTGATTTGGTATAAAACAGTTTTGGACATGGAGGAACAGCTGCTGGCCTCTCTCTGGGGAGCCTGAGCAGTACAGACAAAGGAGGTGTTGGCCCCCACAGCTGACCATGGGCAGCTCAGACTGCCGGAACCTGGTATCTGTGAACCCCCATGCCCACTGGACTGCTGCCAGCTCTCACTGCGCAAATCAGGGCTGCAGGCCTGAGAGTCCCAGGCACCTTCATTCACTGCACATGCTTCCTCCAACCAGAGGCCTCCCCAGGGCTCCATATCATATAAAGGAGAGTGCTCAGAGGCATGGGCTCTGAAGTGGGATGTACTCAAGTTCAAATCCTTGCTTAGATACTCCCTATATGCTCAACCCTCTAATTAATCACTCAGAACAGCAGGCCATCTGGTCAACGTCCTGTGAACTCCCAGCTAGAAGGACTGCAAAACATCATGGAAGATAGGAGATGATACAGCAGAATATCAATTTCCCTAAACTCTTCACAGATGAGATAGCAGAAATGAATTTCCCTAAACTCCTCACAGGTAAACTATCCTATGTGGCTGGAACAAATACTTTGGTGTGCCTCTGAGTGGAAGTGGACTGGGATCACTACATCTTCTTCAAACAGTCTGCTAAAACAAGGGAACCTACTAAGCCTAACCACAGGGCCTTGGGCTTGTAGACTGAGGCAGGAAAGTTTGGGGTTCAGGACAACAAAGGATCTGAAGTCACCAGCTATCTTCTCTCTCCTCAGTCTCCTTCTTAAATAATTGAAATTGTAGGGGCATAAACTTAGCCCCTAAGTCTCAGTTTTCCCATCTTTGAAATGAGGATCATAATTCCACCCTGCCAGGTTGTTTTGAGAAGTACAGAAGACACGCATACAACACTCAGCACAGCGGTGGGGCCGAAATGGAAGGCCCGCCTGTTTCTGCATGACCTCCACGTAGGTTGTCATATACACCGGGAGTGTGTTAACATCTACTTGTTTATAAGCACATGAAAGTTAGCAATGGGGGGAAACAGGTCATTTATACACATAAGATAGGTGGCTCGTTCACTCCGTTGGAGTCCTAATTACCCACTGGCCAGTTATTTCTTTCAGGGCAATTTCCTTTTTGTCTACAGTTACAGATATAAATATAAAAAATACAAGAAGATACTACTTTGAGACAGCAGGTGAATCATATCTAATTACTCTGTAGTCCCTTCACCTGAAGGGACCCGATTGCCCAGCCCCTGCTGTCTCTGAAGGAAAAACCATCAACCAGAACTTCCTTCTGGTCACTCTGAGTGGGTTTTATCATTGTTGAATATGGACTCTGGGCACCAAAGAGAATCTTCAAACATTTTCTCAATGGATGGGAATTGCGGGATTTTAAAGTTGACCTTGAAACTGAATGAGACCAAGGGACTCAAAGACAGAAGGCAGAGAAGAAAAGATTAAGGTTGTATAGCCAGAACTAGAACCTAGGTTTTTATCTGGGAATTTTATTTTAAAAAACGCAGTTTCTATCACTTCTCGGCCTTTTGGGCTAAGATCAAGTGTAAAAAACACAGTTTCTGACCCGAAGTCTCAGGTGAAGCTTGAGATTCTGATGGTTCTGGGCCCACACTTTTAGTTGCAAGAGCGTTGATGCTGGTAAAGCACTTAGAACAGTTTATGACATGTAGTGCATGATTCAATAAAAGGCAGTTATTATTGCTGTTGTTTTTATTACCTGCAGCGACTGAGCTGCATGTAGCTCTCAGAAATTGAGAAATGGCATTTGGGTTTAGAAGTCAGTTTTCTGTGAACTTGATTGGCTCAGATCAGTCAAGGCTCAAAGACTGATTCAAGTAGCCTGTGTGAACTGACCACACCAAGATTTTGAAGTCAAAATCTTAAGCTGCTCTGGCTATGCTGACTGCACCAAGAGAACTCAAATGCACTGACTCAGGGGAGGAGTTTAGCAGCGTGGACCCCTTGGCACACATGGGTAGATTTTTTACAGTGGTGCTGTGTCATAGTAAAAATATCTCCATTCTTAACTGACTCTAATTTTCATTACATTTCATTTTTCTTCCAGTGATGCTAAATCTTCAGGACTAGTCCTTTCACTATAACCAGTGTCAAGGTAGAGTAGAACGAACAGGGCCAAGGGGATTAAAGACTTGGGGTGCTGTGTGAGAAGTTAGAAAGTTCTGGAATAGACATGGCAGCCATGGTAGCCAACTCTTCTCAGACAACTGGTTTAATCACTCCAAGTCCAGACATTCAGGGCAGAAGCAACGAAGAGAATAAGCACTGGAGGTCCTACAAGTGGAATCCATTGGCAAGGCTGATCTGTGACCCACTTTTGATAAATGAGGTATGACGTCTATGCTTTGCTGAACATATCTGTTTCTGTGTTTCTGTGTGTCTATATATCCTTTCCTTCCTTTTCCCTTTCCTTCCACTTCCTATAGTCCCTTTTCCTACCCTTTCTTCCTTCCGTCCTTTCTCTCTTTGCCTTGGAAACGAAAATTTTGCATTAAAAAATTCCAACTTCCTCATGGTTGAGCTAGAGAAGGAGAAAAGGGATTTATTTGCCTGTGCATGATCCAACTGAGCTAGGGAGGAAGACCAGAGAGAACTTTCAGGGAAGGTGAGAACTGATTGTGGCTGATACACCTTGGAATAGTGATAAGGCCCACGTGTGAATGGAAGAAACGAACCTTGAAGGCAAGAGTCAGGAGTAGCTGCTGTCCTGGATCCCTATCCTCCCAAGATTTGCCCTGATCTAGGGCCCAGTGCACCTGCAAACCAGGATGCCCGTTCCAGCTCCATTTCTCAAGGCCCCCTGCATGTTCTCTTCTCCTGCCAAACCTAACCCCTCCAGCTCCCATCCTGAGACACATCCTGCAGCTAAGCCTTTGTTCTTGCCATTTCTAAGTGCCTTCTTTGCTCTATCTCCACTGTCTTTGGACAGTGTTCTAATCACTTTATAGTCCTTAATTTACTTTTTATCCCATTATAATTACCTGAGGCAAGTGTCTGCATTGTCCTATTTTACAGATAAGATGACGAAACTTAGAAAAGAGGAGTTAAGTAGATCATGCAGTTTCTATGTGGTTGATCTGGGACTTAGGTCTATCTGTCATCAAACTCCACATTCTCAATCACCAATCTTTGCCTTTTGTGTATCATGCTGCAATGTAACCACTGGTTCATGTCTGTCTCTCTGTTAAGCAAAATCAACTCCTAGAATTAAGAACAGTGCTTCATTTCATTTTTTTCATCCCTAGCTAGAACAGGGGTGGCAGGCATTCTGCAAATGTTTCCTATATTGTGCTACATTCTATTATATTTCCTACAGGTAGACTAGAGGCAGGGTAAGAGCTCCATGATAGTTCAGATCACGCTTCTGTGAGATATGGATTTGTGACCATCTAGGGCTTGGTTCTTAGCTGCTCTGCGCTTTGGTTTCCCATCTCTATGCCCATCTCCATCTGTAACAGACTGTGAATATCAGGGACCCAGGGTATTATTTCATTCTTCTTCAATCCAGTCCCCTCCACTGTCACCATATAGTGCCTAGCATAGCGTCCAGTCCACAGCAGGCACTCAATTGACTATTTATTGGATGAATGAACATTCATAATTCTCTAATCTCTAATCTGCCTCCCCCAATTTTTTTCTCTCTCTCTCTTTCTTTCTCTTTCTCTCTTTCTTTCTCTTTTTTTCTTATTCTTTCCTTCCCTCCCTCCCTCCCTTCCTTCCTTCCCTTTCTTTCTCTCTCCCTCCTCTCTCCCTCCCTCCCTCTCCTTTCTTTCTCTCTCTCTCGTTCTGTCTCTCTCTCTCTCTTCTTTTTTTTTTTTTTTTTTTTGAGATGGAGTCTTGCTCTGCCACCCAGGCTGGAGTGCAGTGGCCAGCTCTCAGCTCACTGCAAGCTCCGCCTCCCGGGTTTACGCCATTCTCCTGCCTCAGCCTCCCGTGTAGCTGGGACTACAGGTGCCCGCCACCTCGCCCAGCTAGTTTTTTGTATTTTTTTTTAGTAGAGACGGGGTTTCACCGTGTTAGCCAAGATGGTCTTGATTTCCTGACCTCGTGATCCGGCCGTCTCGGCCTCCCAAAGTGCTGGGATTACAGGCTTGAGCCACGGTGCCCAGCCTCTTTTTTTTTTTTGCAAGGTGTCCCTCTGTTGCCCAGGCTGGAGTGCAGTGGTGCCATCTTGGCTCACTGCAACCTCCACCTCCTGGGTTCAAGTGATTCTCCTGCCTCAGCCTCCCAAGTAGCTGGGATTACAGGCCCCTGCCACCACACCCGGCTGATTTTTGTAGTTTTAGTAGAGACAGAGTTTCGCCATGTTGACCAGGCTGTTTTCACACTCCTGACGTCAGGTGATCCACCTGCCTCAGCTTCCCAAAGTGCTGGGATTACAGGTATGAGCCACCATGCCTGGCTCTGCCTCCTCACGTGGAAAAAAAAAAAAAAAAAAAAAAAAAAAACTGGGAGAAAAAGAGTCTGAAAATGATGCCACTTAACTGTTGGGGGAGAGAGACTCAATGTTTCTCTACATTATGCGTATAGAAAACTAAATGATGAGGCTGGAAAGAGTGACAAAGGATATTGAAAACAGAAATAAGGTTGGGAACTTACCAAGACCCTGTCCATGGAAAATGTGAATGCTACCTGGAACCTTTCCAGTCCAGTTCCTGAATCTTTTGTAACAAAAGGTCTAACTTGGGCTTTACTATCCCATTAGCAGGGAAAATATAGTATGGTATATGTTATAGGTTCAAAACACAATCAATTTGTGGATTTGCCACTGAGGCATTAAGACTTTTGAGAAAAGAACAAAGGAAAGCACAGATAAAGGGTCATCAGACTTGAGCTAGGCAGCCAAAACAAGACATTAACCCACTCAAAGACCCTTGAGGCCTCCAGCCTTTCCCCTTGGATAACTCTGAAAGGCATCCAGTGAGTTCCAACTTGGGCAGGGGTTTGTTTATTCTGCTTGGTTCAAGTCAGGGCTACGAATCCCTAATGGTTTTCATGTCCCTAAAGGTTTTCCACATTTGGGCAAGATCTATGTTTTACGTAAGCCTGGAGAAGGCCTCGCTCCCAGTTGCTCTGGCTGTGCCGACTGCGCTGAGAACACTCAAATGCACTGACTCCGGGGAGGAGTTTAGCAGCACAGACCCCTTGGCACAAGGCGGGAGATTTTTTGCAATGGTGCTGTGTCATAGTAAAAATGCCTCCATTCTTAACCGACTAATTTTTATTACATTTCATTTTTCTCCCGGTGATGCTAAATTTTCAAGACTAGTCTTTTACTGTAACCAGTGTCTCGTGCCAATGAAAACTAAGTGGGCCCATGCTGGCTTCTGGCCCTCTATTTTGAGTGCACCCAATTCCTAATCCAGGGAAAAGCATTCAGGTTTGTAAGTGCCACTCTCCTTCCTACAGAGGGTGCTTCCAAGGCTATTGGTCCTAATGTGCCACAGTTCAAAATTCAACCTGCTTAAGGGTCTGCAATGGCTCTCTAATGCTTTAGGTTCAAATTTTCACCCTCATTCTCCAAATTGTAACCACAGCTACCAAATGAACCTTACCTCTCACTATGTCTACTGCATCATTTCTTCATTGTCTTACAGTTGCTGCACACATTCTCACCTTGGCACTATCTCACTTGCTTTCCCTGCTTGGAATGCTGCCTGTATTTCCCAGGAAGAACCCAGCCAGATGGTTGTTCGCAGATGACCTGTCTGTGTTTACAGCCCTTCTCCCTTTTGTCCCAACTCCCAGTTCAGCCTCATAAATCCTTGAACTGAAGTGCCCCAAAGCTTGTGTGAATCTCAGAATACAACTGCAGGGTCCAAAATGGAGATGCCTGCAGGACCAAGCAGGTAAATGAGGCTAGAGCTGAGTGGGACACCACCTGGAGGTGGGGCCAGGTGTGTGGTAAAGAGCTGGTGTGTCTCATCTTGCGGGGGTTAGCATGGGTCAGTGTCAGCCCATGGGCCAAGGGAGAATAGTGGCCCAGGGTTGCCTGAGAAGCCAGAACATTTTAATGCAAGATTCCCAATTTTTAAAATACTGCAGCTGTCAAAGAAAAACACACATGGCTTGGATTTGGCCCATGAAGAAGGAATTAGTGTTCCTGCAGTATAAGTAAAACACTGCTATGACTCATAGTCATCAGTGAGTGTGGCATGGGGTAGGGGGAGCATTAACAGTCCACGTGGGCCTAGAGGGGACAGGTCTTAATTCCCCTTTGTAGTTTACACCACAAGCTTCCTTCAAAGTCCAACTTCTTGAAGTACAGTTCCCAGAAAGTAGAGAGAGCTAGGTTACTAGCCACTATTCCTTTCTCCAACTCCTCAAAACAATTCAAGAGAAATTCATCTAACACCATCTCGGTCTTCATTTCAGAGAAATCATTTATTTTCAAGTTCAATATCCATGACTATTTCAAATGTAAATATTTTAATTTGGGGTACAATGAGGGCTGGAAGGGATGGTGCCCGTGGGGGCATCCCTGCTTTATTTTGATGAGAATCATCCTTTTGAAATATAAGTCTTATTGTGTCACTACTTCGGCTTAAAACCCTCTGATGGCTTCCCATTGCTTCTAGAGCCCTTAACAAGAGCCTGTGTTACCCGGCAGTTTTTTTGCCTCTCTCTGTTTTGCCTCTCTCTATTTTTCATAAGCAAAAATATAAGGCTTAAATTAGATAATACTTTAAAAACACTTGTCACAGTGCTCAGCTCACAGCGAGTGCCCAAATACCTGTTAGTGCTTGTCATTCCGACTTCTCCAGACTTTATTGGCATAAGGAACCCTCCAGCTCACCACTCTCCACCCAGACTTCAAACTTGCCATACTCCCTGCTGCCACTGGGCCTTTGCACATACGATTGCTTCTGCCCAGACACTCTTCCAGACCCTCTTCTCTTAGTTACCATTGATTTGACCACTTCTCTGACTGGGTCCAATCAATGGCTTCTTTTGCAGAGTGAAATATGTTTTACTTGGCCCATCAGCTAATAGGAGCTGCTTCTTTTCCCATTTATTGACTGTGCTATGAATATGTAACCATCAGTGGGAAGACTCCCAACTACCCTCATAGGTGTCTATATCAAAGAATGGAAGGATATCATTTCCACAGACATCTCCAAAATCACTGGAGGTCGCTAGGGCAAGGGGGCAACAAGTATGTGGGAAAATGATCAATTCTGTAGTCAAATGGACCTCCATTCAAATCTAAGGTTTCATGTTATATTCTGTGTATACACACATACACACACACACCCCTGGTATAAGTCAGTACACAGGATTCCTGAGTGGGAGATAATACTGGAGTGTTTTCTAGTAGTTAAGAACATGGCTTTGGGAATGAGAGAGGCTTAGGACCAAATACTGGCTTTGCTCCTACAAGCTGGTCAACCCTAGTTAAGGATTTTGGTTCTAGACTTGGTAGTCTATCTGCCCAGATCTTGTGAGTTGCTAGGGTCTCTGAAACTTGTTATACTCTCTCTTACCCTCCATGTTCCCAGATCATCCACAACAACATCTATTTGAAATGGATTTTAGATGAGTCTGCTTATTGATGCCAAAATGTGTCTCTGAGTATAAACGGGCAAAATACCTGCTACTGTCACACAGGATGTTTCTGGTGACTGTAAAATTCAAAGGTAGATCCTTAGTGGTGTTTGAGCATACATTTGTTCAAGGAATCACTTGTGACTTTAACATTATAGAACATTTCTTTTAAAGTTTGTTGCCACAATGAAATATGAAGTTAAAAAGACAAAATACCAAATATATACTTCCAGTTGACAAAACATGTTAGACTTTCCTGATGATAGCATAATATCTGTAATTAGAATTCAGTCTACCAAAACCTAAACACCCTTAAAAATATCTTTTTATTATTTTAACTGTACTAATTTATTCACTATTTCTTGGTTTGAAGACTCAATTCCAGTAGAAGTTTAAATTATGACTCAGACTATGGTGAGATCTTCTCTTTTTTGTCCTCTTAAATATTTGCTACTGACCCACGTGTTATTATAAACAGATTATAAGCATTTCATTATGTACTATAAATGTTCCCAAGAGCAAGAATTTTCATAGCTCATTAAAATGAGGCTTATTCTTTAAAAACAATAAACAATTTAGAAACACTCAAAAGTATAAGTGTCATGTACTGAAAAAAAAATCTCTTTTAATTTTATTGTAATGAGTAAGTCATCTTCATTACAATATACAAATTTTAACTGGAACACTAAATTTTGTCCCAGTCATAGATTTTTAGATAAGGCTCTCAATACCAGGAGTAAATGCTTAGCACCTTTCTACTTTGGAGGGAACAAAATAGAGATGACATCAGCAGAGAATTAAGTAAAAACAATAGAATTTTCATAATATAGGTCAGGGCTTGTTTTCCCTGGTTAAATACCTGTTTACATTTCTCCAGGTACTTAAATGGTTGTAGAAACCTCAGATGTCACTGAAGATGGTATAGGAACTTCCCTCTGGGGCCCTATATCCTGTGCTTATTTCAATTATAACATTTATACTATCTTAACATTCACATGTTTATTGTCCATGTCCTCCATTAGTGGGTAAATCCCTTGAAAGTAAAGACTGTATTTTGTTTGCTGTTATATCCTTGGCACATAGTAGATGTTCAACAAATATTGGTCAAATGATTGAATGAATCAGTGGCCTAATGCATGGGAACTAAGGAAAATCTCACTAAAGGAGTTACACAGGTGTGGCCTCCAGCCACTAGATACCACCTCTCAGGTGTCCCAGGAGTTGCTAGTGCTCTAGGCCCACAGCCAGGGAAACCTGGAGGGTACTTGTCTTTTCTTGTACATCTACAACTGAGCTAACAGCAGAGTCTTTGAATTAAGAACAGTGAAAGGCTGGCATTTCAAGGTGGTGGTGGCAATCCTCATTACTACCATCATCATCACCATCATCAGCCCCAGCATGACCATCATCATTGTAAGACTGGCTGAACATACATTAGGTACCAGATACTATGCCAAGCTGTTTTTTTATTTTTAATTTTTAAACTTTTTGTAGAGAGAGAGTCTCACTCCATCACCCAGGCCGGACAGAGTGCAGTGGCAGGATCATAGTGTACTGCAGCTTCAAATTCCTGGGCTAGAGTGATTCTACAGCCTCAGCCTTCTGGATAGCTGGGACCACAAGCACACACCACCACATCTGGCTTTTTTTTTTTTTTTTGTAGAGACAGCATCTCTCCATGTTACCTAGACTGGTCTGGCACTCCTGGCCTAAAGTGATCTTCTTGCCTTTGCCTCCCAGAGTACAGGGATTATAGGCCTGAGCCACTTGGCCTAAGTTCTTTATATACATTGTCACACTTATTCCTCAAAACAACTCTCTGAAGTTGTTGCTTTTATTCCCATTTTGCAGATGCAGAAACTGAAGCCTAGAAGTACAATCACCTGAATAGGATGACCCAGTGTTGAAGTCAAGACTCAAATCCAAAACACAATGATGCCCAAATTCAAAGGCCTCTCTTGGAGGTAACCACTTCTGCAGAGTCTGCATCTATTCTTTGGCATTTTTGAGAACTATTGTTTTACTTAAATATTCAGTAAGTTTTGGAGGGAAGCTTTGGAATCTAATGGTTGTTTTTCTGGATACAGCGTTTCAAATAACTGTTTTGCAAACAAATTTCTGCAATATGGTCCATTCTGAGTCTCTGTAATCAGGACTTGACATTTTTATAACCAGCTCAAATATGTAAACCCCAAGTGTCTGTCTGGTGTTGCTATCCTCACCAGTCATCTTTCTGACTTCATTGATTAGGATTTAACCAACTTTCAATTACCCGATCTTCTTTCTTTCCTTCCCCTCCCTCCCTCCCTCCCTCCTTCCCCCACTCCCTTTCTTCCTTCCTCCCTTTCTTCCTTCCTCCCTTCCTTCCTTCTTCCCTTCCTTCCCTCCTTCCTTCCCTCCCTCCTATCTTCTTTCCTTCCTTCTTTCTTTCCTCCCTCCCTCCTTTTCTCCCTTCCTTTCTCCTTCCCTTTGCCTTCCCTTCACCTTCCCTTCTCCTTCTCCCCCCTCTCCTTCTCCCTGTCTCTCTCTTTTTGGTGAAAAAACTTTATGGAGAATTAGGCCATAATTTGTTTCTTTCAAAAACTAGCTTCTTGGAGCAAAATTAGGGCACATAAGATAATTAAATGGAATCACTCTCCCAGCTCAAAATGGGTATATTCACACCTAGGAATGGAGTGCTATGTTCAGGTCACACCTGGTGACGGAGTCAAATTCCTTGGTCACAACTGGTATGGAGTCATATTCTTAGGTTACACCCAGGTGTAGTGTCACACTCCTGGATGATACTTGATCACCTGTGGTCCTAAAACAGGTTTTTGTCCTGTGCCTACCAAGCTTCCTGGCCCTATGACCTATTCATACCACCTTTAACTTAGCAGTCTAGCACTTTGTGAATTCTCTTTAAATGGTAAGGGCTACTTCAGTAGACCTGAAACCTAATACTACATGTTCTCTGGAATGAGAAATATTATCTTAGAAGTTGAAGACTTCCAGATATGATCTTCTCCATTCTTCCCACAGGTGCCATAGCACTAGGCCACAGTGGGCAGCTAATGAATACTTTTTAGTTGATTAACTGGTACAGAAACACAC
Organism: Rhinopithecus roxellana; assembly: GCF_007565055.1. Taxonomy (NCBI): domain Eukaryota; kingdom Metazoa; phylum Chordata; class Mammalia; order Primates; family Cercopithecidae; genus Rhinopithecus; species Rhinopithecus roxellana. The sequence goes on from NC_044559.1 coordinate 79,457,438, forward strand.
CCAATATTACATTAAAGCATACTTTTAAATACCAAGAAAATAATTTCAAGGTCACAATACTAACAAGTCAGGGTATTTCTGTAAATAAACAAATCTTGGAATTAGAGCTATGTGCATGCCTTCCTTGCCTGGTAGGCATGTAAAGGGTAATTGTTTTGATTATGAGGAAGTCAACTAAGCCAACCTTTATAAACTAAATTATTTATGAGGTATAGTCATGTAGTTCAAATGTGTGTGTGTATGTATTCCTACAACTTCTTGTTTTTTATTCAAAGCTATTAACTTCAGAGAAAGATACAAATAGAGTACACAAACTTATTGTAGTGAAAGAAAATAAGTTGAAAACTTGATGGAGTCTCACTGTGTTGCCCAGGCTGGAGTACAGTGGCGTGTTCTTGGCTCACTGCAAACTCCTTCTCCCGGGTTCAAGCGATTCTTGTGCCACAGCCTCCTAAGTAGCTGGGACTACAGGTGTATGCCACCACCTGGCTAATTTTATTTTTTTTTCAGTAGAGATGGGGTCTCATCATGTTGGCCAGGCTGGTCTCAAACTTCTGACCTCAAGTGATCTGCTCACCTCAATCTCTCAAAGTGCTGGTAGACTTTTCTATCTAAAATAAAATATTTCCTATTTTCAAATAAAAATATTGTATTTGTAAGATATTTTTGTTTTCATATCAATATTCTATTTATAGCCTACATATGATAAATAACTTTAATATAGTTAAATATAGTCTACAGACATACATACCATACACTCAGACTGGTTAAAAATGAACAGTTGAAAACTTCTGAGATGGGGCAGAGCAAGATGGCTGAATAGGAACAGCTCCAGTCTCCAGCTCCCAGCGCCAGCGACACAGAAGACAGGTGATTTCTGCATTTTCAACTGAGGTTCTGGGTTTATCTCACTAGGGAGTGCTGGACAATTGGTGCTGGTCAGCTGTTGCAGCCCGACCAGCGAGAGCTGAAGCAGGGCGAGGCATCGCCTCACCTGGGAAATGCAAGGGGAAAGGGAATCCCTTTTCCTAACCAGGGGAACTGAGACACACAATACCTGGAAAATCGGGTAATTCCCACCCCAATACTGCACTTTAAGCAAATGGGCACACCAGGAGATTATATCCCACACCTGGCTGGGAGGGTCCCACGCCCACGGAGCCTTCCTCATTGCTAGCACAGCAGTCTGAGATCTAACTGCAAGGCAGCAGTGAGGCTGGGGGAGGGGCGCCCGCCATTGCTGAGGCTTAAGTAGGTAAACAAAGCCCTGGGAAGATCGAACTGGGTGGAGCTCACAGCAGCTCAAGGAGGCCTGCCAGTCTCTGTAGACTCCACCTCTGGGGACAGGGCACAGCTAAACAACAACAACAAAAAAGCAGCAGAAACCTCTGCAGACGTGAACGACTCTGTCTGACAGCTTTGAAGAGAGCAGTAGATCTCCCAACACGGAGATTGAGATCTGAGAACAGACAGACTGCCTGCTCAAGTGGGTCCCTGACCCCTGAGTAGCCTAACTGGGAGACATCCTCCACTAGGGGCAGACCAACACCCCACACGTCACAGGGTGGAGTACAGCCCTGACAGGAAGCTTCCAAAGGAAGAATCAGACAGGTACACTCACTGTTCAGCAGTATTCTATCTTCTGCAGCCTCTGCTGCTGACACCCAGGCAAACAGGGTCTGGAGTGGACCTCAAGCAATCTCCAACAGACCTACAGCTGAGGGTCCTGACTGTTAGAAGGAAAACTAATAAACAGGAAGGACACCCACACCAAAACCCCATCAGTACATCACCATCATCAACGACCAGAGGCAGATAAAACCACAAAGATGGGGAAAAAGGAGGACAGAAAACTGGAAATTCAAAGAATAAGAGCACATCCCCCCCTCCAAAGGAACGCAGCTCATCACCAGCAACGGATCAAAGCTGGATGGAGAATGACTTTGACGAGATGAGAGAAGAAGGCTTCAGACCATCAAACTTCTCAGAGCTAAAGGAGGAATTATAGTACCCAGCGCAAAGAAACTAAAAATCTTGAAAAAAGAGTGGAAGAATTGATAACCAGAATAATTAATGCAGAGAAGGCCATAAACGAACTGACCGAGATGAAAACCATGACACGAGAAATACGTGACAAATGCACAAGGTTCAGTAACTGACTCAATCAACTAGAAGAAAGAGTATCACCGATTAAGGATCAAATGAATGAAATGAAGCGAGAAGAGAAGTCTAAAGAAAAAAGAAGAAAAATAAATGAACAAAGCCTGCAAGAAGTATGGGATTACGTAAAAAGACCAAATCTACGTCTGATTGGGGTGCCTGAAAGTGAGGGGGAAAATGGAACCAAGTTGGAAAACACTCTGCAGGATATCATCCAGGAGAACTTCCCCAACCTAGTAGGGCAGGCCAACATTCAAATTCAGGAAATACAGAGAACGCCACAAAGATACTCCTCCAGAAGAGCAACTCCAAGACACATAATTGCCAGATTCACCAAAGTTGAAATGAAGGAAAAAATCTTAAGGGCAGCCAGAGAGAAAGGTCGGGTTACTCACAAAGGGAAGCCCATCAGACTAACAGCAGATCTCTCGGCAGAAACTCTCCAAGCCAGAAGAGAGTGGGGGCCAATATTCAACATTCTTAAAGAAAAGAATTTTCAACCCAGAATTTCATATCCAGCCAAACTAAGTTTCATAAGTGAAGAAGAAATAAAATTCTTTACAGATAAGCAAATGCTTAGAGATTTTGTCACCACCAGGCCTGCCTTACAAGAGACCTTGAAGGAAGCACTAAACATGGAAAGGAACAACCAGTACCAGCCATTGCAAAAACATGCCAAAATGTAAAGACCATCGAGACTAGGAAGAAACTGCATCAACTAATGAGCAAAATAACCAGTTAATATCATAATGGCAGGATCAAGTTAACACATAACAATATTAACCTTAAATGTAAATGGACTAAATGCTCCAATTAAAAGACACAGACTGGCAAATTGGATAAAGAGTCAGGACCCATCAGTCTGCTGTATTCAGGAGACCCATCTCACATGCAGAGACATACATAGGCTCAAAATAAAGGGATGGAGGAAGATCTATCAAGCAAATGGAGAACAAAAAAAAAGCAGGGGTTGCAATCCTAGTCTCTGATAAAACAGACTTTAAAGCATCAAAGATCAAAAGAGACAAAGAAGGCCATTACATAATGGTAAAGGGATCAATTCAACAGGAAGAGCTAACTATCCTAAATATATATGCACCCAATACAGGAGCACCCAGATTCATAAAGCAAGTCCTTAGAGACTTACAAAGAGACTTAGTCTCTCATACAATAATAATGGGAGACTTCAACACTCCACTGTCAACATTAGACAGATCAACGAGACAGAAAGTTAACAAGGATATCCAGGAATTGAACTCATCTCTGCAGCAAGCAGACCTAATAGACATCTACAGAACTCTCCACCCCAAATCAACAGAATATACATTCTTCTCAGCACCACATCACACTTATTCCAAAATTGACCACATAATTGGAAGTAAAGCACTCCTCAACAAATGTGCAAGAACAGAAATTATAACAAACTGTCTCTCAGACCACAGTGCAATCAAACTAGAACTCAGGACTAAGAAACTCAATCAAAACCGCTCAACTACATGGAAACTGAATAACCTGCTCCTGAATGACTACTGGGTACATAACGAAATGAAGGCAGAAATAAAGATGTTCTTTGAAACCAATGAGAACAAAGATACAACATACCAGAATCTCTGGGACACATTTAAAGCAGTGTGTAGAGGGAAATTTATAGCACTAAATGCCCACAAGAGAAAGCAGGAAAGATCTAAAATTGACACTCTAACATCACAATTAAAAGAACTAGAGAAGCAAGAGCAAACACATTCAAAAGATAGCAGAAGGCAAGAAATAACTAAGATCAGAGCAGAACTAAAGGAGATAGAGACACAAAAAATCAATGAATCCAGGAGTTGGCTTTTTGAAAAGATCAACAAAATTGATCGACCGCTAGCAAGACTAAAAATGAAGAAAAGAGAGAAGAATCAAATAGACGCAATACAAAATGATAAAGGGGATATCACCACCGACCCCACAGAAATACAAACTACCATCAGAGAATACTATAAACACCTCTACGCAAATAAGCTAGAAAATCTAGAAGAAATGGATAATTTCCTGGACTCTTACACTCTCCCAAGACTAAACCAGGAAGAAGCTGAATCCCTGAATAGACCAATAGCAGGCTCTGAAATTGAGGCAATAATTAATAGCCTACCAACCAAAAAAAGTCCAGGACCAGATGGATTCACAGCTGAATTCTACCAGAGGTACAAGGAGGAGCTGGTACCATTTCTTCTGAAAGTATTCCAATCAATAGAAAAAGAGGGAATCCTCCCTAACTCATTTTATGAGGCCAACATCATCTTGATACCAAAGCCTGGCAGAGACACAACAAAAAAAGAGAATTTTAGACCAATATTCTTGATGAACATCGATGCAAAAATCCTTAATGAAATACTGGCAAACCGAAGCCAGCAGCACATCAAAAAGCTTATATACCATGATCAAGTGGGCTTCATCCCTGGGATGCAAGGCTGGTTCAACATACACAAATCAATAAACGTAATCCAGCATATAAACAGAGCCAAAGACAAAAACTACATGATTATCTCAATCGATGTAGAAAAGGCCTTCGACAAAATTCAACATCCCTTCATGCTAAAAATGCTCAATAAATTCGGTATTGATGGAACGTATCTCAAAATAATAAGAGCTATTTATGACAAACCCACAGCCAATATCATACTGAATGGGCAAAAACTAGAAAAATTCCCTTTGAAAACTGGCACAAGACAGGGATGCCTTCTCTCACCACTCCTATTCAACATAGTGTTGGAAGTTCTGGCTAGGGCAATCAGGCAAGAGAAAGAAATAAAGCGTATTCAGTTAGGAAAAGAAGAAGTCAAAGTGTCCCTGTTTGTAGATGACATGATTGTATATTTAGAAAACCCCATTGTCTCAGCCCAAATTCTCCTTAAGCTGATAAGCAACTTCAGCAAAGTCTCAGGATACAAAATTAATGTGCAAAAATCACAAGCATTCTTATACACCAGTAACAGACAAACAGAGAGCCAAATCAGGAATGAACTTCCATTCACAATTGCTTCAAAGAGAATCAAATACCTAGGAATCCAACTTACAAGGGATGTAAAGGACCTCTTCAAGGAGAACTACAAACCACTGCTCAGTGAAATCAAAGAGGACACAAACAAATGGAAGAACATACCATGCTCATGGATAGGAAGAGTCAATATCGTGAAAATGGCCATACTGCCCAAGGTAATTTATAGATTCAATGCCATCTCCATTAAGCTACCAATGACTTTCTTCACAGAATTGGAAAAAACTGCTTTAAAGTTCATATGGAACTAAAAAAGAGCCCACATTTCCAAGACAATCCTAAGTCAAAAGAGCAAAGCTGGAGGCATCATGATACCTGACTTCAAACTATACTATAAGGCTACAGTAACCAAAACAGCATGGTACTGGTACCAAAACAGAGATATAGACCAATGGAACAGAACAGAGTCCTCAGAAATAATACCACACATCTACAGCCATCTGATCTTTGACAAACCTGAGAAAAACAAGAAATGGGGAAAGGATTCCCTATTTAATAAATGGTGCTGGGAAAATTGGCTAGCCATAAGTAGAAAGCTGAAACTGGATCCTTTCCTTACTCCTTATAAGAAAATTAATTCAAGATGGATTAGAGACTTAAATGTTAGACCTAATACCATAAAAACCCTAGAAGAAAACCTAGGGAATACCATTCAGGACATAGGCATGGGCAATGACTTCATGTCTAAAACACCAAAAGCAACAGCAACAAAAGCCAAAATTGACAAATGGGATCTAATTAAACTAAAGAGCTTCTGCACAGCAAAAGAAACTACCATCAGAGTGAACAGGCAACCTACAGAGTGGGAGAAAATTTTTGCAATCTACTCATCTGACAAAGGGCTAATATCTAGAACCTACAAAGAACTCAAACAAATTTACAAGAAAAAAACAAACAACCCCATCAAAAAGTGGGCAAAGGATATGAACAGACATTTCCAACAGACACATGAAAAAATGCTCATCTTCACTGGCCATCAGAGAAATGCAAATCAAAACCACAATGAGATACCATCTCACACAAGTTAGAATGGTAATCATTAAAAAGTCAGGAAACAACAGGTGTTGGAGAGGATGTGGAGAAATAGGAACACTTTTACACTGTTGGTGGGATTGTAAACTAGTTCAACCATTATGGAAAACAGTATGGCGATTCCTCAAGGATCTAGAACTAGAAGTACCATATGACCCAGCCATCCCAGTTACTGGGTATCTACCCAAAGGATTACAAATCATGCTGCTATAAAGACACATGCACATGTATGTTTATTGCGGCACTATTCACAATAGCAAAGACTTGGAATCAACCCAAATGTCCATCAGTGACAGACTGGATTAAGAAAATGTGGCACATATACACCATGGAATACTATGCAGCCATAAAAAAGGATGAGTTTGCGTCCTTTGTAGGGACATGGATGAAGCTGGAAACCATCATTCTCAGCAAACTATCGCAAGGACAAAAAACCAAACATCGCATGTTCTCACTCATAGGTGGAAATTGAACAATGAGAACACTTGGACACAGGGTGGGGAACATCACACACCGGGGCCTGTTGTAGGGCAGGGGCAGTGAGGAGGGATAGCATTAGGAGATATACCTAATGTAAATGACGAGTTAATGGGTGCAGCAAACCAACAAGACACATGTACACATATGCAACAAACCTGCACGTTGTGCACATGTACCCTAGAACTTACAGTATAATAAAAAATAAATAAATAAAAAACTGACTAATAGCCTAGAGAAATAGAAAATAGACTAATAGTCTAGAGAAATATAAATAGAAAATACAAATAGAGAAATAGAAAATATAAAATCTAGGTTGGAGGACCCAGCAAGAAGCCAGAGCTGGAAAGGCCTGCTCAGCCAACTTGACCTCTTCCTGGGACCCTTTGGCCTCTGGCTTCTTCTCCTTCGTTTTCTCCTCTGCTGTGACTTCTTCTCTTCTGGGTCTTTCTCTCTTTCATCCTGTTTAGATCTTCTTGGCTTTTTTGAAGTTGGAAGAATTCTTGCAGCCACCCTCTCCCTCTTCATCAGAGTCGGAGAATTCGTCCTCACAGACAATTTGTGTTTCGTTTGTTTTTTGAGATGGAGTCTCGCTCTGTCACGAAGGCTGGAGTGTAGTGGCACAATCTCGGCTCACTGCAACTTCCGCCTCCCAGGTTCAAGTGATTGTCCTGCCTTAGCCTCCTGAGTAGCTGGGATTACAGGCCCCCACCACCACACCCAGCTAACTTTTGTATTTTTAGTAGAGACGTGGTTTCACCATGTTGGCCAGGTTGGCCTTGAACTCCTGACCTCAAGTGATCCACTTGCCTCAGTCTCCCAAAGTGCTGGGATTACAAGTGTGAGCCATCGTGCCTGGCCTCACAGGCAATTTTTCTTTTTTCTTTTTTTTTGAGATGGAGTCCCGCTCTGTCACCCAGGCCGGGGTGCAGTGGCGTGATCTCGGCTCACTGCAAACTCCGCCTCCCAAGTTCACGTCATTCTCCTGCCTCAGCCTCCCAAGTAGCTGGGACTACAGGCGCCCACCACCATGCCTGGCTAAATTTTTGTACTTTTAGTAGAGACAGGGTTTCACCATGGTCCCGGTCTCCTGACCTCATGATCCACCACCTCAGCCTCCCAAAGTGCTGGGATTACAGGCATGAGCCACCGCGCCTGGCCTCACAGGCAATTTGTTTGTCAGAGGAACAGATGGAGATGCACTTGTCAGAGTATTCGTCCTTGTTGTCACTCTCCTCTGGGTTACATCCTCAGCAAGAGCCCACATTTGGGCCCTAGGTGTGTGGGGCAGCATTCTCAGGTTCCCAGACAGTTGCTGTTTGATCTTCTCCAGGGATCATTACTGATCTGGTTAGTCATATTGGAAAGACTGATATGAAGCTTGAAACCTGGTCCAACGTATTTGAAGTAGTCATTATATGGGAGCTCATTATGGATCTCTGTGCCCAGGGCCACAGTTGTTTCCTATGTCCAGCACCAGTGACATCACGAATCATGTAACACCTCCTCCTAGCATCAGCATCAGCAAGATGAAGCTCGTAACAAATTCCACACACTTGACATACCCTTTGATGTTCAGATTGAAGCAACCTAACTGATCCCCAGATGGAGTCTGAGTCACGCTGTATGACCACAGCACTAGGCTGGAATATCTCCTTTACTTCGGACATATCTGGCTTGAAATGGCTTCACAGGATTCATTATCAATCCCATCTCAGAGTGGGCAGTTAATAGCATAATACTTGCCTTTTTCAGCCCTAATATCCCATAGGTCCCCAGTTCTTGGAAGTACTCTCCTCATTTATGACACAGTACTCTCCTCATTTATGTCCTGGCTCAGGACACAGTCATGACCCAGTCTGTGGCATAGAAGGCCTCTTCCATGCCATCACCATGGCACGGAAGGTCAATATGCACAATATGCACCGTGGAATATCAAGGTTAATATGCAGTACCCCCTGGTGATTCTCTAGCAGGTCCAGTAGGGTCAAGACTGTATCACTGACATAACAGAAGCCAGATGCCTCAGACTTCTTTGCCTGGTGCAGTCTGGTTCATGGTGATGTCTGTCTGCTGCTAACTAAGTTTCACAGAACTTGCCACAGAGCCGCCCACAGACAACTGACAAAACTCAAAGAGGCCATCAAATACTGGACAGTCCTCACCAATGTTGAATCTCTGTGCCTGCTGGCTGTACTCAGACATGTTATCTGGATGAATGGAGTACAAGGATTTAATGCAGTCATCACTGTGGCACTTGGTCTTCTCCTCAGCATCAGCTTCGTGAGGGCAATAGATCTTCATTTTTCATTGGAGAGTGTAGTTGAACAGTAAATTATGAATCATGCGGAATTGGTAAAGCTTCATTGGGTGGTCTTGTCCAACATCCTCATCATGGTAGTAACAGACTTTCCTCCTGGCACCCTGTGTCCGCACTATCTTGCTGGCCTCCATCTGTCAGAAGGATGGCAGATGTCTTGCTGGCCTCAGCAGGTCCATCTGCCCTCCCCTCTATCACACAATTTAAATAAGAATAACCATGTTTTGTCCTGGTTATATGTAATACTTAATCCTTTAACTTATGTGCTTTACTCAGCAACAATTTGAGAAGGAAAAATTGAGTTTAACACACTCTATTTATTATGTTGGCTGGTACAATATGCATATTTGAAAACACTTAGCTGCCTTATATGAAAAATCCTCTTGTCATCACTGTATTTTTCTAATTTTGCCATTTTTAGTACTTCACATTACCAACAGTTATCTCGATTTTCTCTCTCCCTTTTAACTTTATCTTGTTTTTACAATTTTCAGTAGGTAAAACATTAAAAGAAAAGAAAAAGCAGGTGATAACTTTGAAAATTTCTTCCTAATTATTGAAGTCAATAATTCTTTGACTGCCACTGCTGTAAGGTGTTAGTCCTGAGATTCTAACAAGATTAATGGAGAGAGGGAAAGGGGCACAGGGACAGGAAGTGGAAGGATTTTTTTTTTTTTTTTTTTTTTGAGATGGAGTCTTGCTCTGTCGCCCAGGCTGGAGTGCAGTGGCGTGATCTTGGCTCACTGCAAGCTCTGCCTCCTGGGTTTATGCCATTCTCCTGCCTCAGCCTCCTGAGTAACTGGGACTACAGGTGCCCACCACCACGCCTGGCTAATTTTTTTGTATTTTTAGTAGAGAGAGGGTTTCACCATGTTAGCCAGGATGGTCTTGATCTCCTGACCTCGTGATCCACCTGCCTAGGCCTCCCAAAGTGCTGGGATTACAGGCGTGAGCCACCACACCCGGCCGGGAGGATCTTAATGTATCAAACTAGTGGAAGTCCCTGACTGAAAGGTAAAGGTGCTCTATTTTTCCACTTTGAGACAGCACACCATTATGATAAGGGCATACCCTTGTGGATCAATGCTTTGTTATAAGAAAGTGTCTCTTATACTTACCTGGCAGGGGAGATACCATGATCACGAAGGTGGTTTTCCCAGGGCGAGGCTTATCCATTGCACTCCGGATGTGCTGACCCCTGCGATTTCCCCAAATGTGGGAAACTCGACTGCATAATTTGTGGTACCTGTCTGTCTTTTTCCTGATCCCTTTCCCTCATTCCTGAACTGCAGGAGACTGAGCCCCTTTGGGCTTTGGTGACCCCATCACTGGGGTGTGTTTATTTGATGGCTGATTTTGCTGTACTGGGTACTTCCTTTCCCATTTTTTAATCATTTTTTAACACATGCTGACTCTTCCCTTCTCCTTTCCCTGGGAAAATACAATGAATAAATAAAGACTTATTGGTACTCAAAAAAAAAAAAAAAAAAAAAAAGTGTCTCTCGTTATCTGGCAACCTTTCAGCTTTATAGGCAGATGACCTTTGGTGGCACTGAAGGCAGAAAAGCAGGCATGTTTGTGTTCCGATTGTTGACCTTCTGTGTCAATCCACAAAGCCTCATGGCTGTAGAATTCTGGACAATCTAGCCTTGAGTTACCAATTCTTGACTTGTGAATAACGATCAACTTGTTGGACATTTTCTTCTAGTCTCTCCTAGTACAGGTGACTGCGACCCCCATCTCATAATCATAACCACTTCCAGAAGAGGAGCACTTTGGTTCTTTCTTACATCCTAATAGACTAGGGAGGGGGATGAAAGACCTACATAACATTCCCTTTTCCCCAATTATTTCTTCTTATGATAAAATACATACAACGTAAACTTTACTATCTCAACATTTTTAAGGGTACAATTCAGTGGTATTAAGTAAATTCATATTGCTGTGCAACTATCACCACCAGTAAGCTCCAGAACTCTTCATCTGGCAAAAGAGAAACTCTATAGCCCGTAAACACTAACTTCCCATTCCCATTCCCCTTCCTCATCCCCTGGTAACCACCTTTCTACTTAAGGTCTCTATGATTTTGACTACCCTAAGTACTTCATAAAAGTGAAATCAAACAGCATTTGTCTTTCCCTGTTCCTTTTTCTCTACCTTTACAAATTCCGTATAATCCACTTCAAACATGGTTTCTCTTATGGAAGAGGTTATTCTTTTGAACTTATTCCCTTTTCTTTATCTCTGAGGAAAAAATTTAAATCTTGTGCTACCTCCTTCTACCCTTCATACCATTTATAAACAACTTGTTAAAAAAATTAGGGAAAAAGTTACTGGGGTAATTCTATGACTCTTTCTTATAGGTACAAGTTTTGAAGTGTAATTAGCCATAATAAAAGCTACAGCTGTCAACGTCTAAAATCTCAGAAATGGGTAAAAGTCCTTTTTGAAATCTCCATAAAAGTTTTAACTCTTTACTCATCTTTAATAAAATTATTGCTCTTCAACAAGGAAAGTCTTCTAACTCACTTATATTGTTTTTTCTTTGAGGCTAATGCTCAGTATTCCAATAATACTGCTTTCCTCTTTATTTCATGGGAAATGTGCAGATTAAAACTGTGTTATGGGTTACAGAGGTTTTTAAGGTCTAGAGTCTGGAAACCAAATCACAACATTTAATACTGCTTATCCAGGAAAGTGTTCTAAGCTCTATATCGCTCCTGGGAAATGAACCTGTAGAATATAATCCATTTATAAACTGAAGACTAAGAGTGTATTATATAGTCCCCAACAGATAAATGTTGTTGGCCAAATCTATGCCACAGGACACATACTGAAGAAGAAAAAAAGCTGACAACCACATCACAGCAGCTGCATGTCCTCCTGATCCCCTGGCAGAGTACATGCCCATCAGAGCTCAAGACCCCACTAACCAATATGCTGATCCTACAGATTCTGTAAACACTCTTTGACTTTGAAGACCTACCTCTCTTTTTTTTTTTTACTTATGTTTTTAAGTTGACAAATACAAATTATATATATTTATCATGTATAACATGATGTTTTATAATATGTACACATTGTGGAATGGTTCAATTGAGCTAACATATGCTTTACTTCACATGCTTATCATTTTTGGTGGTGAGAAACACATCTAGTTTTCTAATGCGTATTCTTCCACTGCATGTTAAAGGAATATGTTTAACTGAGGCATGGAAAGACTTTGAAAACCAAATGGGAGAGGATGCTGAAATTGAAAAAGGTTTACAAGAGAGTAAATCAGAACTACAGAAATAAGCTTGGAGCAGAAGACAACCAGCTAATTGTATTATTCAGCAGGAGTTTCTAGAGGGTTCTCAGAAATCATCAAAGAGCTGCAAAACAAAAAGATAAAGAAGCTTCCAACTCTTGCATAAAATGCCAATTTAAAGATAACACATTAGCTGACAGTCTGGTGAGTGTCAGAGCCAGAAATATTGATCTATGAGGCTCTATTTCGAACAGGGAAGTGCAAATACAATTGAAGTCAAATTACGATCAGGGCTGTAGATGCACACACCAGCAGCCTCATTTCTCTCCACAGATCTGTGGAAGACTGGAGGCATGCCTGCCTTGGCTGGGCAGCCTGGAGATCCATTTCTTAACAATTAATGGAGAAGAAAGAATGTGGCTTTTACTGACTTTTATTTGTTTGAGGTTTCACATTTCAAGCCAAGCCATTTCTCATACAGAACATTAAATTGCTATCCAAACTCTTTGTACACTTAGGAGCCACTTCCACATTATTTGGCACTTATTTCTCTGCAGTTTCCTATATTATTATTATACTTGGTGCATGAAAATCTGGCCTCCTCATTAAGAGGATGAACACCTTAAAGGCAAGTAAATTGACTTACACTTCATTAGGTTCCTGCATAACACCTACACACTGCTGACCACAAAATGAGTAAATAAAAACTGTATATATTTGTCATGTAAAACATGATGTTTTGAAATATGTATACCTTGTGGAATGGTTCAGTTGAGCTAACTAACATATGTTTTACATACTTATCACTGTTTGTGGTGAGAAACCCATCTGGTTTTTAATGCATTTTATTCCACTGATTGTTAAAGAAATATGTTTAACTGAGGCACATAAAGACTTTGAGGCCATGTGCAGTGGCGCACACCTATAATCCCAGCATTTTGAGAGGCTGAGATGGGCAGATCACCTGACATCAGAAGTCTGAGACCAGCCTGGTCAACATGGCAAAACCTTGTCTCTACTAAAAATACAAAAATTAGCCAGGCAAGGTGGCGTGTGCCTGTGGTCTCAGCTACTCAGGAGGCCGAGGCACGAGAATCACTTGAACTTAGGAGGCAGAGGCTGCAGTGAGCCAAGATCATGTCACTGCACTCCAGCCTGGGTGAAAGAGTAAGACTGTATCTCAAAAAAAAAAAAGGGAGGGGGGCGCACCCAAGATGGCCAAATAGGAACAGCTCCAGCCTCCAGCTCCCAGCGTGAGCAACACAGAAGATGGGTGATTTCTGCATTTTCAACTGAGGTACCAGGTTCAACTCACTGGGGCATGTCGGACAGTTGGCGCTGGTCCATGGGTACAGCCTGACCAGCGAGAGCTGAAGTAGGGCAAGGCATTGCCTCACCTGGGAAGCGCAAGGGGGAAGGGAATTCCTTTTCTAACCAAAGGGAATTGAGACACACAAAACCTGGAAATTTGGGTAACTCCCACCCTAATACTGCGCTCTACCAAGGGTCTTAGCAAACAGCACACAAGAGGATTATATCCCACACCTGGCCCAGAGGGTCCCATGCCCACGGAGCCTCCCTCATAGCTAGCACAGCAGTCTGAGATCTAACTGCAAGGTGGCAGCAAGGCTAGGGGAGGGGTGCCTGCTATTGCTGAGGCTTAAGTAGGTAAACAAAGCCACCGGGAAGCTCGAATTGGGTGGAGCCCAATGCAACTCAAGGAGGCCAGGCTGTCTCTGTAGACTCTTCCTCTGGAGACAGGGCATAGTTAAACAAAAAGCAGCAGAAACCTCGGCAGAGGTAAATGCCCCTGTCTGACAGCTTTGAAGAGAGCAGTGGATCTCCCACCACGGAGGTTGAGATCTGAGAACAGACAGACTGCCTGCTCAAGTGGGTCCCTGACCCCTGAGTAGCCTAACTGGGAGACATCCCCCACTAGGTGCAGACCGACACCTCACACCTCACAAGGGGGGGTACATCCCTGAGATGAAGCTTCCAGAGCAAGAATCAAACAACAACACTCACTGTTCAGCAATATTCTATCTTCTGCAGCCTCCGCTGCTGATACCCAGGCAAACAGGGTCTGGAGTGGACCTCAAGCAAACTCCAACAGACCTACAGCTGAGGGTCCTGACTGTTAGAAGGAAAACTAACAAACAGAAAGGACACCCACACCAAAATCCCATCAGTACGTCACCATCATCAAAGACCAAAGGCAGATAAAACTACAAAGATGGGGAAAAAGCAGTGCAGAAAAGCTGGAAATTCAAAAAATCAGAGTGCATCTCCCCCTCCAAAGGAACACAGCTCATCACCAGCAATGGAACAAAGCTGGACAGAGACAGCTCATCACCAGCAACAGAACAAAGCTGAACGGAGAATGACTTTGACGAGTTGAGAGAAGAAGGCTTCAGTCAATCAAACTTCTCAGAGCTAAAGGAGGAACTACATAACCAGCGCAAAGAAACTAAAAACCTTGAAAAAAGAATGGATGAATGGATAACTAGAACAATCAATGCAGAGAAGATCTTAAAAGAACTGATAGAGATGAAAACCATAACACTAGAACTACGTGACAAATGCACAAGCTTCAGTAACCAACTCAATCAACTGGAAGAAAGAGTATCAGCAATTGAAGATCAAATGAATGAAATGAAGTGAGAAGTATAGAGAAAAAAGAGCAAAAAGAAATGAACAAAGCCTGCAAGAAATATGGGATTATGTGAAAAGACCAAATCTACGTCTCATTGGTGTGCCTGAAGGTGACAGGGAAAATGGAACCAAGTTGGAAAACACTCTGCAGTATATCATCCAGGAAACTTCCCCAACCTAGTAAGGCAGGCCAACATTCAAATTCAGGAAATACAGAGAATGCCACAAAGATACTCCTCGAGAAGAGCAACTCCAAGACACATAATTGTCAGATTCACCAAAGTTGAAATGAAGGAAAAAATGTTAAGGGCAGCCAGAGAGAAAGGTCGGGTTACACACAAAGGGAAGCCCATCAGACTAACAGCAGATCTCTCGGCAGAAACTCTCCAAGCCAGAAGACAGTGGGGGCCAATATTCAACATTCTTAAAGAAAAGAATTTTCAACCCAGAATTTCATATCCAGCCAAACTAAGTTTCATAAGTGAAGGAGAAATAAAATCCTTTACAGACAAGCAAATGCTTAGAGATTTTGTCACCACCAGGCCTGCCCTACAAGAGATCCTGAAGGAAGCACTAAATGTGGAAAGGAACAACAGGTACCAGCCATTGCAAAAACATGTCAAAATGTAAAGTCCATTGATGCTAGGAAGAAACTGCATCAACTAGCAAGCAAAATAACCAGCTAATATCATAATGACAGCATCAAGTTCACACATAACAATATTAACCTTAAATGTAAATGGACTAAATGGTCCAATTAAAAGACACAGACTGGCAAATTGGATAAAGAGTCAAGACCCATCAGTTTGCTGTATTCAGGAGACCCATCTCACATGCAGAGACACACAGAGGCTCAAAATAAAGGGATGGAGGAAGATCTATCAAGCAAATGGAAAACAAAAAAAAAGCAGGTGTTGCAATCCTAGTCTCTGATAAAACAGACTTTAAAGCATCAAAGATCAAAGGAGACAAAGAAGGCCACTACATAATGGTAAAGGGATCAATTCAACAGGAAGAGCTAACTATCCTAAATATATATGCACCCAATACAGGAGCACCCAGATTCATAAAACAAGTCCTTAGAGACTTACAAAGAGACTTAGTCTCTCATACAATAATAATGGGAGACTTTAACACCCCTCTGTCAACATTAGACAGATCAATGAGACAGAAAGTTAACAAGGATATCCAGGAATTTAACTCAACTCTGCAGCAAGCAGACCTAATAGACATCTACAGAACTCTCCACCCCAAATCAACAGAATATACATTCTTCTCAGCACCACATCACACTTATTCCAAAATTGACCACATAGTGGGAAGTAAAGCATTCCTCAGTAAATGTAAAAGAACAGAAATTATAACAAACTGTCTCTCAGACCACAGTGCAATCAAACTAGAACTCAGGACTAAGAAACTCAATCAAAACTGCTCAACTACATGGAAACTGAACAACCTGCTCCTGAATGACTACTGGGTACATAACAAAATGAAGGCAGAAATAAAGATGTTCTTTGAAACCAATGAGAACAAAGATACAACATACCAGAATCTCTGGGACACATTTAAAGCAGTGTGTAGAGGGAAATTTATAGCACTAAATGCCCACAAGAGAAAGCAGGAAAGATCTAAAATTGACACTCTAACATCACAATTAAAAGAACTAGAGAAGCAAGAGCAAACACATTCAAAAGCTAGCAGAAGGCAAGAAATAACTAAGATCGGAGCAGAACTGAAGGAGATAGAGAAACAAAAAACTCTCCAAAAAATCAATGAATCCAGGAGCTGGTTTATTGAAAAGATCAACAACATTGATAGACCACTAGCAAGACTAATAAAGAAGAAAAGAGAGAAGAATCAAATAGATGCAATAAAAAATGATAAAGGGGATATCACCACTGACCCCACAGAAATACAGACTACCATCAGAGAATACTATAAACACCTCTACACAAATAAACTAGAAAATTTAGAAGAAATGGATAATTTCCTGGACACTTACACTCTCCCAAGACTAAACCAGGAAGAAGTTGAATCCCTGAATAGACCAATAGCAGGCTCTGAAATTGAGGCAATAATTAATAGCCTATAAACCAAAAAAAGTCCAGAACCAGATGGATTCACAGCCAAATTCTACTAGAGGTACAAGGAGGAGTTGGTACCATTCCTTCTGAAACTATTCCAATCAATAGAAAAAGAAGGAATTCTCCCTAACTCATTTTACGAGGCCAACATCATCCTGATACCAAAGCCTGACAGAGATACAACAAAAAGAGAGAATTTTAGACCAATATCCCTGATGAACATCGATACAAAAATCCTCAATAAAATACTGGCAAACCGAATCCAGCAGCACATCAAAAAGCTTATCCACCATGATCCAGTGGGCTTCATCCCTGGGATGCAAGGCTGGTTCAACATACGCAAATCAATAAACATAATCCAGCATATAAACAGAACCAAAGACAAGAACCACATGATTATCTCAATAGATGCAGAAAAGGCTTTTGACAAAATTCAACAGCCCTTCATGCTAAAAATGCTCCATAAATTCGGTATTGATGGAATGTATCTGAAAATAATAAGAGCTATTTATGACAAACCCACAGCCAATATCATACTGAATGGGCAAAAACTGAAAGCATTCCCTTTGAAAACTGGCATAAGACAGGGATGCCTTCTCTCACCACTCCTATTCAACATAGTGTTAGAAGTTCTGGCTAGGGCCATCAGGCAAGAGAAAGAAATAAAGGGTATTCAGTTAGGAAAAGAAGAAGTCAAATTGTCCTTGTTTGCAGATGACATGATTGTATATTTAGAAAACCCCATTGTCTCAGCCCAAATTCTCCTTAAGCTGATAAGCAACTTCAGCAAAGTCTCAGGATACAAAATCAAAGTGCAAAAATCACAAGCATTCTTATACACCAGTAACACACACAAACAGAGAGCCAAATCTCGAATGAACTCCCATTCCCAATAGCTTCAAAGAGAATCAAATACCTAGGAATCCAACTTACAAGGGATGTAAAGGACCTCTTCAAGGAGAACTACAAACCACTGCTCAGTGAAATAAAAGAGGACACAAACAAATGGAAGGACACACCATGCTCATGGATAGGAAGAGTCAATATTATGAAAATGGCCATACTGCCCAAGATAATTTATAGATTCAATGCCATCCCCATTAAGCTACCAATGACTTTCTTCAGAGAATTGGAAAAAAACTGCTTTAAAGTTCACACGGAACTAAAAAGACCACGCATTGCCAAGACAATCCTAAGCCAAAAGAACAAAGAAGGAGGCATCATGCTACCTGACTTCAAATTATACTACAAGGCTACAGTAACCAAAACAGCATGGTACCACAACAGAGATATAGATCAATGGAATAGAACAGAGTCCCCAGAACTAATACCACACATCTACAGCCATCTGATCTTTGACAAACCTGAGAAAAACGAGAAATGGGGAAAGGATTCCCTATTTAATAAATGGTGCTGGGAAAATTGGCTAGCCATAAGTAGAAAGCTGAAATTGGATCCTTTCCTTACTCCTTATATGAAAATTAATTCAAGATGGATTAGAGACTTAAATGTTAGACCTAAAACCATAAAAACCCTAGAAGAAAACCTAGGTAATACCATTCAGGACATAGGCATGGGCAAGGACTTCATATCTAAAACACCAAAAGCAACGGCAACAAAAGCCAAAATTGACAAATGGGATCTAATTAAACTAAAGAGGTTCTGCACAGCAAAAGGAACTACCATCATAGTGAATAGGCAACCTACAGAGTGGGAGAAAATTTTTGCAAACTACTCATCTGACAAAGGGCTAATATCCAGAACCTGTAAAGAACTCAATCAAATTTACAGGAAAAAAACAAACAAACAAACAAAAAAAGTGGGCAAAGGATATCAACAGACACTTCTCAAAAGAAGACATTCATACAGTCAACAGACACATGAAAATATGCTCATCATCACTCGCCATTAGAGAAATGCAAATCAAAACCACAATGAGATACTATCTCACACCAGTTAGAATGGCAATCATTAAAAAATCAGGAAACAACAGGTGCTGGAGAGGATGTGGAGAAATAGGAACACTTTTACACTGTTGGTGGGACTGTAAACTAGTTCAACCATTGTGGAAGACAGTGTGGCGATTCCTCAAGGATCTAGAACTAGAAATACCTTTTGACCCAGCCATCCCATTACTGGGGATATACCCAAAGGATTATAAGTCATGCTGCTATAAAGACACAAGCACACATATGTTTATTGCGACACTATTCACAATAGCAAAGACTTGGAATCAACCCAAATGTCCATCAGTGACAGACTAGATTAAGAAAATGTGGCACATATATACCATGGAATACTATGCAGCCATAAAAAAGGATGAGTTCGTGTCCTTTGTAGGGACATGGATGCAGCTGGAAACCATCATTCTCAGCAAACTATCGCAAGAACAGAAAACCAAATATCGCATATTCTCACTCATAGGTGGGAATTGAACAATGAGATCACTTGGACACAGGAAGGGGAACATCACACACCGGGTCCTATTGTGGGGAGGAGGGGGGAGGGATAGTATTAGGAGATATACCTAATGTAAATGACGAGTTAATGGGTGTAGCACACCAACATGGCACATGTATACATATGTAACAAACCTGCACGTTGTGCACATGTACCCTAGAACTTAAAGTATAATAATAATAATTAAAAAAAAGACTTTGAAAACCAAATGGGAGGGGTTGAGGGGTTTAATCAACCCATGTTGATTAACTCATGGGATAAGGCCCTGGCATAAAATCACAAGCATTAAAACAATGCCAATTCCACATGCCAATCTCAGCCCAACTTCCTGAGAAGAGTATGATGAAGAATGCAGGCTTGGCACTCTCTAGGAGCCACATCAGAGGGGAGAAACCTTGAATCCTGTGTGTAGGGAAAACAGCTTACCACCTAGAGACTATAAACTCCATGAGGTCAGGAATTATGTTTTGTTCCCTTTCCAGCACCTAACATCTAATAGGGGCTCAAAAAATGTGTTGAATGGCTGAAAAACATGAAGCCATTAGTTTCTTGGATTAGTGTTCCCACATCTTCTGTTATTCTTCATTCATTTATAACCAATCCCCTGAAGTTTGGGCAACTACAGAAAACAAACCAACTTGGCACCCAACATAGTACACAAGGAGGTTATGGTATTCCTCTTAGGCCTGTCTAGGGGTGTGTATGGGGGTAGGAATGGAGAAGGCTGAGGATCAAGGAGGCAGGTCACTGGCCTGCTGGCTTTGGATCTCAGGACTTGTTATGGAGGGACAATAGCCGCTGGCAGATTGAGTTCTGGCAAACCCCAGGCAATGGAATGCTGCTTTGCATGGTCCCTGTCTGGTTGGCAGCTTCCTGCCAGGGAATGCTGCCAAGCAGCTTATGACAGTTGCACAGTGTACAAGTTTCCGAGGTTCTTTGATGCACTGCCATTTCTGACCTGCCTGTCTGCTGCTCGTGGGAAGTAGCTGGGAAGTTCAAATACCAAGGGATCCCACTTTCCATTGGCTTTCATTTTTCAGTGGGGTACCTGCCTATCTTGTCCTTTAAGATGGGAGTAGCTGGAAGATGGCCTTTGGCTCTTCTGGTCAATGGAGACCTATTAATTCTGTGTATGAAGGAGATCTACATTTCACTCTGCTCCCAACCACAGTGGGTTTTCAATATGACTGCTTGACCATATTTGTTTCCTAGCATCTTATCATAGTAATTGACATTTGTCATAAACTACCACAAGGAGAAACTACCTGCCTGAATCATTTAAACAAAAATTAAAGATAGCATTTTAACCATTTACTTCATTCGAAAAAAAGTTTCAAAATCTTAATGATTACTATTTGGAATGTTGGCACCTTAGGGGATTTTAAGAAGGGAGCACCTTTTTATATTCTCTTAAAGAAGCGACTTTTACTTAAAGTCGCTGAAAAGTGAACTCAATTTTCCATCAGGAATGCATAAATCTTAACTTAGATCCTTCTCTCTAGTCAAAGATAAAAAGTTAAAAGTGAAATTTCAGGCATTACCTTTCAGCATCATTCGTCCAGTGGATCCTCCAAAAGTACTGAGAAGGCCACTTCTTGCTCCCAAAGACGTGGTTGCTTCTAGGAGAGAACCGGTGATGTACTGCGATATTGAAGTCCTTTGGAGGGTGGCGCGATACTCATATACAGTGTCTCGGACACATTGCTTTAAGCATGGACCAACACTTATTCTTCCATGGGCTGTCTCGGAGGCTGGGAGCCTGGTGAAGAAATGGAGTAGAGATCCAACTGTATTTTCTGTTTCTTCTCCTCTTCTCACTGCATTGTAGATCTGTGAATAGCACGAAGTACAGGAAGTATTAATCTAGTTTCTTAGGAAAGCAAATTAACTTGTTGACAAAATGCCAAGATGACTTATTAAGAAAGAAGGCTCAGATGTTCCAAGTGCAAACACTCTGAGCACTGGGCTCATGCATTAACCTGAACATTCTACAGACACCATCTATTTGGAAAAGCTCTGTGTAGTTATAAAATAGGTCATTCAAACAACTCTGCTATCAGAGAACTTACAAGTCATACCAACCAAAAATACATTCAGCTCAAATTTCTCCTCCTCAGCAGAGCAAAGCTCTTCTGCAGAGAGATGAGGGCAAACTTTTCCTTCTTGTTTTCCTGGACACTCCTGAATGACTGCCCCGGGTCTGTCTCCCTCCATGGAGTGTTTCAGCCTGACTTTTATGGGAAATCTTTTCTCCATGCTTAAACTGAAGTGAGGATGAGAGGGTTATGGGGAAAGAGAACTTCCCTATTTCCCCCTTGGGCATAATCCTTCAAACTGTCAGCTGAGATCGAAGTATTTGAATCATTTTTTCTCTTCCTCCTCCCTCACCTCCCATATCCAATGTTGACAGATCCTGCTCACTCTTCTTGCCCCATCTATGTCACTGTCACTATCCTGGTTTCTTCTCCCTTTATCACCTGAATTCAACAAGCATTGTCTCAACAAGATTGCACTGTTAGGACAGGTTCCTAACCATGTCTCCAATCTATTTCAATGCAGTCATTCAATGTGCATGTGTATAGACCTTGCTCTGTGCAAGGTACTGTGTTGGAAGATGTGGGGAAAGTGCAAGGGGCAGCACACACCTCCTGTGCTGCTGCAGGATTTCACAATCTTCGATGAGGCCTGAAAATGATAACGTTTGATGTTATTGAAGGGAGGACTTGGAATTTGTCAAGCATTCTGAGAAACCAGAGGCTTCTGGATAGTGTATAAACAAACAGGGGAGACACATAACATGCAGTGAGGTAATCCAGTTCTCTGATGGGGGAATAAAGTTGTGTACATTGTGCTGTCTCTATCGTGTCACCTTGAGCACCTTGCCTTGTCTGACTTGTCATTCATTCATCAAACCAACAAATAGTTACTGCTTATATACCAGAAACTGTGACAGGGCTGGATAAATAAAATAGCTTCTCTCCTCAGAGTCCACAGTCTAGTAAAGAAGACAGAAAGAAAAGCCAAGAGCTTAGAGTAGGGTGGAAATGAAGGTCACCTCCTTCGGTGATATTGACGAATGGCCAGGTAGTAGAAGACTCTCACTGCCCTGCGGGCCATGCATGTGCCCCCATAATGTTGCATCCTCCAAATCTCACTCAAGAGGGCCTCTCTTGAGCTGTGCTAGGTCCTTGTGATACCCCAGAATGCACTGAGTTCTATGATATTCAAACTGTGTAGACCCTAACTAGATTTTGTCTGTTTTCCTCTGTCTAGTGGTATATATTTGCCACTTGAAGGCACAGTGTGTTTCTTACCTTTAATTCTCTGTCATTAAATTCCTAGTGGCCTGCATGGCCATGGAGATGGTGTGCTGGGACAGAAAGAGCCCAGGTTTGGGGTCAGGTACATGAGGTTGTACACCTGACTCTACCTTCACCAGATAGAGAGCTGGTCGTAAGTGTGAACAAGCTGAGTTGAATGTTTCAAGACAGCTCCCTCCTCTGTAAAATGGGGATAATAACACTCTTCTTATGGAGACTGTGAGATTCACTAAGATAAACATGTAATATACTCAGCCTAGTGTCTAGAAATGATGCTTTTTACTGTTGAGCAAGTCTATAAAAGAGAATACACTCTTTTACCCTCAGTGAATAATAGGTGGTTGTATAACTATAGACCACAATCTACGAAATGCAATGTGATTGGAGTTACGCCCTTGCTCTTCTGTGTTTCTGGGCAATATTATGCTAATCTTATTTGGGTGTACTGTGAGGACAAGTGGGGGTAGAGAGCTGCAGATCTCAAGACGTAGTTTTATTCTCTTGGTTCCAAATCATACAGGCTGTCTCCAACACAGGAAGTCCCATGAAAGTCCTTCAGAAGTAACTGGTCCAGTTGTGTAAGGAAAAGAACTGACTGGCAGCTTGATGATGGCTAAGGAAGGCTTAATAGGGAAAGCAGGGTTTGACCTGTGCCTTGGAAAGCGGGCATGTCTCTAACTGGAGCAGCTAGGGAGACAACTCACCGTGCAAGCAATAAGGACAGCCAGTGGAGTACAGTGTTCAGAGCAGGGAGTCAGCGTAGGAAATAACTGGGGAATGAGAAAGACAGGGAACAACTGGGGAATGAGAAAGGTCAGTTGGCCTGATAAAGGAGACCTGGATTGTTAAAGCAAAGAGCTTTCACCCATCAGAGGAGGGCACCCCTTGATTTTTTTTTTTGCTGGTTTGTTTTCAGCAAAGGAATGATGCTAAAACGGTTTTGTCTTAAAAAGATTACTAAGCTGGCAATTCCTAGTTCCTGATAGGTTGGCCTACTTTCTTTACTTGCCAAGCTGCTTTGCTGGCTCATTGTGCATTTGCTCACTACCATGTGCATTCCAGTCTCCACATCAGGCCTCCATAGATTCCCAATGACTCATTCAGTCTCTTATCCAGCTTTTCCAAGGTGTTTTCCTCAAAACATTTACAAGGGATTGTATGACCTAAGGACTCCTTAATCATGAAAGTTTTAAAAATCTCAGTAAATCTCTTCTCCTTTTGGAGATTTACATTGCGTAATAGAATATTAAAGACAATTAGAAGGGTCAGAGTAAAGAAATTATTTTAATTTGCTTAACTGACTATTTCCCATGTTATTTGATCATTTTTTAAAAGAACACAGCCTGTAGATGTAGTGCTGTGCCAAATAATTAATTTGCTTTAATCTAATAGCCTTTTCTTATTCCCATTTCTTTGACCTCTGCAGAATCTCTGAAATAGGCAATCATCCATCCTTCTTGAAGTCTTTCATCTCTTGTTATCTCACTGTTCCATCTCTGCCTTATTCTGTGTCTCCCCTTCTACCTCGGGCCTTCAGGACAGTTATAATGCAATAGAAAGGTGCCAACAAGTGCCTAATGTAGGCAAATCAATTGACCATGGGCCAGATTCAGGCAACAGACCTGTTTCATCTGACATACACTGTTTAAATTCAGAAAAGTTTTACATATACATCTGAAGTTCCAGCATCTCCTGAATAATGAAACAATCTGGTAACACTGAGCATTCCTACATGGTATCAAATGGCTAGATCTTCTACTGTTAGATGGGGCATGAGTTCTCCACTGGATGCCAGTGTCCACCACTCTTTACTGATCACACCTGGCCAATATCTGGTCACCATTAGTATATGTGTGTATATGTGTTTGTTACCCTGTCTTAATAAAATACAGATATGGATGTAGATATTTACAACAAACATGTACTGAGCTCCTCCAATGTGTCCTCTGTGTGCTCTTGCCTGTGCTAGTTGCTGAGGATAGAGAGAAAGCCATAGTCTCTGATATCAAAAGGTATTGTAAATCACCTCTGAGAAACTATTAATAAACATATATAAATGCTATGTATATATTAAGTAATATTTCAACATTGTTTTCAGCCATGTTTCCAAGCCCCCAAACTTGTCTGAAGAAATAAAAGATGAAGTGCTCTACGAATGAAGCTCGGAACTTCTGTCACCATTGCCAATACCCTCACCACAAAGAACCAGAAAAAGATCAAAAGTTACTACGAAGATCTGGAATAACGCATCCCAGTCACACCAATCCTGGATGAGAAAAACTCAAGGTGCTTTGTTGGAAAAATGCTGAAGTGTGGACAAAGTGGTGGTAGATACGGCAATGTTCAGGGAACCTGTCAAAATCAAGGTATTGACCAGGCACAGTGGCTCACACCTGTAATCTCAGCACTTTGGGAGGACGAGTTGGGTGGATCACGAGGTCAGAAGATCAAGACCAGCCTGACCAACATGATGAAACCCCGTCTCTACTAAAAATACAAAAATTAGCTGGGTGTGGTGGCATGTGCCTGTAATCCCAGTTACTCGGGAGGCCAAGGCATGAGAATCGCTTGAACCCAGGAGGCGAAGGTTGCAGTGAGCCGAGATTGCACCACTGCACTCCAGCCTGGCGACAGAGTGAGACTCCATCTCAAAAAAAAAAAAAAAAAAAAAATTCAAGGTATTATCTCTTCCTAGATCACTCACTTGTGAAAAAGAAGAAATCATGGAAAAGCCCACGTATAGCGTATGAAGAAGAGACAGTAGAGAAAGTCATTACAGTTATGGCTCTGGAGCATTGGTTTGAATTCCAGCCCCCATGCTTCCCAGCTGTGTGACCTTGGGTAAGTTGCTTTGCCATTCTGTGCCTCAGTTTCCTTTTCTCCAATATAGAATATAATAGTATCTGCTTCAAAAGGTTGTGGCTAGAATTACAAGCTTTGATAAATGTAGTATGATTAGAACAGCATCTGGCACTTAGTAAATGCTCAACAAATACTAGTTTATATGATGACAGTGATGATGAGGAGGATTGTGGCAGGCTACAAAAATGGCCACAAATTATTTCCTTCACTGACACTGGGCTGGAACTGTGATTGTCTTAACTAATGGAAATTTAGCAAATATGATGCAAGCAGTCTTGAAAAATACCTGTACATTGGAACTTGCTCTCTCTTGTTGCTTTTGGGCACTCTGCAACAACTGCCACGTAAGGAAGCCTGAACTAGATTGCGGGAGGATGAAAGACCATGGCCCAGTCACCCCTGTCACCTTGGCTGATAACTTGCCAACAGCCAGACACATAGTGAAACCATCCTAGATTTTAGATCATCCACGTGCCAGTCCAACTGCTGCCACAGATGCATGAGAAAGCCCAGCAGAGATCAGTTGATCCAGACCAGAACTACCCAACCAATTCACAGAATCGTGGACTAAATAAATGATTGTTGTGAAAAGTCAGTAGGTTTTGGGAGTGCTTTGCCACACAGCAGAAGTTAACTGATACAATGATGATGTGTTTGGAACCATAAGTATTTTAATTACGTAACAATTGAATCCACACACTAATCTATAAAGTTGATTCATTTTGTAGATGGGAAAGTAAGCCTAGAGAAGTAGAGAAATACAGTCAGCCTTACACACCTAGTAAGAGGCTATGCCAGGATAGAAACCCAGATTTCTCTAACTCTGTGGTCCAGCTTTATCCACTGCACTATCCATTGTCACACTCAAAGCCCAACAGTGGGATAAAGATCACACTGTTAGGGGTGATCTTGGCAAGAGGTTTAGGTGATGTTTACAATGCTGTTGTTATTGTTTTTATTCATGATAATTCCTTTCGTGGTCACTCTCAATTACTTTTGAAAACAGTCAAGTTAAGTCTAATGAATAACCAAATATGCTTCCTTTATGTAGAGATTTATAGTTTTAAATTATACAGTCACAAATGAGAGAAACTCAAGGTTAATATGGTGATGGAAAGTGCTGAAAACTAGACAGACTACTGCCCTACATAGGCCAATATCTTTTTTGAAACAAAATCCAACACATCACAACATGGCATCCACACTTGCTAGACAGCTATGTGAGCATTCATTTATTCAACAAGTGATTTATATTTACTGAGCACATACATTGTGCTAAGTCCAACTGCTGGTGTTCTACCAGTGAGCAAGATGAGCTTCATTTTCATGGGAAAGGCAAACAATAAACAAGTAGACCAAACAAATTAGTAAAAAACTGTAGGCTATTATATATCAAGATATATTTCTACAGGACTTGCTGAAGTCATTGGGAGGAAAGGAAAGGAGTCAAAATCTTTATATTTGGTCATTGCCAAGTTTTTAGAGATTTAGGCTTTATATAGAGAGCTACATAGATCAATGTCGCAAACTGTTGATGAATCCTTTCCATGGGATTACGCTCTTCCCATTATGGTAGGTGCTGTGGCCTGGAGTGGTTAGGGCAAAATGATTTGACATGATAAAGTGACTTAGAGAAAAGCAAGCAATGCTTAGATAACACTTGCATAAACACTTAAAAAGGCATTTGCAGTTCCTCGTGACTCATGAAAGAGGGATGCCATGTAGAAGCCAGTACTGGGATGTGGAGTTTAGTTCCAAAACAAAAGAAAACAAGCATACTGAGGCTGAAGAGAGTTGGGGTAATTCAGATTGAGACAAAGGCAAAGACTTGCATGCACTAAAAGGCATGAAGCAACCAGACACACCACATCCACAGCACTCACCCAGAAGGAAAGCTCCTTGGAATAGCCAGAGCTTTTTCTTGACTTGACTTCTACTAAAGTCAAAAAGGGTATTGTCAAGGGGAGTCATTTTGCACTTGCTCTGTTTCAGAAGCTATCTTTTTGAGATCACTTATGAAAAATCATGAGGTTCTAAGATCTGATGGCATATCTTCTGAAATCTTTCAACAGGAAGAAAGTGTGTTACTTAGAGGTCCATTGACTCAATAATAATAATAATAATAATAATAATTGCATCATTTGTCAAATGTTTAAAGTGAACTAGGCCCTGAGTAGTGAAACATGATTTCAATTAAACCACAGAACAGCTCTATGAAGAGGTTCTACTATTATCAGCATGTAAAAATAAGGCACTAATGTGCACACAGCTAGGACTTAACATCAAGACTCTCCATCTCTAAGCTAGTGCTGTTAACTACCCAACCAAACAGAGAGTCCTATTACAGATGTCAAAGGAAGCACTTTCAAGAGAGGGTAAGTGTAGTCACAATCCCTCCATCACTTTCTGTTTGTTTGTTGTCTATTCCTTCCACTAGAATTTCAGCTTCATGAGATTTTCTTTTGTTCACTGCTGTATCTGCCGTGTCTAGAACAGTGCTTGGCATTATAAGTTCTCAATGAACAGTTCTTGAGTGAATAAATGAATTTCTCAATTCTATGTCTTCACCAAAAACTTGGCTAGAATTCTCTGGTTTTTTGGCCCTGAATATATTGGATTCATTTGAATGACAGGCGACATTGTATTGTCACCTGTATTTGCTGAAAACTAGATACATAAATCATACAAAATGGCATAAAATCTTTACAAAGTATTCAGAATAGCTGTAGCCAAATGAGGATTTAATTTCGACTAACCAAACTTGGCCATTTCTGAGAAATTCACCAATAGTTTAACAATATTCCATTATCATTTGCTGATTGGCTTAGAGTCAAAGGACTTAATCTGATCTATTCTCCCTACTAATTTTTCATGAAATTGATCATTTGAAAGGATCATGGGGTTTAAAAGAAACCAAGATATGGATTCATGTATTGACTCTGCTCAATCAATTTAAATAAACATTGAGGGCAGTTACATCGACTATGGTAGATGCTGGAGAACAATGATTTTAAAAAGAAAAAAGACAGACTGCCCTGGAGAGACCCAGTCTGTACTGTGTAATTGTGTAATACTGGGCAAATAACTGAAACCCTCTTCCTCATAACCCACCCTTTGCCCCAGTTTTCTTATCTTTAGCATGAAGAGGCTGGCCAGTTATTATCTCCAAGGTCCCTTTTAGTGTTACTGTTCTATAATCCATACTTCCTTGTTCTCTCTCTCTCTCTCTCTCTCTCTCTCTCTCTCTCTCTCTCTCTCCTTCTTTCTTTCTTTTTCTGAGACAAGGTCTCACTCTGTTGCCCAGGCTGGAGTGCAGTGGCACAATCACAGCTCACTGCAGCCTTGACCTCTTGGGCTCAAGTGATCTTCCCACCTCAGCCTCCTGAGTAGCTGGGACTACAGGCACCACCACTATGCCAAGCTAATTTTATATTATTTGTAGAGATGGGGTCTTACTATGTTGCCCATGCTGGTCTGAAACTCCTGAGCTCAAGCAGCCTCCCACCTCAGCCTCCCAAAGTGCTGGAATTTTACCCTCCATCATACTCAGTCCCTTCTTAAGTGGCAGATGGAGGGTATAATAAAACTTAATTTTGATGATTATTTTGATGATCATTATTCTCTAATACATTAGCTTCTCCTGTTCCCTCTCTCTTATTACTTTTCTCCTTCAGTATCAGCGGCCATTTCTTAATAGTGACTATATATGTGCTTCTAATAGGACCCTTATCCTCCTTATAATGTGGTTCTTAAAGTGCCCTGAGCTAGAAAAACAATGACATTTATTTTAACGGTGTCACCTGTGACTTAACAGGCGGTAACAATGCAGGGGCCTCTCAGAGCACGAAGTGTAAGAGCTCTGCACTATGGTTTGGAAACCCCTTTACTAGTCTCATGAGCCTCTTTTCTAACTTTGGAATCTACAAGCAGTGTTCTAAAAGGTTGAATATACTAGAAGTTTCATGTCTGATGGATGTCTGTAGGTAAACAAAATGCAATGATGTAAGAACTGTCGAATTTCCTGAAGAGTCAACAAAAACAGTGAGGCTGTCGGAGCGGGTAGTTGCAGCAGCTTGGAGACTTAAATGGCAGGGATGGGGAGGAGAATTTTGGTAGCAGGCTGTCGTTTCCTCTGCTCATGATTCCACATTCCATTCAAATGCCTGTGCAGAGAATTCCATTCTATTGAGAGTATTCAGACCATGCATGAGCGAGACACTGACACAGAACCCCAGAAAGTCAAAAATAAAGGCTTTGCTAAAACCAGGCCAATTAACCAGAACTGTGCCAGAGGTTTCTACGGGAAGTAAGCCAAACCTTTGTCAC
Source organism: Rhinopithecus roxellana (assembly GCF_007565055.1). Lineage (NCBI taxonomy): Eukaryota > Metazoa > Chordata > Mammalia > Primates > Cercopithecidae > Rhinopithecus > Rhinopithecus roxellana. The sequence goes on from NC_044559.1 coordinate 79,487,421, forward strand.
TTCAGGGGAACATGTCAGAAGGAGTTAGAGGAAGCCCCAGGACATTTGAAAATTTGTGAATTTCACAGCTGCAAATGCCCTTCCATACAACTTCTTCCAATCCACATCCCTTTTATTAAAATTTTCCCTCCTCCATGTGGCATTCCCTGGGTTCCAGCAAGAAATAATCATGTTCTTTTTGGTGATCCAATGACACCTTAAGCACAGCTCTAGTGGCACTTCCTGTGAAGTACAGAAATCACTGTTTACTCTCCTATTCTGTCCCCACCAGGACAGGGACCAAGCTTTAATAAACATTTTGTCCCCAGCACAGGGCACTGCTTAGCACACTGCAAGCAATGAAGAAAGGGCACAGTGGAGAAATAATAGAAGACTTAGAGCTATGTTCTTCAAAGTGTGGTCCCCAGACCAGCATCATCCTCCTCACCCAGGAATTTGTCAGAACTGCAAATTCTTGGACTCCATCACAGGCCTACCAAACCAAAAACTCTGGGCTGGGACCCAGCAATCTGCATTTTAGCAAGCCCTTCAGGTGATTTTGATTCCTGCTAGAGTTTGAAAACCTGTATCCTAGACTTTAAGGAGAAAATGTTACCTTTCATCTCTGACTGTACTATCCATCTGACAAGCACTTACATCCCTATCATCTCCCTTTTAGAATGGAAGCTACTGAGGGCACAGCCTAGGGCCTATTCATCTCTATACACCTCAAGGACCCTAGTTCAGAATCCAGTACAGGGCAAAAGTCAACAAATGCTAGCTGGATGAAGGAGCATCTCTGCAGAAATTCCCCATGGCTGTAAATGGAACAGGCCTTTCTGTAAGTGATGCTTCCAGCTTAATATTTCCAAAGATGAATCACATCTGAGATACTAATTCTAATGGTAATTACCATATGGATGAATCATATCATAATGAGAAATCCTGGCTGCCAAGGGAGCCTCTTGAAAAGAAAAAATCAAATCAGGACAAATGGATTATGTTGTTAGGATTGTGATGTCAGGCCATGAATTAGGCCTACAGAAGGGACTTAATGGCCTGAACTACCAGGCTCCTTGCAGCTCTAAGGAGCAATGGGTCAATTAATGAATCACATGGGGACAAATTCCCTGAAAGACAAAACCAAATTTTCACAAATCCCGTAGACTGTGATCCCTGGCTCAGAGGATCAAGGGTAATGTTCTCACTAAGCTGTGCATGTGTGAAGCTGAAAGGGACAGAAAGTTCCTGACATCTTGTGGCTCCAGGCTTTTGCATGTCCCCAACAGGTGGAGGGGACCAATGCCAACCTATAGGACCAGGCTTTTTGCTTCCTGTGCCCCAAGCCTTCACTGGCTGAACTCCTGCTCATCTTTTCCTGGTTTCTAGCCTTCCTCTCTCTGCCCAGCTGGAAATGTCCAGTGTGGCCTCTATCTTCACGGCTCCCCAGGCCCCTTTCTGCCTTGGTCATTGCTTCTGGACCAGCACTGCATCTCCCTTCTCTTAACTTCCTGCCTGCCTAAAGATGGCCTGAGGCTGAGGCTGACCTCCCAGAACATATTGCTCTGACAACCAGAAATGGGATAGCAGAGATGGGACAGCAGAGATGCCATCTCTAATGAGATGCCTTAGGGTAGAGTGGAAAGAGTATGGTCTTTGCGTCACACTGATCATGTTATACTCAGTGCCACCATCCGGTAGCATGGGGGAAGTAACTAGTGTTTCTTTAATGGAGATATAATAGCGTTGTTATAAACAAGAATTCAAAGGGATAAGAAATCTGTGAGTTCTGTTTCTAGTTTCACCAGCCCTGAATACCCAAATGGTCATAATAGCATTAATACCTGAGTCTTTAGATCTCCAAGGCCATGCCTGCTGGCCTGAGGACCTTCACCCCTCCTAGCTATTTGCTAGCATTCTGAAGGTGATGGAGCCCCTCCTATGCTCAGGGATAAGTCTGCTTCTGTTCTTCCACTCAGCTCTCCTTGTTGAAATACCTGGACTGGGCTCTGTGGCTGGCCAGGCTCTGCCCTCCTGGGCTGAGACTGGAGGTGGAGAGAACAACCCCCTCCTAGTCTCCTGAATGTAAACTTATGTGTAGACATCTAAGTGTTTTCTGGTGCACAGCTCCATAAACAGCCCAACTCTGGATTCCATTCTGGGGTAGTGAGCCCACTATGCTATAATAAATGCAAAGCCTCAGCACAGTGCTTGGCATGTATGTGGCATTTAACAAAAGAGAGGTTATCAATCCTCTTGGTCAATATCAGAGTTACAGTGCAGATCCTCTCTCTCATCCAAGGTTTATTCCTTTCACTCACTTCTCTGCTCTCTTCTGTCTCTCTAGGTTGCTCCAGGAGCTTTCTTCAACTTCCTCTTGGTCCCCACGGTTTCTTCGTTATTAAAAGTTCTTAGCCCTCACCACTCGCATATTCCCCATGTTGCTTTCTTTTGAATCTCATCCTGTTGTTTCTTGCTCTGTCCTGATCTTCCTACCTTCCTCACCACCCCTCTGCCTCTTCCCTTTATTTCCAATGTCCATCTTTCTCCTGCATCCTTCATTTCTTTCCACTGCCTTTTGATCTTGATCCTTTGAGCATCACTTTCATGGGCAAAGAGAGGGGATAAGAATGAGGACAGAGTGTGAATTAGTAGGGTCTGCAAGCAGAGATCCTCCTCTAATTATTAGCAGACAGTTATTTGTCCTTATTAAATGCATTGTATTTCTTCTACTGGAAAACTTCAGTGATTTAATTTTTAAAGGTTTCTCTTCCAAGGGGACCCAAGTGAATGACCACCAGAGAGGAGTTAGGGACATTCCTTTCCAAATCCCCCAAGGATCACGAACTCAGTAGTTGAGCCAATGTGGACTTACTCTCAGAGACAGGACCCAACATAAGTTGGCTTCTGGTCCTGATTAATTGAGCAGCTGCAGAGCCTCATGCCTACCAATAAGACTGAAAGCTGTTTAAGACAAGCAGTACAGACCTTCAAGTTTCATCCAAGGGTAGAGCCATACTCAACAACCTGTTAGTGAACACACCTGAGGCAGAGCAAATGAAATAGGTAGTGGTGGGTGAATAGAGATCACCAGATTCCCAGGAGCTAGAGTTGTCACCCAGTTTAGGCAGGTCAGGAGGACATGAAGCCTGAAGGAAGAATTGTTGAGTCTCCCAGACAGGATGGAGGAGTTGAGTAAGAGTAGATAATAGTAGGAAAGCCCAGCCTAGTGGGGAAAATCCTGGGCCCTACACCCAGGGAAAGGCAGGCCCTGGGAAGCCCTAAGCAACAGCTAGGCCCCACACTGGGGTGCCTATCCAGAGGAATCCTCTGAGAAGCTTGGACTGGCATTCAATGCAGACACAAAGTAGCTGCACTTTAATTTCTGAAAGATAAGCCATCTATGCCTAAGAATATATTCCTTATTTGGACTTTGTTCATTCATTCATTCAGTCAACAAACATTTACTGAATGTCTATTTTGTGCAAAATAGGTTGCCAGTAGCTAGAGATAAAATAATGAATAAAACAGCTTGTTGTCTTTAAGAAAGTTACTGAGCATCAGGGAAGGTAAGCAAGATAATGGGCAATTGTATTACAGCATAAAATTCTACAGTGGTGTGGGCATACAGTGTTTCAGATACACAGAGGAGGGTCTTAGGAGGCCATGGAAAGTTCTTCTAGGAGGTAACATCTAAGACACAACCTAAAGACAGTAAGAGTCAGCTAGGGCAAGGTTGAGGAAGGGTAAGAGAGGGGGAAATGTTCTAAGCAAAGGGAACAGTGTGTGCAAAACAGTTTCCATATAGGTGAAGCTAAGAGATTGAGCAGTGAGTTTGGGGAGACAAACAGGAACCTTTTGAGTCCTTATAAATAATGCAATTCTAGGCCAGACCATTTCTGTTCACAAACATTTCCTAAGCAAACTACCTATGCAAGCTGTATGGACATGCATACAAGCTGGAGGGTTGGATCTCCTATGCCTGAGGACGTCCATTTCCTTCCAGAGGTATTGTGCTAAGTATTGAAGATGTAACCTCAAACAAGACACAGCCTCTTCTCTTAAGGCACCAATGGAACAGAGATGATGACTTCTAAGATTTCTTATAGCTTGGTGGTTTCCTTTTATTAACAAAAACCAATGAGAAAGGACAAAGTACACATTACCTACCAGCCTGGAATAGGAGAGAGAACATCTACTTCATTTGAACTCACAAGGTAAGTAACAACTTTCAGAAGCATCCCACAGGGTGGGTGAGGACTTAGGACTTATGCTGTCTAGTTGGAGGTATAGATCTGAAAAGAGATGGAACATCTTATAGGAAATGTCACCTTTCTCTCTACTTTTGTAAGACAGCAGTGGAAAGGTAAGCCTTCAAAGAGGTTCCAAAATATTGGGGAATTACAAAAAAATGGACAGGTCATGGCATTAAAATTGCACTCAAGTTCATGAGGATGAGTCAGGGACTTTCAATCTATCTCCAGATAGACTACCTCTGTCCTGTTATAGAGACTCTCAGCTATGTGTGTTTAGCAGAGCATATGTATTAGTGCGTTTTCAGGGTGCTAACAAAGACATATCCAACACTAGGCAATTTGTGAAAGAAAGAGGTTTATTGGACTTATAGTTCCACATGACTGGGGAGGCCTCCCAATCATGGCGGAAGGCAAGGAGGAGCAAGTCACATCATATATGGATGGCAAAAGGCAAAGAGAGAGCTTGTGCAGAGAAACTCCCATTTTTAAAACCATCAAATCTTATGAGACCCATTCACTCTCATGAGAACAGCAGAAGAAAGACCTGCCCCCATGATTCAGTCATCTTCCACTGGGTCCCTCCCACAACACATGGGAATTATGGGAGCTACAGGATGAGATTTGGGTGGGGACATAGAGCCAAACTGTATCAGCCTATGTTCAGGGCTAGGATTATCCTGAGACATTGAGCATCTAACACAATATATTTTACTTTCAGAGGGCTCAGGAGTATGGGAAAGTTATCACCTTCCAGCTTACCTGGGCCTACCCTATAGTCAGATAAGAAAGATATGGTCACCCTGAGCTGCATGTCAAAGAACTCCATGGAAATCATTGAAAAAGACAAAAGAAAAAAATGCTAAATTAATCAAAATTTTAAAACTTAAAAAAACTTAGGTTAAAAACTTAAGTTTAAAAAAACTGTAACTCCTTTTAAAGTTAACAAAACTTTTTAAAAAAATCTTCCAATTTACATTCTAAAAATATGGTTTTAGCACTTACATTTTGTAATTTAAAAAGCTTGTTCTCATGTCTCTACTGAGCTTAAGGTTTTTCTTGGCTATCAAAACAAAGAGGTCTTTTGTTGAAACAATCGGGCGACAGTGTTTTGGTGAAAAGATTATATATAGAATAATGGTATGAAGCTCTATTGTACAAAAAGTAGACTTAAAAGCTTTCCCTGTCTCCAGATACCCTGGACCTCTTGCAATAATTTGAAATAATGTTGTCCTTCACTTCGTGGGAGCCCTAAACAACTGGGTGCATTCATTATTTTCTAAGAGCTCATAAAGGACACAATGCAGATGTGACTATACATAATTAAAGGCAGTGTCAACAGTAATGTATATACTAACTATAGCCATAACCAACCCACTGGGATCAACTGTTTATGGGTATTCCAAGGATTTTCTATCTTTTATACCCACCATGATCTAGTGATTCATTGTATATTGTATTGTATACAGGTGGAACTCCTGAAATTTTCCTTGAACTGTTTTTAGCTGGTCTTTGGCATCTGCATATAGTGGACATTGCCAGTAATGTCAAAGACAGGGGACAAACGAAATCAGTGCAACAAGTATTTGGCAAGAATATGTGGGCTAGGTAGGCTACAGGGAAGGGAAAGGTCATTGAGTCTCACTCCCAGCAGAGCTGGTAGGAGCCAAAGAAGACAGTGAATGTGATGCTGAGCTGGAAGAAAATGGGTTTTGCTGTGGCCACATCTCTGTTTAAATCACTTCTGTAGCTACTTTGAATAAGGTACCTTTTCAGGAGCAAATGAGGATTCAGCTGGAGGGTTCTGTCACTCATGGCCCAAAAGTCATGTCACCTTTTATTCACTGGGAAGCTCGTTCCTCACACTCTTCTCAAGATCTTCTGGTCTCATCACAAGAGTCCCAACCTTGCTTAGCCATTCACTTCATGAGAGTGAAAGAGAGAGGAAAGGAGCTCTATTTGTTGTGCTCATGATTGGAGGAGAAAGTCCACATCCAGGGATGAACTTATCAGACGACTCAACCTTGCTTATCTGCTATCCAGTGGAGATCATGATACACTATAAGACAGGAGGCAGAGGTCTTGGGAGTGGACAGGGAACAGCTGAAAAATAGGCTGTGGGAAGTCAGAGATGCAGGAATAATAGCAGAAGCTCTTTGTCTTTTCTTTTATTGCCCTCTCTCCAAATTGCTCCTTTTCAATTCTTCAACATGAGGCCAGGGAGAAGCAAATGCACTTCTTTTGGAAGGTGAAGGGCATGGCCATTACTGGCTGGGTAAATTTGGGGTTTCATCAGTTCACCCAACAGGTTTCATCATCAGCTCTTTTATGTTTTACCCTGTAAATTTTTTTTTTTTTTTTTTTTTTTGAGACAGAGTCTCACTCTGTCGCCCAGGCTGGAGTGCAGTGGTGCGATCTTGGCTCACTGCAACCTCTGCCTCCCAGGTTTAAGCAATTCTCCTGCCTCAGCCTCCTGAGTAGCTGGGACTACAGGCACCTGCCACCACTCCCAGCTGATTTTCGTATTTTTAGTAGATATGGGGGTTTCACCATGTTGGCCAGGCTGGTCTTGAACTCCTAACCTCAGGTGATCCACGTGCCTCAGCCTCCCAAAGTGCTGGGATTACAGGCGTGAGCCACCACACCCTGCCATTCCTCAATTCTTAAGGCAGACTTGGCAACCTTTTCCTACCAATGCCATGGATCCTTTCCCCATTTCCAAAATCAGTCAGAGGCCACGCACAGAATGTTAAACATCATTATTATATTCAGACACAAAACACAGAAAACAAGAAAAGCCAAGTTCCATAGAGAGAGCAAATAAAAGGATAAATGAGATCTAAATTGTGAGTAGTTAAGGAACTCAGGGGTATTTGTGGCAGGAGAGGAAGGCGATGAGGACAGAATCACAGAAAGAAGAAGGATAGAATTTTGAAGCAAAGGATGGAGAGAGGAAGGAGCAGGAGGAAGGATCAAGGGCAGCATGTCGGAGATGAGCAAGCCCCAAAGATGAGTATGTCCCAGAGATGCCCGCTGTTCTCCCCAGTGTCTGTCATCAGAACAGTTATTGCCCTGAATCATGGCCCTATAAAGTGCTTGCTGATTAATCTGTGACTCATTCCTGTTTCATTGAGTGTCTCTCACATGACCAAGGATGGCTGGAAGGCAGGCAGGTAAGAGGGAAAGTTAACACAAGGCAGGAAATAATAAGTGAGAAGAGAGAGGTTCAGGCAGCTGGGACTCCAGGAGTCAAGAGGAAGCCAGAGGCACTGGGAACAGACTGACTTCTTTGGGACATGAATGGCTACTGACACCTAGAATCGTGCAAGAACAACAATAACAAAAAAAATAGGGCATAAGAGGATTAACCTATTGTGAGGTCTAGGGCACAACACAATAAGAAAAGAACAGCTATACTGTGAACTCTTGATTATTTGGGGGTAATGTGGAGATTATAATAGTGGGAAATGCTACCTACATGGGAGGTGCTATGAGGCTTGGTATAAAAATCCAAGCATAAAAGTAAGTTAGAACAGGGACAGATCTTGGAAAAATCTTCATGAATGAACTGAGCCCTGAGAGGACAAAGCAAACGTGGAAAGGTCAAGGGGAATGTATTCGTGGGGACGAAAAGTTGCTGGCTCTGAAGTGCAGCATTTGGCTTAGAGATCAGACTGTTAGCCTGAGAGCCTGGGTGGATACGGTCTCCAATGTCCCTCCCTCCTCCTCTGCCCCTGCAGTTATTGTCTGTGCTCATCTGTCTCACTGAGAAGGAAAAGAAAAGCTGGGGAGCCCAATTTGCTCCACTTTGGGGGAAGTGAGGAGGTTAGGGCACAATAGACTTTTCCTTCCCCTCTAGAGGTTTACCTTCTAGTCCAGGTTGGATGCCAAATGTTCTGAGCATTTTGGGCTAGTCGCCTTGGGCTGCGACTTCGCAACCATTCAAAGAATGTAAGGTTTTAAGGCAGGTCCTATGGAGGCTTTTCAATTTCCCTATGTCACTGTGACTTCTCTTTTACTAACTTCTCCCCAGAGCCCAGGTCATAGTGAGACCCAGGGAACAGACCCAGAGACACTCATTCAGACATGCATATATCTGTGCATTTAGAAAACTGAACTTGGACTTCTTAAGCCTTGCTTTGATTCAATGATCTTCAACGATGCCCATCTGCTGCATTTTGTTTCCTTAGCATGGTCAAGGGAGTTCCTCAGTAACCCCTCACTGTCCACCCTTCTACCCCCTCCTCCATTATTACCCTAGTTGAACACATATGTGACAACTATCCATCCCCTCAACAAGCCCAAGCTTCCCTGCCCACTGCCACTCCCATTCCCACACTGTCGCATTGCTATTAGAATACTTCCACTCTTTAAGGCAGTCTTAATGTCACTGCTTAACTACTATATGACCTTAGGGCAGTTACTTCTCTGTGCTTCCATTTCAAAATAGCAAAACGGGGATAGCTGTGTGATAACTGAATGAATGAATACATGCAAAGCACTTAGCATAGTGCCTGGCACACAGTAAGTTCTATGAAAGTTCTTGTCTTTCTCTCACTGACGGCTCCCAGCCCATCCACCCTCTGAACACTCAGGTGCTATTTGGAATACAGGTGATAATTAAACATCTCCAACCAGGATTTACTTTATTTTGCCCGCAGTTATTGTCTCCATTTTATTGTCTATCAGTTTTGAAAGGAATGGGTGTACAGTACTGAGTTTCCTCTCTGCTGCTCCTAATTTACTTATTCAGTGTGAAGTCCTCATGCCGAAAGGAACCCTTGGCTTTTTTTTTTTTTTTTTTTTTAACAGCAGCTTTATTGAGATATAATTCACATTCCATACAATTCACTCATTTAAAGTATGCAAGTCAATAGTTTTTAATATAGTTACACCACAATCAATTTTAGGCCCTTTTTTCACCTCCAAGGTAAGTCTCATACCCGCTTAAAGTCACTCCCTATTTTCCCATCCTCACTAGCCCTAGGCAACCACCATGAATCTACCTTCTATCGCTATAGATTTGCCTGTTTGGAACATTTCATATAAACCTCTGGCTTTTTTAAGAGGCAAAATTCTTCTTTAACTCAGCATTCATCTGTTTCATCAAAATCCCCAGCCCTAGGACCAGGCACATAGTAGCTACCCAATAAATGTTCTGTTGAATGAAAACCAAAGCACGGGGTTGATCAAGTTAAATATATTTTTTTCACATTTCATCTTTAGGACCTTATTGGTCCAAAGCAAGATAGAGAAGTAGGTGAGGAACAAAGGCATTGTGTTTTTCTAAGGTATACAAAAGCTCCGTTGAGACTCCTTAAAATGAAATGCTAGTGCAGTGGTTCTCAAACTGGCTGCACCTTAGAGTCACCTGGGGAACAAAAAAATACTGAGGCCTGAGCCCTGGCCCACTGCATACCATATCCAATGTACTGATTTATCTGTTTGGAGCCATGGATTATATCTTTTAAAGTTTCCCCAGTGATTCTATGAGCAGCCAGGGTTCGTTGGGAACTCTTGTTCCAATGGAAACAATCGTTCAAAGCAAGAATAATTTGTTGAATTCCAGCCATGCCCAGAATGATACACAGCCAAAGTTTTCAACTCTGTCTTCAGGGAAATGAACCTCAGAATTTTTAAGAAAGCAATAAAAAACAGAATATTCATTTCACAAAAATTTTCTTTATAGCCAACATTACTATTACACTGAGCCATATAAAATTGCTGATACTTGACTGTTTTTGACCTAGAAAAATGAAAATTTCATATCATTCAACCTAATTGAATGCATTTATTTCATGAAATGATATACATTTAATACTCAATCTGAATCACTATCTTGTTAATCACCCATTCACCTTCCTTGTGCTTCATGCATTTTAAAAAAAGAACATTTTAAATTTTATTAAATATATATCTCTAATAGAGGATGGAAAATAAATTAGCCATCAAAGGGGGACAAAAATCATGGAAATTCACAACAGATAAAACAAACACAAACTTTATAGATGACCTCTACATTTTGCCACATATTATTTCTGGAAAGCACGTCATAAAGTAGATTGTCATAAAGCAAGATATATTTTCCCATAGGAAAAATTTCATGATTAGGGATTCTGTTCCTGTCTAGGCCTCACATAAATCAAAGATACGATCAACAACAGGTCATGAAAGCAAAACTGCAACAGCCATAAACCTTTATAAACCTTCCGCAGCACTGCAAACATTTAAAATAATAAACTTACTATTCAAGCACTAAAAAATGCCAAAATTATATCCAATCCATTGATCATTATACTGGCATTTAGAAAGGCAATTCAGTACTATCCATCAAAATTCAAAAAGTGTACATTCTTTGATCTACTTCTAGAGATATTTCCTGTAGGAAAACTGGTTTGGTTTCTTTCCTCTCTTCCAGAACCAAGTATAAATGTCTCAGTCTAGACCCATGGCCCTTCACAGTATCACTACTGAGTGGGCAGTGCTTTGCAGGGGCTCTCTAACCACCCACTCTTCCAACTCCTTATCCAAGACCCCATTCCTTCCACCAGCAAGCTGAGGGCTGCCCTAGGCTCTGAGGACAATCCTGTTCCCTGTCAGGAGGAATTTAAGGAGCTTTAGTTCTCTGGTGCAGGCTCCACAATGTCTAGTCAACTGCATTTCTGCTTTCATTCCCATCTCAGGCTGGGAATTTGGCTTGCACCTCCTTTTGTGACCAAAACTGCTGGTGTCTCAGTGCTAATGAGCCTTGTTTCTTGCCAGGCCCTTTCTTCACTCTACCTCTGCCCGCAAGGGGCTGAATTCCTCCCACTGAATCCCACCCTGCAGCTGGAAGGAACCCTGCTTCCTATTGCCACAATTTTCTCATGCCAAACACCTTTCTGGAAAACAAATGTCTCACGAATGAGTGAATGAATTTCTAGATTTCTACATACTCCATTACTGTGTACAACTGAATACCCACTACCACCTCTTGCTGGGTCTCCCAGAGAGTGGGTATTTGGGATGTATCAGTGCATGATTCTACAGCACTTTTCAACCAGTCACAACCACCCACACCAGGGACATTTGGCAATGTGTGGAGATATTTTTGGCTGTCACAACTGAGGGCAAGCATGCTACAGGCATCTTGTGCGTTGAGGCCAATGATGCTGCTAAACATTGTCCAGTGCACAGGGCTGCTCCCACAACTAGCTGAGGTTGAGAAACACTGTTCCAGAGAAGTCAAAAGCACTTTCTGCAGCACTACAAACCAAATCAAGCTGAAAATTACCAACAGAGAAGGATGATGCTTCTGTTTTCAGTAAAACACCCTTTTCCCATTCCAATTTTCAAAATTCATGCTCATTACAGAAAAACTGGAAAATAAAGAAAAGCAAAAGATCACTCATGATACCACTACCACTGTGTAGTTTTCCATAGTTGTGATGTCATATTACACACAATTTGTAATCTGCTTTTTCTACATAATGTATTAACCAAGCTTTTCTCCATATTACTGCAAAGTTATTTAGACCTCACTTTCAATTCTATGTGAGATTCCTCCTCATGATTTAACAACAGAGTAAGTAACCATTCTCTTATTACTGTTAATTTGTTTCCAGGTTTTCACTATTGTAAAGCTGTTATGATACACATATTTGTGCATAAAACTTTTTCTGCACATGAGGTTATTTCCTTGACAACCCTTAGAAAAGGTCTATCGTTGGCCGGGCGTGGTGGCTCACGCCTGTAATCCCAGCACTTTGGGAGGCTGAGGCAGGTGGATCACGAGGTCAGGAGATCGAGACCATCCTGGCCAACTTGGTGAAACCCCATCTCTACTAAAAATACAAGAAATTCGTCCACATGCCTGTAGTCCCAGCTACTCAGGAGGCTGAGGCAGGAGAATGCCATGAACTCAGGAAGCGGAGCTTGCAGTGAGCCGAGATTGCACCACTGTACTCCAGCCTGGGCAACAGAGTGAGACTCCATCTCAAAAAAAAAAAAAAAAAAAAAAAAAAAAAAAAAAGAGAGAGAGAGAAAGGAAAAGGTCTATTCTCCTGATATCATTTTGAAAGGCAAAAATGATTTGCCAAAGGATTCTAACATCAAAGCCCATGTGGAATGTCCCCCTGAACCCCATCTCTGCACTGGTAAAAACATACATCAAATCTGCAGCCTCAAGAGTCTTTGTCTGAGGAACATCAAAAGAGCCAGGAAAAAAAAAAAAAAAAAAAAAAAAACATCCCAGAGCTTTCTGAATAGAGAACATTGCAGTGGATCATGAGAACAAGAATAAAAGTTCTTGTGATTTTTGGCACAGAGAGACAAAACTGCTATGTCTTTAATTTGCCGGTTGCAGAGGCAAAATATTTTATGTAGAATACCTTTCTTACAAGCCTATGCCATTTTCTGTTTATTAAGGCAGTTTGGCTTTATTTAACTTAATTTTATTTTTTGGCCATATTTTCTCCTTTGAGACAGAGTCTTGCTCTGTCACCCAGGCTGGAGTACAGTGGCACAGTCTTGGCTCGCTGCAACCTCTGCCTCCCAGGTTCAAGCAATTCTCCTGCCTCAGCCTCCCAAGTAGCTGGGACAATAGGTGCGTGCCACCATGCCTGGCTAATTTTTGTATTTTTAGTAAAGATGGGGTTTTACCATGTTGGCCAGGTTGATCTCAAACTCCTAACCTCAAGTGGGTCACATTTTCTCTTTATCTCAGGTATTTATTTAGATTTTGGGGAATGCAATAAATTTGATAAACATCTTAACAGCTGTTTATTAAGACAAGTCCAGAACATTTTGAAACAAAAATAGTCAAAAATAATATTTTTTTCATTAACACATAATATTTTTTTCATTAACACCTAGATAGTATTCTCACGTTTTAGCAACTGACTACATTATAACTGCAAAGCAGAAGTTAAACTCTTACCTTCATCCTGCTCCCAGATTCACAGGGAAACCTACAAGTTTATATAAATCAAAGCAAAGGCCAATATATCTAAATACATAAACTCAAAGGATGGCAGGAAATGGTAACAAGAAGTTGGGATTCAGAGGACCTGGGTTTCTGCTTGTCTATACCACTAGCAAGCCTGCACCTTAGGCCACTAGCAAGCCTGCACCTTAGGACAAATCATTGATATTCCTACATTTCGATTGCAGAAAAGGAAGACTATCAAATATGAAATGACATATGTGAAGTGCTCTTAAGAGACAAAGTTCTTTTCTAAATGCAGTAACATACAAAGAGGGCTGTTACTGGGTATCACTGTGTATAATGTATTGTGCTTTGTGATGTCACTGCAGGTACAATCAAGGACAGAAAATCAGTATTGATGGGGTGAGCTGTGGGACTGGAAGGCAGCAGGAAGATGTCAGGGTCAGGGATTACTGGCTCAGAAGCAGGTATCATGGCAGAAGCCCAAGTCCCTCCAAGTCACAGGGTTAGGAACCAGGATATCAGCAGGGGAAGCAGGAGGTGGAGGGGGTATAAAAATGACCCAACTACCACCACCAATACTACCATTTACTGAGGTTTTACCACACAGCAGGCACCCTGAAAAGTGTTTAGCTTTCATTATCTCAGTCAGTCCTCCTAAGAGCCTGATTAGTAGGAGTTGTTACAGAAACACAGATGAGACCATGGGTTAGAAAGAGGTTGAGAGTGCTAGAGAATCTTACGGCTGCAAAATGTTAGGTAAGCAGAGACTTCAACCACTGTCTTCTGACTCACAGCCCAAAGGAAAGACCAGGCAAGAGTAGGGGTGAAGTAAGTAGCTCGGTGACAGCACAGAACCTGTGAGCCAGGGCTGAGGCTGAGGCTCCTGGCCTCCCTGACTCTTCCTTCAAAGACACACAAGGCAAGGCACTTGGGGGCACTGGCTGCAGGGGAGCTCCCACCTTGCTTGTGATAGGGTGGAATGGGGCCAGGAGGCCTTACCAATGGACTGGGATGTTCTTTCACAAACAGGAGCAGTTCTTGCTGCTGCACTTGCCTTCTCTCACCTCACTGAGTCCTCACCCCACTGGGGTCAGGGCTGAGCTACAAGGCTGTCAGACTCTCGCTTGTACTATGGAATTGAGAGAAGAAATGGTGGAGCCTTGGTCCTTGAGTGAAATTTCCTCCCGTCGGTTAGATCCACAGTCCAACCAGCCCAGCGCTTGTCTCCAATAGTGGAGTCAAACAACTAATGCAATGGTTTGTAGACTTTAAAAAAAAATAACAACTTTTTTTTTGTCTCTCACAAAGGAAATCTCATGTAGCAGCCCAGAACTTTCAAGAGATAAGAAGTAGAGAGATTCTGGTTTAAAGAGGGATGATGGAAGCCCCAAATGTCCTCTCTTCTGCTCCCCCAGATGCCTTCATGGACTACAGGGCTGTACATACTGTTGTTAGACTCCTTGACCTCAATATGAATGGCTAAAGACTCCAAGCATCCTAACTCTAATTGGAAATCCAGTAGCAATGTATTACCATGCAGTTGTCTAAAACCTTTTTTAAAAAGCTATTTAAATTATCTGTCTATTCACACTTTTGGCTACAGAGTCCACTGTTTACTAGCCCCATTTGGAAGTACTACTTACTACCTTTCTCTTGTCCTAAACTCACTCTGCTGTAACTTCAAGGGGTATCTTTGTAGTTTTACACTAGAACTATTTATGACTTCAGAAACTTTGTTCACATCCTCCTCCTGTCTTCTAGACAGACCATTTCTAATCTGTTTAGTCTGTTCTCACTGGGGAATTAAATGCAATAATGTATGTAAAGCACCAAGCAAGGGGGGTGGCATGAAGGAGGAGTTCAGCAACATCTTGCCCCTATCTTCCTTTTTCTCATCTCCTTCATCATTTAAAAGGCTCTTATCCAGTTTTGCTTTCCTTTAAAACTCCTTTTTCCTTTCTTAATCACACTCGCTGCTGTGCCCTAAATAACGGGTACAAAATGGGGTCATCTTTAACAACACAGCCGAATACTGACGCTACAAGTGTCAACCCAACTGGCACCACATAAAGCGTCACCACTGCCAGGAACAATCAGAACTCACTCTTCTCTAGGTAGCCTCTGAGACGCCTTGATGTGAATATTGTGTCAAAGAAACCACTATGGTTTTATATAACCAAGGAGGTAGAGGGGAGAGGGAAGGAGAAAGGGGTGTGTGGGAGAGAGAGAGAGACAGACAGACAGAGACAGAGACAGATACAACATGAGCACCACTGAGTGAATAAGGAGGATTTTATGTTATGGAGCAGCATGGGAAGAAAAAATACATTCACTGTGCAAAAAGAGAGGCATAGAGGCAAGACAAGCAGAGAATATGAGCTCCCAGATAGGAAAGGACTGGAACAGTTAAGACAGAAGCATTCAATTCCTGAATGTGTGTGCAGAGGAAAACAGAATCATGGCAAACTGCAAGACACTATTTGTGGGAGGATAAATTGGCAAACTGCAAGACACTATTTGTGGGAGGATAAATTGGCAAACTGCAAGACACTGTGTGAGGACAGCATTTTGAGGGGGCCATTTATCAGTATCTATCACAGTTTTAAGTGTGTATACCCCCAGACTCAGCAATCACATTTCTAGGAATCTGAATTACAGAAATATTTAGCATTACACACATAGATATATAAAGATGCTCACTCCAGCATTGTTCCTAAGGGAAAAATCTTGGGAATAGCTGAAGTGTTCATCAACAGGGACTGAAAAGATAAATTATGGGGTGTATCCGTACAAGAGTATACTAGGGAACAATGAAAAAATAATGAGGTAGTGATATATGTAAGAGATATGTGTAGCAATATTTATGGAAAGATCTCAAAAATATAGTAAATTTAAAAGGCATGTTGTAGTATGTATAATTTTGGTTTTAAAATTATGTAAATATGCTAGTTAACATAAGAAAACCATCTGGAAGAACACACATTGATTATCTAAATTCTTTTTGAAGTGGGTGAAAAATTGTTACTTTTTATGTACTTCCAGACCGTTGAAGTTTTTAACTAAAAATAAACCAACAGGAAAGCCAGCCATGGCATAGTGGCTACATGCATGGGATGTGAAGCCACACTTCCTGAGTTTGAATCCCAGCTCTGCCTCGTCTTAAAATTGTGATCATAGAGAGGTAACTTAACCTGTGGCTCAATTGCCTTATTTGTAAAATGGTAATAATGATAGTACCAACCTTATAGGTTTGCTGTGTGAATTAAATGAGTTAACACTCATAAAAAGGTTAGAAAAGGCTTGGCATAAACACTCAATAAGTTGAGTGTTTATTGGTACACAATACATTTTTACCTTAAAAAACAGCTATTTGGTTTTTTAATTAGCAGAGAACAGAAGGGAGGAAGGGAGCAAAATGGGAAAAGATTAGTGCCAGATGATAAAGGGCCTTGACCACCCAGCTAAGAAATGCAGATTAATTTCTTTAGCAGGAAATGAGGAGACTCATTCATTCAAGACATACTTATTGAGTGCTTTCTGTGTGCCAACATCGAAACTGGGATACAAGAGCGGGAGTGAGTGAAGTGGACAATGGCAACATTTTAGAAAAGGACAAGGTAATCAAGACTGCTTTTTGAGAACAATGGGTCTGTGCCTTAAAAGTGTTTTGTGTGAGTGTGTGTTTGGGGGAGATGATCAGGAAGATGGGGAGACGCTATCAGTCAATGTATTGTTTGGATGAGTGGTGATAAGTGCCTAATACACAAAGGGAATACAGGCCTGAAGCTTGAAGAGATATCTCTGGTCTGAGATAACGGACAGGTGATCCCTGGTACTTGGGTGTTGACCGAGGTTGGAGGGGTCAGGTGGGGAGCTGTGGTGGGCAGGAGAACCCCTGAACACCAGCTTTTCAGAGTTTACCTCAACACTGTCCAACTCAATTGGCCTAGAGTCAGGCAACCTGGTTGTAAGCCCATGTTCACCACCTTTGAATGGAGGAACCCAGGCAAACTGCACTTCTCTGGGCCTGAGAATCCTTCTATAAAATAAGAGGGTCTCTTCTGATTATTTCCAGGGCCCTCATCAGCTCGAACATTCTATCGTTTTCATGGCATCACAAAGAGGTGAATGAACAGGGCTTTCTTTCTCGTTTCCAACTGATCATATTCCAGACTCAAAAGAAACCAATAAATAAAACATAGGATTCAGATGTGCAGGATATGTATGAGAAGACTGTTTACATTTGCTTCCTTTTTGAGAAAGCGCATGTTGAATTTTAAGCCAAATGTATGTGTCAAGGTTTGAAAATAGGTTACTCAAATAATTTCATTCCATATGTGCAGCTGCTGTTCTAAAGTATAAACCACACTCGTCTAGTAAAACCATCATCTGTTCTGTAAGGAATATGAACATTCATCTGGCCCTTATTTTTAGAGTGAGAGGTCAAATGTACAAGAGGTGAATTGTAGTTGAGTCCACTGTGCCAGATACAGACGGGGGACTGAGGCCAAATATAAATCATAATATCTGGGCTGGGTGCGGTGGCTCACGCCTGTTATCCCAGCACTTTGGGAGGCTGAGGCGGGTAGATGATGAGGTCAGGAGATTGAGACCATCCTGGCTAACATGGTGAAACCCCATCTCTACTAAAAATACAAAACAATTAGCC
This sequence comes from Rhinopithecus roxellana, assembly GCF_007565055.1. Taxonomy (NCBI): domain Eukaryota; kingdom Metazoa; phylum Chordata; class Mammalia; order Primates; family Cercopithecidae; genus Rhinopithecus; species Rhinopithecus roxellana. The sequence goes on from NC_044559.1 coordinate 79,505,251, forward strand.
AGGCGTGTTGGCGGGCACCTGTAGTCCCAGCTACTCGGGAGGCTGAGGCAGGAGAATGGTGTGAACCTGGGAGGTGGAACTTGCAGTGAGCTGAGATCGCATCACTGCACTCCAGCCTGGGCGACTGAGCAAGACTCTGTCTCAAAAAAAAGAAAAATCGTAATATCTGAATTTGTGGGTATTTAAATTAGATGGCTTAGAAGATGAAAAGAAATAAATCATGGAATATCAAAGTGGCAAACAGAAGCCGCAAAAGGCCATCATTCATTTGTTCATTCATTTGACAAATCGCTCTCACAAAATCAATCATCAAAATCAGCAGGCTCTGACTCATTTCCCATTGCTTATTGTAGTTAGGTTTCTTTTTCTCCCCAGGGTCATGGAATATGTGAACTTCAGGTTTAACCTCTGTGTGAGAAAAACAGCATGAAGATAATCAACTCTATGTGAGAAGAAACTGGCAACACTACTAACCACGAGTAATGCACACCAAAGGCAAGCTACCTGAGCCCTGATCCCACCTGCCACTCTAGCGATGTGACTTTGGGCCAGTTAATTAGCTCCTTTCTGCCTCACTTTCCCCTTCATAGGGTTGTGAAGAGGATGTTACTATTTGTACACTGTTTCGAGCAGTGCCTGCTGTACAATAAGGACCATATATGTGTTTGTAAAATAAATCTTAGTTGCTAGAGGCAACACCAGGCAGCTGAGAGTGGCTGCACATTGACTCTCTTAAAGAACACTTCCTCTCTTGCTCATCCTACTCAGCTCATAAAAGTTCCAGGGAAAACCATACATTGGACAAGACAAGGATCAGCTGTTCTTCATTTTTACTTAGGAAGGCCAAGAGGAATTTACACTGAAAAACCTCCTCCAAGGATGGCTGAAATCAAAATGACATTTCTCTTTAAAAAGGAGATAGTTTGTTGGTAGACATGAAATGAGAATGTCCTGGCCTGCTGCCTACTCGCCTTGGAGTCTGTAATTTCAACGAACTGTTTGCTTGAGTTATTCAAACCCATTTTATTCTTAGCTGTTTTGCTGTGTGAGTTGCATTGTGTGTGCATGTGCATGCACACACACAGTGCGGGTAAGGATAGAAGCCCTCCTGGGAGGAGGCAAGATGCTTGAGTTTGGGTCATTTCAGCTCAACACTTAGAGTTGCCTACAGCAAATTTCTTTCTTTCTTTTTTTATTATACTTTAAGTTCTGGGGTACATGTGCAGAGCATGCCGTTTTGTTACATAGCTACACAAATGCCACGGTGGTTTATACAGCCAATTTCTTGAGCCTCAATTACTGAAACTGAAACATGGCACTGATGTTCATCTAAAAGAAGGGAAGGATCTTGAAAAGTGGTCTTTTGGGTGCTTTTTTCTGGATCAAGAACTATTATTCAAAGTGGCTGGGATAATCTGTTTTTACAAGGATTGCTCTCTTGCAGGTCAGAGGGCTGCTGCCACTCCCCTGGCTTAGATGATTCCTCAGGGTGTCTGGTAGCATCAGTAATTAACAGCACAAACACTGGAGTCAGGCCCAAGGTTCAAGCCTTAGCTTTGCCACTTGTAAAAATAAGCCTCAGTTTGCCTATCTGTAAAATGGTGATAATGACAATAACAGTATCTGTCTCATCAGGTGGTTGTGAAGAATAAGTGAGAATACTCAGAAACTCAGCATGATGCCTGACAGTCAGTGCCTAATAAACAGTAGATTCACAGTAACAGCTGTTCTTGTCCTCAAGTGCTCCAGTGAAATTTTAGGTATATCTATCTTTAGATTGTGATGGACAGTTTATTAGCTAGTTTTTATATTGGCTTTAAAAATCTCTAGCAATAACTCTTTTAAAACATGCCATCTGCCTCCTCCACGTTTTTCTTCTTTGTATTTTTAAAAAATTTCAAAACAAACCAAACTATTTTAAACTATGCCTGAGTGGTTACCTATTATTCATCAGAAGAGATTCCAGGGCTTTTTGTAGAAGGATTTCACATTGGGATGCTTTTGTCACAGAGCTTTCTGTCCTGTTCTGTCTTCCTGCTGGATGGCCCCTGGGAATGGGTGGGCTTCTCATACTACCTGCCGTGGCACCAGGATGAGAAGCTGGGAGTGCAGCCTGGGGCTGGGGTGTGGAGGATGCAGACAGGATAGCCATGGAAGAGGAGCTGGCACAAGTTCTGGCCTAGGCCCCTCTGATAAGCAGCTATGTGGCCTTGGTCAGGTCACTCAAACACACTGGACCGTATTATCCTCACGTATGACATGACATGAGTCGCCTAGCAATGGGCAAAGCTAAGAAGACAATCCACCCAGGAGGCAGATGGCAGACACGTTGTTCACCTTCACTAGTTATCAACAAAATGCAAAAGCGGACAGAGGTATCATTTTTACATTTATTAAAGTAAAAACTTAAAAACAATAATACTCAATGTTGCTTATGTTTTACATTACTGTGAGTACGGCATTGGTACAACTGCTTGGGATTGGAAAACACGACTTAGACTATGTCTCTCGTGTAAGAGAAACAGGTACACTTGGGTGTGGTTCCCCATCTCTGCAATTCACTAGTTTCAAGGCTCAATGTTTCTCGGGCTCACTGGAATATGGGGCAAAATGGGGATTAAAAACAATGCCCCCTAGACAGGTTGTTGTGAGGTTTGGGAATAATGTAGATAACGGGCAGAGCCTAATGCTTGGCATAGAACAGATGCTTATTGTCACTACTGATGTGACAATGCTGATGCCTGATTCAATGCATTTGGCTCATGTTATAATGCCAAGGAGAGAAAACCCATTTGCCTCCCTTTCTCAGTTTCCCTGTCCAAATCTGACTTCTCAGCAGGCAGAGCAGAGAGCCGCCCGTCTGCAGCCCCACTCATCTGAGTGGTTCTGTCTCATAGCCCCAGAGGTCCCCAGGCAACTCTGGGTACATGTCCTGGGTACATGTCTCCTATCACATGCCCACCACCGCACCAGAGATGCCAGTTCTGCCCAGCCCAGGTGGCATTCACTCAGCTCTACAAATGGCCTTCCAGGCCAGACCCCTTCAGTGCCTCCACACAGAGCAGGGGGCAACATCCTTCTGTGCCCACAACCTTTGCTCCCATCTCCCTCCAGACAAAGGCAAGCCAGCCCCTCCAGAGAGCTCAGGCTCTCTGACTCACACCTGCTGCCACCATCACTCCGGCATGTCTTCCCGCGCCAGCCACTGGCCCTGTCTTTACTGAGTAGCTCACCCCACTGACAGGAGGTCACCTGAGTCACTTGTTTTCAAATCCCCACTTGCTTCTGAGGGGGGGGGGGGTTTCTCCTCTTCCTCAGGTTTCTCCTTTGATTTATTTCTTGTTTGTTGGTAACTCAAGCCTAGTGTAGACTAAAATTGCCATAAATTCTTTATCTACTCAATATCAAAGATGTCTCTTCTTAAATGCTTCTTTGAATTCTTTCTCAATACCAGGTTCTGTCTCTGTTTCCATTTTGCAACCTAATAAGGACTGAAATCTGTTTTCAGTATTACTTGATTTTTTTTTCCTCAGCTTTAAAAATATTTTCAGAGAGCCAAAGAGCTGAGGAACTGAAAGGACTTCGTTGAGTCCTCATTTCATTCATGAAAACACTGAAGCCCCAAGGGGTGAGCCGTGTGCTGTGCACACATGGGTGAGGAGCGCAGGTGAGAGATTGCTAGGAAGTACTCTTCTATCACCTCGCTGTCTCATGCCCCATTTCCTCATAAGCCTCATGCCACCTCAGCAGGGCTTCTGACAAACAATGACCATATTTCCTCTGTGGAGAGCTCTGAGAGGCCTGTGAATCTGCAGAAATAGCTCCCCACAGGGGTCCCAAACCCGTCATGGACTCACTCCTCTCTCTCACTTCTAGGCTTCTGCAAATGCTGTTCCCTCTTTGTGGTAACTACAGCTAAGTCACACTCCATCTCTAAATGCTTCCTGGAGGAAGCCCCTTCTGAGCCTTCAATTCCAGACAGGGAACCCTCCCCTGTGGCCCCTGCAGAAACTTGTATACCCTCCCAAGCTGGTATTGCTCACCAGTCTAACAACAGGTCATTCCTGTTTGGATCCATCTTCCATAGTGGTCTGCACACAGTGTGAGGAAGAGCAGACACAATTAACTCACAACAAAGTGTTAGTGACTTGAAAATCTCTCTTACCTGCAGGAAGACCCATGGAAGAACCAAGAGAAGTCAAGAACTGAAGCTCTTCCATTCCCACCTCTGTGTCACGTTCCCTGCTTTCTCTTTCCCCAAAAGAGATGTAGTCGACATCCCAAAGACCAATGATGTCATTGTTTTACACCAAATATCCCTCCTCTAAATTTTTCAAGAAATTGGGAATAAACTTCGTAAGAAAATTTGGGGAGCAAAAGCAAGTGGCCAGCCTAGATGAGCACATCCAACCTCTCTCCTCTTGATTCTTACATGTATTACCTAGGATCCCGTTTCTGCAGAAAGCAGAGAGCCCTTGAGAACATTTTCACTTTGTCACTTTAGCAGCCTAACTCCATGGTACCCCTGAGATAGGGAGGGTGAAGGGGTAGGGAAGACTGCAACCCCAATAGAAGCAGGGAAGGTGACATAGATGTGGGAATGGAAGGACTTAAGTTCTTGACTTCTCTTCATTTCTACCCTGGGTCTTTCCGGCACTATCTTTCCCTATATTATTTCATCTAATTCCCCAAACATCCCTAGATAGCCTATATCATTAAGTCCTTTATGATCTCCATTTTACCTAGAAAGAAACAATGAGATGCAAAGAAGTTTAGTAACTTGCTGAGACCATAGGACCAGATAGAGGTTGTGCTGAGACCCACCAGAGCACCAGGCTCTTCATCACAGCCTCTTTGTAATTTCCCACTCAGTCTTCTTAACGGTGTCAGGGGTGTACCTGTGTGTTCTCCCTGACCATTAAAACCTAACTGGCATTAACTGGACAAACAGGAAGTTTAAAGAGGGTATTTTTAACACCCCATTCATGTAGTTTCCCTGCTTGGGCTGCTGCTCCCCTATCCTAGAATGTGCTTTTATCTCCTGTGATAACCAAAGGCCCACTGGATCCTTCCTGCCCCCTCTCTCACCATAAGGGCCTCAATGCAAGTTAATGTCTCCATTTTCCATATTCCTATTGTGTTTATAGATGGTTCTGTACAATTTCATGTTTTACAGACTTGTTCAACCATTGATATAATAACAACCATGAAAACAAATACTTTTGTGCATTTGTTATCTGTTAAGTACCTTTTGTCTTATTTAATTTCCATAATAATTCTATAAAGTCGATATGATAGCTCCCTCCTTGTAAATAAGAATATTGAACCTTGATATATGCATTTGAGAGAAATAATATATCTTGGCAGTTTAACGTTTGAGCTTCGACTTTGCGTTTAAATCCTAATTCACTAAGTAGGTAAATGTACACAAACTGCTTCTCTAAGCCTCAGTTTTGTGATCTGTAAAACAGGGTTGCTGAGAGGCCTAAACTGAGGTAATGTGTATGAAGTACTGAGCACAGGACTGGCATGGAGTAAAGTAGCCCATGACTGCAGGTACTTAATATCAGAAGGAAGCAGGGCTTAAAGTCTAACTCCAGGGCCCATGCTGCCTGCTTTTCATATAATCCTGAAGTAGGCAGAGTTTTTCCTTGCTATTTTAAAGAAGTGGAATTAGGTTCAGAAATATAAAATGACTTGTTCACCAACACCCAGCTGTTAAGAGTCAAGGCTGGGGTTTGAGCCAAGTGTAGCTTTACTTGACTTCCCAACACTGAGCTGCCTATGTTAATCTGTTAGTTTCAGGCAATCTTCTTTCTTCCAAATTCGTGATAAGCTCCTCGGAGCCAAGCAAAGGCACTTCTACTTTGCCTGTATTTCCCAGATGGCCTGGCACGGCCTCGCACGTGCTGTATTCTCAATATGCCATTAGTAAAGAAAATCCTTGCTGCCCTTGCACAGCCTGGCACTCAGCTCCCTAGAACCAGCTATGGAGGACTGAGAATCCTAAAACAGAAGGAATACAAGATAGGTCATTGCAGAATTACCTAACAATTTTATGCCTATTGTACTCATAAGAAGTAAGCCTCAAACACTAATTCAAGGTGTTACAAAGAAAGCTGAATGTCTTACAGGTGCATCGCCACAGATTCTTCAGTAAGTGAAGAGTGTGTAAAAGAGAGAATAAAAAGATATAATCTATTAGAGATGAAAAGATTCATGAGAAATATCAGTCAAATGTAATATTTGGACCTCATCTGATTACTGTTCCAAAAACCAAATATTAAAAGCCATTTTAAAGACAACCAGGGAAGTCTGAATATAGGCTTGTCATTAAATCGTAATTTGGAATATTTATTTAGGTATGATAATATTGCATTCTTTTTTTTATAAAGTCTCTATTTATTAAAAATATGCCATGAAGTATTTATGCATGAAGTGATATAAAATCTAGGATTTAAATACTTCAGCAAGGTAGAGAGGAAATACTCCTGAGGGGAGACTGATAAAACAATATCGGCAATGTTTATAAATGTTGAAGCTAGGTGATGGGTACATAGGGGGTCATTATACTATTCTCTGTATTTCTGTGTTTGTTTAAAAATTTACACAATAAGAAGTTTTTGTTAAAAAAGGAAGGAATGGTGAATCCCCAGCAATCTTCCGTTTTGTTCTGCAACTACTTGTCTTCCACGAGAGTTCAGTCTCCTTGACGACATGAAAAGTCATTCTCTTCCTAAGGTTCCTAAATGTACTTGTCCAAGTGAGGACTAAGCAGCTGTTGTGAGGACAGCTCACCTGGACCATTCCCCGGTCCCTTCCAAATCAGGCTACTTCAAACTGACTTTGTCACTTTCCCCCAAATATGCACACTGTCTCCATAATCTCATCTCTATCTCCTGTCTGCTGCTGTAGATCAGAAACCTCAGCACCACCTTTGTGTCTTTCCTCTCCTTCAACCCCTAGGCCAGGCAGCCAATGCTACTTTGGAGCATGACTCAGATGACACCTTTCCTCTCCATTCTGACTGCTCCAGCTCTGGCTAAAGCCTCAGCACCACATACTTGGACTATGGCAGCAGGCTCCTGGTGGGTTCCCTTATTTCAACCTTTTCCCTTTCTGTGCAAACAGCTGAACTTTCCAAAACACTAGACCACCAAGCTTAAGGCTTTTACTTGGAATCACTCATTCTGAAACCAATTTGTTAAATCCCTGTATCAAATAGGCCGCTCAGGAGTTCTTATGGTTAAGCTCCACCTTACCACCTTTCATAGCTCACTGAATACCTTCCTTAATCATTTCAGAATAAGTCTGGTCACAGCTAGACGGGAAGCTCAAAGGGAAAGAGGCTTGTCTGTCTACCCCTATATCCCGGCACTTAGCATCATGCTTGGCACACTGTTGTGGGTGCACAGTAAATATTGGTTGAATGAAAGAATAGATTTATTAATGAATAAATTATGTGAAAAAAATCATTTTTTTCCCCTTGATGTGTGCCTATGTGGTGCTTTCTTCAGCACAGGTCCTAATCTTTTCAGCACAGCACACCTGCAGTCCATGATGACCAAATCTTTAAGAGCCTCTGGAGGGAGACATAATCTCCTTACAAAGATAATTTTCAAGTAAAATCTAAATAAAAGATATTTTATGGTTTCCCTTCTCCCACATACACAGTGTAAACAAACCTCTATTTATAGGTCGAGTAGCCTTAGCTTTAGCTCTGACTACACATGAACTTGGTCTACCCATCCATGTCTCTGGTCCTCAGTTTCATCATCAGTTAAAGGAGAGGGGAGTTGGGTAATCAGTGTGATCCTTTCAGTTATAACCTTCTTGGTACTTTCCTTCATAGAAGTCACAATGCTGTGTGCCCAAAATGTCATATTACCTAAGTATAGAAAGTTTCCCTTTATTACAAGTTCCAATTGCTAGCCTGATGCAGAAGTCAGACTCGCTAATATGAATGTTTCTCTCTGGAACTCACCTTCTTATGGAGTCACCCTCATCCCTTTGCTTAACAAACATGTCTCTCTTATAAGCCAATTCAATGAGGAATTTTTCCCCTTTATTGTTGACACAGCATCTCTTTACGATGGTAAGTTGTGCATCTTTTCAGCCTGTCTTCATAACCATTATGTGATTTCATGCCCAGGGCAACCAGTTGAGACAATCAGGTAGGGTTTATGGTCGGTGATATGGTTTGGTTGTGTCCCCGCTCAAATCTCATCTTGAATTGTAGTTCCTATAATCCCTACATGTCGTGGGAGGGACCTGGCAGGAGGTAATTGAATCATGGGGGCAGTCACCCTCATGCTGTTCTCATGATAGTGAGTGATTTCTCATGAGATCTGATGGTTTTATAAAGGGCTTTTCCCCCTTTTGCTTGGCACTTCTCCCTGCTGCCACCAGGTGAAGGACATATTTGCTTCCCCTTCTGCTATGATTAAGTTTCACGAGGCCTCCCCAGCCCTTCAGAACTGTGAGTCAATTAAATCTCTTTCCTTTATAAATTACCCAGTCTTCAGTATGTCTTTATTACTAGGGTGAGAATGGACTAATATAACTGGTTTATCATTTTGCAAAAGCATCTGTTGGATAAGCAACAGATTTACTTGTTGCTTGGTTTTCAGTGTGTTAGCAAGTGGAAGGTAGTGGTACCTAGTCTCCAGATTTCCTGAATTCTGGTTCTGGAATCTTTAACATCATTCCATTATGCCCTAGGAAGAGGCAGCAGGACAGCTGTGAGGGTAAGGAGAACTGGGGTCCTTGCTTTTGAAGCCATCTCAGCAATCTGGGAATGGGCAATGAAGTGATGGCCCAAATAAGGATGTATGTAGATCACAAGAAGCCCCCAAGAACAGCTGAAGATGACAGTCTCCCTCAAGTCCAGATCTGCCTTGTAGCCTGAAGACCCCAGATGATATTGTCCTAATGGCCTGGGAGCTGGGCCACAAAAAGGCCCACTGGCCTAGATAGTTCCTCCAGGACACAGAAGTAGAAGGAACATGGGCTCCAGGGTCTGACAAAGGGCTCAGATCCCACCTGTACCCCTTTATAGCTGTATAAAATCAGGCCTGGTCCTCATCTGTAAAGTGAGGAAGACACCACCCATTAAGGGTTTTCTGGGAGTATTAAGGGAGATAGCTTACTTGAAGTGGCCAGTATGGTGCTAGGCTTAGTAATTTTCTTTTCTCCTACCTTTTAGTGCCTCTCTCTCCTCTCCCATGTGGCCCTGTGGCTGGTGACACAAGCAAGTGCTCAATGTCAATCATTGTTATTAAGAAATTTCCAGCCTGGGCAACATAATGAAACCTCATTTCTACAAAAATTAGCCAGGCGCGGTGGTGCATGCCTGTAGTCCCCGCTACTCAGGAGGCTGAGGGGGGACGATAGCTTGAACCTGGGAGGCGGAGGTTACAGTGAGCCAAGATTGTGCCACTGCACTCCAGCCTGGGTGACAGAGAGAGATCCTGTCTCAAAACCAAAACCAAAGCAAAACAATTAAAAACAAGAAATAAAGAAAGAAAGAAACTGAAGGGCCCCTGAGGGACAAGGGGATCAAGGAGCCAAGAGGAAAAGACATGCTGCAGAGGGGATCCTACCATGTGAAGACACAAAGCGTATCTTTCCTGAATGTGCCTGTCATTGCATGAGTCCTGAGGCTGACCCAGCATGTGGCCAACGGGCCTTTGCTGGCAGAAATACAGACCAGTCTCTCTCTAGAAAGGAGCCAGGTATAGAGCAAATAGAGGGAAAAGGGAGGTATTTTAAGGATGATTACAATGTATTCTTTGTTAAACAGTTACCAAAACGGTCTGCAGTTACCAGCAGTTGGAAACAGTTTGTGGAGTAGCCATGTAAGTTTTTTTGCTAATAAATTTTTAATCTTGGTCAAATGAACTTAGATTTAGCTAATCAAAAATAGGCATTGGAGCTGAAAGGAGCAGTCAATTTAGTGAGAATTCTACTGCTATGGAATTAGATACTGATTTCCTCCCCTCTTCGAGACCACAAAGCCTAAGGGTCTCTAAACCACATCACTCCTCATCTAGTGGCAGTTACGCACATGAGCACGGCCTCCAAAGCATGCTGTCAGATGCCATGTGTGAAACTCTGGCTCTTGGGGATTGATAAGGCTGGCACCAAAAGGAGCATCCACCACTGGTAAGAGTAGCTACCCATGGTAGCTACCCATGGCTGACCCAGGGCTTCCTCCCGCTGGTCTCCAGGTCTAGCCTTTCCCTTCCTTGACTGTCCTCTTCCAACTTTCAAGTGAAGGCTACTCACCCTGCAGATGCCTTGTAGGATACGACTTCCTCTAGGCAGTCTTCCTTCACCTCCGGGTCTGCATTAGGAAGCCCTGCTCTGATCTCCCATAACGGCCTATTCTTTCTCCATTCATGCGCCTATCATACTCTCCCACAGTGGTTCTCAAACAGGGGCAATTTTGCCTCTAGGAAATATTTGGATGTCAACCTAGTGTCCAGATTGAGAAATCTTGCTCTACTGTAATTGTTTACTGGTTTCTCTTCATCACGGTGGCTACCTTGTTCATATTTGTATCCCCAGTACAATGCCTGGTACATTCTAGGAGCTCAAAAGAAATACCGATTAAATGACTGAATGACCATCTCCATTCCACATCTCTGGTTTACTGCTAGCTTTTGATCCTGACAAACCCTGTACTTGGCTCTGTGTCTTACCCAGCACCAATTCTGTCTTACCGAGGCCCTCATCATTATTCTACTGTACGACACAGAGTGCAGGTCATGGGTGATAGAAAACTAGGGCCACCTGCAGTAAAGTGGAGAACAGAGCACCTGGGCTGCAGGGCTAGGCAGAGTCAAGACTTCAAGAAATCGAAGAAGGCCTGAGATAAATGAAAGCAGGGCCAGACCACCAGGCAAATTGGGCAGTGGGACTGTGCAGCTAGGAGCTCAAAAGCTGATTAGTTTTCAAATCCTTCACACGGCATTTATTTAATTAATGGACACTGAGTGTCTGTTTCTGAGGCTGCAGGATTCTTTTCCCCCTTTAGTGAAGTAACGTTGTATGATGAATCCTTTCTTGAAACTGAGTCACTGCCCATTTGTTTCTTTGTGCTTTTGCTACTGAGTTCACATGAATTATGATAAGCTTATTTTACATGATTCTAAGGGGCTGGTAATTCTCAGCAATTTCAAGAATGAAACATTCACAAAGACTTTCAAAACAGTGACGTGACATGGTTTGGGAATTCAAAATCACAGTTATTGAAAACATATTATTTGATTTATTATATTTTACATACATATTATAATTTATGTTTAAATAATGTACTGCAGGGAGATGGAGCTGGGCAATTTTACCAGGCAACCAAGGTTTAGGGGGTTGCTAGACTTTCGAAAGTAAAAATTAGTTGCTTTTAACAACAGCCCCATGATTTCACCCTTGAATTCCTTTAGAACTCTTGGATGAAGGCCAACCTGTCCCTGTGATTTATCCATATCCAGTTTGTCAACTCAGTCTAGAACATTCTGTTCATTTACTACTACTTGATCTAGTACCTCTGCTTCTAAAGATGATTTTGATATATTTTTCTGAAAAGACCAAGGCAAATAATTTATTGTGTCTGCTGGCTCTTTTTTCTATCGCCCAAGGAGTATTCTGAGCATCTGCAAAGGTTCTGCTGGATCTTTGCCTGGTTGCTTCACTTTGATTCCTATAAAAAGTCTCTCCTATTTTTGCTTTAATGTCAGTTTCATATAGAATGCTCCTTAAATTAGGTGTGAGCCTTTTTACTTGGCTTTCTAGGTGGGTTTCTCTGGTTTTCCTATTTTTTTCAAAGATGTCTCTTCCTTATGAAGTCTCTTCCTTATTTTTTGCCTGGCTCCTTCACTTCAATTCCTATAAAAGTCTCTCTTATTTTTGCTTTAATGTCAGTTTCTTATAGAATGCTCCTTAAATTATGTGAACCTTTTCCCTGGGCTTTCTAGGTGGGTTTCTCTGGTTTTCCAACTGAACTTCCTATTTTTTTCAAAGATGTCCCTTCCTTATGAAGGAATATGCTCTTCCTTGAGCAATCCTCTTTGCACTGTATCTGTAAACAATAATTATGATCCCACCCTCCAGAGCTATAACGGCAAAATAAATTAAGGCACATAAAGGATTTCACACAATACCTGCCACAAAGAAAGTGTTTAGCGTTGGTTGTTTATTCTTACTTTATTGGACAAAGAAGGTGGGGTAGGGGAAAAAACCTAGTTCTTCTCACCTGTGCCTCTCAAAAAGATTTTTTGAATCTTGTCATATTTTGTGTTTCTGAAAAGGTGTTTGGTAGTTAACCTTTTAAAAAAATTAATTGACAAGATCCTTGAGGCTTGCTATTTTTCATAATTACTATTCATGCTTTTAAACTTCTCATCAGTTATACATTATCTTGGTTTTCCATTCCTTGCATCAGGCCATTAATCTTACATTTCTTAGGGTTATTAAATTACAGTGGCTAACACACAGACACCTCCCTGTACCTTCTACAGTATTTCTTTTTCTTTTCTGCTATAAAATCATTAGCACAGGAAGTGATCATTTGTCCTAATTCGTTCCAGGGAGGTATTTTGCCAATCTACAAGTGAATAAACACTCTCATTATTGCTAATTGGCCTGATTTTTTTTTAGCTTGGCCAGTCCTATTCCAGTTTCCAGCTCAATCTCATTATCCTTGTCAGGTGGCCCATAACCCCCTTCTATTGCTATATTTTCCATTAACTATGGACTGCTTCTCTATTTCCACTCACTGGGCCTCTCCCGACGGCATTTTTATGCTGAAGCTCCTTGGATTTCTTCACTACTCCAATACTCTATTTCATGACCGTGGCTTCTTACTCTTCACTGACAACTGTCTCAAGAGCATTTTCAATTCTTAAGAAACTCAACAGTCTTTTTTTCTTTGTACCCCTGTCTCCTGCTGTCACTAGGATACTCAAATTCCACCTGTCTCTTAGGTACTATAGACTGTAGTTATATAATGAACTATAGTTATCTTTCTCTCCCCTCTCAATCTACTCCTCACACCCCAAAGAGCCTAAGAAATTGTGTTGTAACCAACTCTGCAGGTGTTGCTTATACATACAAAAGTTTGAAAAGCACAAGTCTAAAGCATTGTTTACTGCTGAGGGAAGAACTGAGTGTTAAGACGCCATGGAGGAGGCTTTTCATTGTTTACCCTTTTCATACTGTTTGAATTTTTTTCAACCATGCACATGTCTTACCATTTTAATAGAAATAAAAAGAGTAAACAAGTAAAACCTTCATCAAGATCACATTAAGAAGGAAAAGATAATTCATGGCAACTGTTCGCAGATGTTCCTGGCAATTGTTCCTCAGTTGTTTACCTGAACAATTTTCCCTCTGTCCAAAATGACAGATGAGGAGAAAGAAGACAGAATGAGGATAATGTAATACATTGACAAAAAATTATATTTTGTTTTGGTCTTCCGAAAACATTTTAGGAAAAGCATTTGTAACAATAGCTTGTCTAGATTCCTCAAAAATAGGAGAATGGACACAGCACAATTAAGAGTCTGCATGTTTTAACTCTTGGAATTATTTTCTTCTCTTAAAGATTACAGCTACTCTCACACCTTCTCAAATTGAGGCTTAAGCCAACCTTATTATTAGCCGTCCCACTAAAAGAAAATACAATGGTTAAAATGTTAGATTAAAGTAATACAAAATGCAAGAGACTGCTGCCAGTCTGTTTCCAAAAAGAAAAACAGGACGACATGGACTGAAAGGGCTCACTGAACAAAAACAAGAAGAACCACTGGGTGCATAGACCTTGTCTTACTCAACCAAAGCTGGAAAGTCAGAGTCCCCTACATCTAATGAAAACATTTGATTTCCAATAAATTAAAGTGACCAGGAGTCCCTGCATCTATCCATCTACCACAACAACCACAGACATTCACTTCTACCAAGATACCCCACACCTTCCATAAGGAAGGAGATATGCCAAATGCTCCCTTTCCACACTACTTTGTACAGGAAAAATGAGCCTGTGTCAGGACACTGACACAATTTCTCATGTTATTTTTCTGAGGGTTGTTATCCATCTCTCAGGTTGTAGAAGGAATGAACACTTAATTGAAAATTTTAACCCTAATACTCATAAAATATCATGTGCTCTTGAAAGGGATTATGGAAATTCACAGATAGAATTATGTGAACCATTTCAAGAGTAGTCTTCATAGCTTGAATTCCTTAAACACAGTACTTTGCGATGAAGTTAGCCAAATACAGAGAAACAAAACAGTTTTCAAGTTTTATTCTGGGTTATTTTTAACTCCTTTTTTTAAAGAAAAGAAACAGAATTTGGAATTGAGTTGGTGGTTAGCAGAAAACTACTCCTTTCAATGACCTCTTCTTCAGCTAATCTTATCAAAGGTCTAATATCCTTTTAATGTTTATAAGTAAATGACCACTCAGATAAACTGCACTACCTTTCCCACAAACTATGGACATTTACACTGAATATTTCTTAAAAAGCATATTTGAAACACCAAAAAAACATGTAGTCCATTTTAATCAGGGATGCTATCAAATGTTTGCATTTAACTCCTCAGTATAGTTTTTTCCTCTTAGAAATTAGTTCTACTTCAGGATATTCGTTACTAGTATCATAATCACAAAAGCCAAAAGGTGAAAAAGAAAGCAACAAACCAAATCTGCAAAAAGAAGAGCAACTTATTCAAAAGTGAGTATCCTGAAGAATATAATGAGTGAGAAGTTTTCATTCCATTAAATGTTGATACATAATATACCATTGGCCATTGCAAAAGGAATGAAAACCAACATCTAATAAACTCTCAGGATACCTATAGATAATCTTGTAGATTAACATGCAAAAAAAAAAAAAATCTCAAAGCTGAAATGACAGCAAAAAAAAAATTTGTATCTCTATAGTTAAGCATTTTAGGTTAAAACGTTTTAGAAACTTTCTTAACAAGGAAAGAAACTTCTCTGATCCTCTTTGTAAAATGTCTCAGAGGAATTGTATTTTGGCTAACACTGCACGATGGTGCTAGTAAAGAAACAGTCCCCAGGATTCCATGCATTAAGAACACTGGGGGGATTTCTTAGACAACAAGAACCCTTACCTGGTCTTCTTTAAGCCTCCAGCATCCACATCCATCCTTTAACAAGGTAAAATTGGGTACCTCAGAGAGCGGGAAGAGCCAACCAACCTTCAAGGCAGCTGAGAGCGTGCAAAGGCACAGCTGACAGCCTGCTTCCCTCTCCTGGGGCTCTCTGCCTAAGAGGCTGCACAGAAACCAAGCCTGGTGCCAAATCTTAATCCTTTTGCAGAATCTCACATGGAGCTGCCTCACCTCTTCCATTCCTGTAAAGTCTCTTCCTGCTGCACTTCCTTCTGAAACCATTAATCACCACAACGACCCACTGAATGAAGCCCAATCTCAAATCGTAGTGAAAAATCCTGCAATGTGCAGGGTGATGAGTGTTTACATTAGCTGAAATGAAATGATGTAATACCCAGAATCGAGGGAGGGCTGCAATCCAGAGTCAGGGCATTGCAAAAACCTCTGTGAAATACAACTTTTCTACATTAAAAAAAATGCCCTTGGGTTTTAGGAATCTGGCTTCTGTAAATTTAGGATTACTTGGATTTTTCTGATCTCATCAATTTGTTTTCCAAATAGAAATTCAGAACTTCCCAATTACTCATTGTTTTAGTCAAGGTTTTAAAAAAGGGTAGCAAATAGAACCCAAAGTGTATGCATGCGCAAAGAACCCAGTATCAAGGGAATAACAAAAGAAGGCAGCCATCCAGGCATGTGGGCACCTGCCATGCTGCAGAATA
This sequence comes from Rhinopithecus roxellana, assembly GCF_007565055.1. NCBI lineage: Eukaryota > Metazoa > Chordata > Mammalia > Primates > Cercopithecidae > Rhinopithecus > Rhinopithecus roxellana. The sequence continues at coordinate 79,521,110 of NC_044559.1, forward strand.
GCAGAGCCTCCCAAAGGTCTAAGTGCCTTCAAAGTCAAGACAACTTCTAAGAGAGGCAGTACTTGTTTAAGCCAGTGGTCAATTTTTCTTCCTATAACTGATGATGAACAAGAAAACCCAGGAGTTCCTAGCCCTATATATTGATGGGCAACTGCTATTGATTACTTTAGGATCTTGTGGTCCACGGTTGGGGTGAAACAGGAGATGTGAGAGGTCATGTTACTTTTGAATGAGGGGCAGGGTGAAGGGAGGGGTAAAAGTCTGTCAACAGCACCTGCTTGGAAGAGAGACCAGGTAAGGCTTCATGGCAGATTAGAGGTTAGCTTGAGACTAGTGGAGATGCCAGAGGCAGAATATTTGGTTTGGATGTATTACAGATCATAACAGTAAATTTTAAGAAGTGTTTATCCTGTGCCAGGCAATGTGTAAGCACTTTCATGCATTATCTCATTTAATCCTCACAACAATCCTATGGGTGGATACCCATTATTGTTCCTATGCTACAGGTGAAGAAGGTGAAGCTCAGAGAGGTCAAGCAGTGGTAAGCTGGTAAGTAACGGTACCAGGTTTGTCAGGCATGCTTCCTAACCACCAGTTTGTATTGCTTATGCCAGCTTTGTGAGATACACAACCACAGCATGCTCAGCACTCCACAGAGGGACAAAGTGTTGCTGCAAAAGGGTGTGCAAAGCATGTGCTCTGGCTCCCCAAGTGCATATCCTAAATTCTTAGCTACCATTGTCCAGAAGTGCCAGTATCCAGAGCTCCTGGCCTAAATGCAAGGCCCTTGCAAGGAAGGTGGGACCTCCAAATGTAGGGGTAAGTACCAAACATCACATGAAAACAGCTCTGGCCTGGCCCAGTTCTGTCATGAACCAATGACTTTAGTCAGTCCATTTCCCATTTTGAATCTCATTAATATTAGGAGGTTGGGGCCAGGCAAGGTGGCTCACGCCTATAATCCCAACACTTTGGGAGGATGAGGTGGGAGGATGGCTTGAGCTCAGGAGTTCAAGACCTTCCTGGGCAACATGGTGAGACCCCCCCCACCCCCGCCTCTTGCAAAAATTAAAATTAGCTGGGTGTGGTGGTGTGCGCCTGTAGTCTCAGCTACTTGACAGGCTGAGGTAGGAGGATAACTTGAGCCCAGGAGTTTGAGGTTACAGCTGTGATCGCACCACTGCACTCCAGCCTGGATGTCAGAGCAAGACCCTCTCTCTACAAAAGAAAAAGAAAATTAGGAGGTTGGACTTAGATAATGGGCTCTAGGGTTCCTTGCAGAATACATTTTCTATGATAAATGATTTTTCTTTTTCTTTTCTTTTCTTTTTTTTTTTTTTTTTGAGACAGGGTCTCACTCTGTCATCCAGGCTGGAGTGCAGTGGCGTGATCACAGCTCACTGCAGACTCAATCTTCCAAGCTCAAGTGATTTTCCCACCTCAGCCTCCTGAGTAGCTAGGACCACAGGTGCAAGCCACCACACCTGGCTAATTTTTTAAAACAATTTATAGCCGCAGGGTCTCACTATGTTTCCCAGGCTGGTCTTGAACTCCCGGGCTCAAGTAATCCTCATGCCTTGGCCTCCCAAAGTGCTGGGATTACAGGCATGAGCCACTGTGCTTGGTCAGCAAATGATTTTAAATAATGTGACTTCTGGGTAAGTTATTTCTTTAAATCAGAATTTATGCATCCAAATGAGAATTTGCTGCAATATTATAAGAATACTAATCACCTCCATTTAGGCACTATGCTTAGGGCACTATGTGAATATTCCACTTGTCCTTGTAATAGCCCGAGTAAGGCAAGTATTATTGTCTCTATTCCACAGATGAGGAAATGAAGGATCTGAGGGAATGAATGATTTGCATAGGGCCACACAGCTGCTCAAGGGGACAAATACGGATTGGAGCAAGACCTGTGAGATTCCGCAGCCCACGGGGCTGCCCATCATTCCAACAGTGCTCCTGTTACTCAGAGCAATCCTGAGACACCTCTTGGATTCCTTTCCATTCAACCCATACATTCAATTATAATAAATACACATTTTGAACATCTGCTCCATGTTGGGCACTATAGGGAGTGTAGACATATGGGCCTATCCTCCAAGGCCCCCACCCTAGTGGGGAAAACACAGGCAGCAGGAGGTAATTCAGTTGCAAGAGAGATTGGACAGTGTTACAACAGAGATATAAAGGACAATGGGAGCTTGGGCAAGTGAGAAATTGCTTCAAAATTATCAAAATTACTGCTAATATGCTCAGTGGTCATAAATATCCATCTTTAGAGGGTGGATGTAATTTTGGCTCACAAGAAAGTCAGAGCCAAGACTGGAATATAAAATAGGTCGTCAAGCTGGGCAATACCATTTTTGGTCACAAGCTAGGTAGTGGCTATAAAATAAAAGTGAGATAGATTTTCCTGTGTGACCCAAATCAGCTCCAAAGGCAATTCTTAAAGGGCAGTTCCAAAAATGTTTCAAGCAATGATACCATCTCCAGATTACAGAAAGAGCCACCCAAAGCGATTCCAAAAGACAAGGCTTCCCCAGCACAGCACTTAACCACACCAGAAGTCCTGGCCTGTGGAATAATCACATGCCTGCCTGCTCGCTGTGAGCTCCCAATCATCAGGTCCCCAACGAGCTTGCTTGCTGCCGTACCCCCAGGATCTGGCATCGTACTACGCATAGGTGGTGACTGAGAGATACTTTTGAACATGCAAATGCTCAACTATTTGTTTCTTAAAATTGTCTTACTATTTGGCCACATCTAGACATCTGCATATTGACTGTGGGCACATTGCCAGTTGAGCACAATGGCCAAATTAAGACTATACTTATCCAGTCTGTCTTCCAGGCCAGGCCCTGGGTGATCAGCCTGCTTGTGACAGGCCACTACAGTTTCTCATCCTGCTCCTGCTAGTGGCCGTTCTGGCATTCAGGGCTAAGAGAAGTAAGTGCAGAGCACTGAATATTCCATGGGAACTGTTTAGGATTTGTGGTCAAATGGGCTGACTAGTTCCTCCTTTAGTGCCAACCATGGAAGTCAGGCAACTCCTGGGGAATATTTCTACAGACACATCAGGTGTAGGCAGGGCACCTCAATGGACATGTGGAACACCCTGCAGCCCAGGTGGCCTCCTAACAGACCCGTCTGCAGGAACTCAGGATGACTCCTCCAAGCACAGCTCTACCTCCATACACATTCCAAAATATGGACTGCCTCTGAGACTCCACAGATTCCTCAAGTCAGTACCGGAGTTCAGAGTAGATCTCAGGATAGTCAGAAGCCAGAGAGGGTTTTCCTGCCTTCTATGGTCATCAGTTCTCCCCTCCTCCTCCTTGTCTTTTTCTTGGTTGTTTAACTTTGGTTAGCTTACTAGTTAGCCACATAAACAAGCCAGTACCAGATGAGGCAAAGCTTCTCTGCCACTAGGACCCCGAGGCCAAAGGAATTTTGTGGGGTCTAATGTCCCCCCAAATCCTGCCTATCCTCATTTTAAAATAAATACAATAATAGTACCCCCAAACACAAGATTGTTGAAAGAGAAAATATATATAAACCACTTAGAACAGTGACTGGTCCAGAGTAGGTCCTTTATACATTTTATTTGTTACTGTTGTTGTAATTTCATACTCACTAGGAGCAGAGAAGGGGCCAGATGATGGGTGTAGCTGACAGTGAGGAGGGGTATTCACACACTTCTGCATTTATTTACTATGTCATTCTGCCCGGGTGATTTATCCTGTTTAATGCCACAAATGGATTTTATGTGGCTTCTCCATTAAAGTACATAAAATTAAACAACAACATCCAGTTTTAAGACAGATTTTGAGACCTGACTTGTTTGAGGGAAGCCACAATTGCTGGTCACTGCATTTAGCTCTGAGAATCTTGGCAAATGAAACAATAACAGAAATACCCTGAGGTGTATCACTGGCATTGTCCAATCAGAAACAGTGTGAAGATTCAAGCAGCAAGAGAAATTTTCCCTGGCTCCAAATTTTAAGAGGAATTTAAAGCTGGAATGTATGGACACCAGACAAGAAAAAAGACAAAGCCACCTCTTGACTCACATGAAAGATGCAGAGACATCTTTTCAATGGCCCAGACTTACAATGGCCCTGAGGGCTCACATTAAACTGTAGCTCAAGGCAAGTGTTTATGGTTTCACAGAATGTCAGCACAGGAAGGGCCTCTTAGTCCAGCCCCCTGGTTTTACAGAAGAACAGGTGGCCGGGATGGGGGTCTGAAGAGGCAGACTAAAGAGGACCAGACTCAGCTTCCAGTCCAGTTCTTCCCTACCCCAAACTCTTGCCCTCTCCCCTCATTTCTTCCACCAACAAAAGGAAGCTTCCCTCAGGCCCTTCCTCAGGGGAAATGGCAAAGCTATGGCAGCCCCTTTCATATTGTGGAATCCCTTTTCTTTAAACTGGGTCAAAAATAAATTTGAAAAATATTTAAATTTTCAAAGTCCAGACTGGAGAGCTTCCAGGTGGCTTTAGGAGGCTTGGCTGCACGGAGCCACTCTCAATCTAAACTGTTGGCAGCTACTGCTGGCTGTCGAAGCGCACTCCTTACCCCAAAGTCCAGCTTTAAAGGATTGTATATTCTAGCAGCTACCATTCTTAAAAGCTTTCTAAGCACCCCATGGTGCTAAGTGCCCTACGTGATAGCCTCCTTTAATCCTCCCAATAATACTATGTGGAAGGTTCTATCATTAAGCCAGAACTTGAACCATGTCCACCGAGTCCAGAGTCCAAGATCTTAACTACAAAGTCTTAGTTACCTTCACAGAATGAACATCTTTGCTAGGCAAGAAAAAAGTCGGCTAATCGTTACTGGCAACAGGCCCCTGTTGAAGCAATAAATTTTCCGAGGCCAACACTTGGCAAATGTCATTCAGACTGTACTTGGTTATCCTGAATTTCTGAGAGACTCTCTGGAAAGATGATCTTAAAATTAGGATAATTCTTTAATTGTGGCATACTAAGCACAACATCAAAATGAAGCCTCCAAAGTCCAAGCACACACTATACCTAACAGGAAAAATACTTGTAGCGAATCAGTGAAAACTGCTGTTGGTTATCTTTAGGCCAGAAATGAGAAGGTCTGCACAGCAGGGCAAATGGGTGTCTGGCTGGGTGTAGGTTCTGGTCCGTCACATGCTAGGGTGGAACCCTGGGCAAATGGCTTATCTTCCCTAGCCCTCAGTTTCCTCTTCTGTAAAAGGAGATGATAACAGTGCCTCCTTCATAGAGTTGTTTGGGGAACTGGCAAGCACATGCTGTGGGCCCCATAAAAATGGGCTGATGAAAACAACAGACATATTTAGACATCAGAATACAGATTAATTATTGGAATCAGTAATATTAAGGGTCTTTAATTAGGTACTGCTAAACATTTGAGGCAAGGTCCCATTTTTCACACACACCCTGATGTTATTTTATCCAATACACACCTTTCCAATTCACAAAGCAATTATGGTACCATATGTTATGGGCTCACCTTAATTCCTAACAGCACCCTTTATTGGCAACATTCAGATTCTTGACCAAGAATATGATGCAATGCAAACAGAGAATGCAAACTCCAATTCTCTACGATTCCTTCTTACCAGGAGCTTGGTTGCAAAAAGAAATAATCATAGAGAACTGCCAAAATGATGTTCAGCTTAAATATTCCTCTTAAAATTTAAAATTACACCTTTTGATCAAGTCAGATCATCAGAAAGCCACATACCTAGAAATCTCTGTAGTGTTACTTCACATAGAATTGTTTTTAATGAATTTGTTCAAATGTTTTGCCATTGGTTTTTCTACAATGTCCTGTAGTTTTCAGTGAATAAGTCTTACATCTCTTTTGATAAATTTACTCCTAAGTATTTTATTGTTTTGATGATATTATAAGTGGAATTTTTAGAAATTTTATTTCCAAATTGTTCATTGCTAGTTTATAGAAAAAAATTATTAAATTTTGTGTAGTGACCTTGTATCCACCCACTGGCTTTTATTGATAGAAATTACAAATAACATTCATTCATTCAAAAATACATTATGAGCACGTATTATGTCTCAGGCACTGTGGTGGGCCCTGATATATGATGAACACAATAGATATGGTGCTCACCCCTCAAGGAGCTTGAGGTAAAGTAGGGGAATGCAGTCACATGAGGTACACTCCCACCACTGAGAAGATGCTGTAAGCACTGTCCCGGTGATTGCACGGGGCCCCTCTCTAGAGGCCAAAGAGCAATTTTCTCTCCAGTCTCAGGAGCAGGAAGCACTGAGTATTCCCCTAGCAACCATTCTATTTTCATCTCGTGCCCACCGTGAATTGTAGAGCTGGACAGGTTTTCTTTGCTTCAGTTGCTAGGAAGCTTAGGATTATGTTGTGGCCAAACTCTACCCAATGACACTAAGGCAAGAATTATTTTCTGTTTTATCATATTTATTTCTCTTTGTCCTAATTTTCTCATCTTCTTATTTCACCTTGTTTTAGGTCAATCTTTGTAAGGTGCCTCAGGTTTTTCATGGAGAGAGGCTGGGAAGGAAGGCATTGCAATTACTTGTTAATATTCCTCAGAATGTTAACTTACTATGAAGATCTGCTCCCTATAGCTGAAGTTCCACTGAGATGTGATTATATTACCTGAGTGAATGCTTATATTATCTGGAATAAGAACTGTTTCATACTTATAAGTTTCTTTAATCTACTCTTGGCAGGTCTAAATGAAACAAAGTCTATTAGTTTTCTCCAGACACACTGGAAGTGCTTCTCTGGCATCACTTCAGTAAAATTTCATGCCTGCACAAGCAGGCAAGGTGGAAAGGGATACCTTTCCCCCAAGTCATCTGAGACCAAGAGGCAGTATAGGCGGTTAGACTCTGAAGTCACTGAGACCGGGGTTTGACCCCAGGCTCTGTTATTTACCTCCTAGCTGTGTGATTCTGGAAAAGTTACTTAACTACTGTAAGCTTCAGTCACCTCATCTATAAAGCTGATATAGACCTACATTATTGATTATTAGTGTAATCAAGTTAAATAAGGTTTAGCAAATGCCTGATGACATGTCTATTTAATACCATACTAGAGATACTAGGCAGTGTAATAAGACATGAAAAACAAGCCAGTGGTATATAGATAAGCAAAAGAATAAATATACTCAACTGCATACTGCAGCTTGGTTAAAATAAATTAGATTCCTATCTAATTACAAAAATAAATTCCAAATTAAAGGTTAAAATGTAAAAAACAAAACATTTAAAACATTTTGATGAGAATACCTTCACCATCTCAGCATAAGTGTTTCCTAAAATATAAAAAGCAGAAATCTTAAAGAAAAATGTTCATCAGATCACAAAGACATTTAAAATTTCTACACAGCACATGATAATATAAACAAAACTAAATGAAAAGCTATGGATTAGAAGTTGATATTTGTAACACATATTACAGGCAACAGAATAATCCAAATATACAGAGATCTTTACAAACCAAGAAGAAAGATAAATAAACAGAAAAATGGCAAATAGATAACACAGAAAAAGATATAAACATGTAATTCATCGAAGCAGCCCAGATAGCCAACAAACATTAAAAATGCTCAACTGTACTAGAAATCAGTTAAATATTTAAAAAAACAAGAGTGAGATAACATTTCCTACCCATAATCTAGCCAAATGTCAAGTTTCCTATTTACTTTCATTTGCAGGTGTTCCAACAATTCATCTGGCAATTGTCCACACAGTGGTTAGCTCTGAAGGGAGAGGAGAGAGTGGGAGCCTCAACTGTTTCTGTAACATTTTATTTCTTTGAAGCAAACATAGCAAATGTTTCCACCTGCAAGTCTGGGCAGTGGGTACATGGCTATTTGTCATAAGCTCCTTGTGCTTTCCTCATATTCTTGAAATATCCATAATAAATAAACACTAGCAAACAAACTGCCTCTGAAACAACCTGTTGATATTAAGAAACAACAGAATAGAGAAGTGCCTTGATAAGTCTGTTTTTGAGAGTGCAGGCTGGGCCTAGAATGGGAACAGTGTAAAGGCTGGTGAACGGGGCCAGTGAATGATGTGAGGAAACACACATATTTTAGTAAAAATGTAGGTCTGGAAAATAAAGTCTAAAAGCAGAGAGGCTGACTGGGAATCCAGAGAAGTATAGGCCTCATTTGTTCATTCACTGCACAAATAGTTATCGCACTGAAACATTTTACTTGGTCCCTGGGCTAACAGCATATCCAATCTCATGGTAGAGACTGACTTATGAAATAATCACAACTAATAGCTGATCTTAGCTAGGAGAAGGGGTGTGGTAGTCTAGGAAGGCTTCCTTTAGAACATAAACTGAAGTTAACAACCGGGTAAAAAGTGGCTGGTAGCTACGAAAGTGTGTCCCAGACAGAGGGACTAGCACATACAAAGGGCCTGAGGCAGAGAGGAGTTTGGACCTGTGAGGTGTTCATGCAGAACCTAAAGACACCTCAAGGTTCAGGGGTGCTGTGAGAATGGGCATTTAAATGAGGGACTAAGGGGAGTGTACTTAGGTCTTTCTCAAAGACCAAAGAACCAGAGAGAACTCATCAAAGGTGAAGGACCGTGGGTAAAAAGCTGAAAGACAGTTGAAAGTAACAATAAAAGCCTACCAAGCCAAGAAATAACAGGAGTAGTTAACTGGCCTGCACACAGTTCATACCCTGGGATTCCCCATCACAACAGTAATATCAGCTATAAACTTGAAATGTTAAAACAAATCAGTAGATTGAGTTGCAGAGGACACAGTGGAGAAGGAACATCAGAAACTCCTCCAAGGAAGGAATATGAAAGTTCCTTGCATATGCTTTTTGGAGAAACCTCGAGAGCTAGGAGGCAGCAAAGGGAATCATGTCAGCAACAGCTAAAAAACCAACATAGAAGCATCCTTCCTGGACTTTACCCCAGGCTAAGCTTGTCACACACAAAAAATTCACTAGTCAGAAATTCCAGTTGGCGTGGGGCAAGAATTTTTCCTGAGGGTTCTTGATTTGGCTCTGCTGTAAAGAATAGAAGATAATATGTTTTTAAATTTTTTTTTACATTAAATTGAATTTCTTTTTTAAAATTATACTTTAAGTTTTGGGATACATGTGCAGAATGTGCAGTTTTATCACATAGGTATACACATGCCATGGTGGTTTGCTGCACCCATCAACCTGTCATCTACATTATGTATTTCTCCTAATGCTATCCCTCCCCTAGCCCCCCAACCCACGACAGGCCCTGGTGTGTGATGTTTCCCTCCCCTTTCATAATGAAAACCGACATCTTCTTGGAATAAATATATATAACTATATATAACTATTTATATATGTTATATATAAATAAATATATATAACAAAAGAAATAAATATAACTCGATGCTTTTCCCTAATTTCATGTCAATTCCAGGCCCCAGGGAGGACATTAATGTTTTCTCATTTCAAATAATGCTTAGTTCTTTGGTGGGAGAGCTTTGTGACCTCAGATTTGCTCCAATGCTTTCTCTTAATGTTGTGATGAAAATATCCACTTGACTCAAGTGACATTTGCCTATTTGCTGTCAAGTCCAACTGTAGCCCCTTGAGAGAAAAAGCATGGCTACCAATTACAATTTAATTAATTTATGGCCGGGCGCGGTGGCTCAAGCCTGTAATCCCAGCACTTTGGGAGGCCGAGACGGGTGGATCGCGAGGTCAGGAGATCGAGACCAACCTAGCTAACACGGCGAAACCCCGTCTCTACTAAAAAATACAAAAAACTAGCCGGGCGAGTTGGCGGGCGCCTGTAGTCCCAGCTACTTGGGAGGCTGAGGCAGGAGAATGGCGTAAACCCGGGAGGCGGAGCTTGCAGTGAGCTGAGATCCGGCCACTGCACTCCAGCCTGGGCGACAGAGCGAGACTCCGTCTCAAAAAAAAAAAAAAAAAATTAATTTAATTACAGTTTAATAGAAATATTAAAACTCTGTCCACATGGGGGAAAGTGAATTCTAATTACACCGGGGAGGGAGGGATGTAGCACATACAACTGCAGATTTGGGTTCTGCCTCTTCCCAGATGTTACTCTGCACACATCCTCAACTTCCAGAAGCCCATTCCCTGCGGATAAACTAAGATAAAAAGACTACCTCCTACAAGTATTGTTGTGGAGGTCAGATTTGGTAATGTTTGCTAAGCATGAAACAGAGCAAGCATGCAAAATGTTTTAGCTATTGCCAATCTTTTAAAGAATGAGCAGGCCAGGCATGGTGGCTCATGCCTATAATCCCAGCACTTGGGGAGGCCAAGGTGGGTGGATCATGAGGTCAGGAGTTCAAGACCAGCCTGGCCAAGATGGTAAAACTCATCTCTATTGAAAATACAAAAATTATAAGGGCATGGTGGCAGGCACCTGTAATCCCAGCTACTCGGGAGGCTGAGGCAGAGAATTGCTTGAACCTGGGAGGCGGAGGCTGCAGTGAGCCGAGATTGCACCATTACATTCCAGCCTGGGCAGCAGAGTGAGACTCTGTCTTAAAAAAAAAAAAAAAAAAAAAAAAAGAATGAGCAAAAAGTGATTTTCAAGACCATGCTTCATGTTTTCTGAGGGGCTAATTTGTATGGAAAAGCACAAGGCAAAAATTGTGACCTGAAAACATGCAATTTTTCTTTATAGGACTAAAATCACCTTTAAAAGGGGGTTATAGATGCTGAAAACAAAATCACTGAAGTCACACAACCTGCTCATTTCAACATATAAGAATTATTAAGGACTAAATGCTGCACATCACTATAATATTAAATTCCCGAGGCTGCCATTCTAATGCAAACAAATCTATCAGATAGTAATGTTTGCCAAAAAGCTGAAAGAGCTTTGGAATTCAATTCAGATATTTTTAAAAAGTCAATAAGGTGCCATATTATGTAACTACATCATCAGAGACTGAGACAGTATCCCATAATCAAACAAAGATTCCTGCAACAGATGTCTAAATATTCACATTAAATGTAATAAATAAAGACTAGCCTCACACAAGTTCAAGTAAGGTTTTGCCACCAAATTCTGAGTTTGCTGTTAATTTTTAAACTTTGTTTTTAGGTCTTTTGCTTTTTGGAACTGTAAATTAGGGATTCTGGGTGTAAAATAGCACTTTTTACTTTTAAAATAAAGTCCCTATCCTCAGATATTTTAATTTTGTGTCTTTATCTCACGGAAACAAAATCTCAAAGTACACAAAGATGTAAACCAATATTTATTCCAATACTGGTTTTTTTGTTTTGTTTTGTTTGGTTTTTTTGAAACAGGGTCTTGTTCTGTCACCCAGGCTGCAGTACAGTGGCACGATCATAGTTCACTGTAGCCTTGAACTCCTGGGCTCAAGTGATCCTCCCGCCTCAGTCTCCAGAGTAGCTAGTACTACAGATGCACACCATCACGCTCAGCTAATTTTTTTTTTTTTTTGGCAGACTTGGGGTCTCACTATGTTGCCTGGGCTGGTCTCAAACTGCTGGCCTTAAGCTATTCTCTCACCTCGGCCTCCCAGAGGGCTGGGATTATAGGTGAGATGAGTTGGAAACAACCTTATGTGACTGCCTATAGGAAAACATTAACACAGGATGAGCAATTCACACTCTAGAATACAGTACACCATTGCAAAGAATGAGGTTACCTAGCAAAGGGTTTCTCAACCTCAGTACTAAACATTAGGGGCTGGATAATGCTTTGTGAGGTGCTGTCCTGTGCCTTGTGGAATATTTAGCAACATCTCTGGTCTCTACGCACTAGATGCCAGTAGCATCCCGTCACTCTAGTTGTTGACAACTGAAAATGTCTCCAGACATTGCCAAGTGTCACCTCGGGGGCCAAACTGCCCCCAGCTGGGAAACACTAGAGCTAATCACATTCACGGGCAGCCCTGATACACTCAAAAGTGCAAAAAGCAAGACACAGAACAACATTTGTTACATAATGCCAGTTTTATTTTGATGAGATATATAGTTGTTTATGTTACAGAAAAAGTCTGGATAGGTATGCAAAAAACGTATGTTAATACAATGAGAAAGTGGGGGAACTGTGGGTGGGAGGCTTTACTCTTGTACTTTATCCATCTATGTGCTGTTTCAGCTTGGTAGATTTTAATTTCAGAAATGTAGTTTCTGAAAATAAACATGATACACAATTTGACAGTAAAGACAAAGGTTTAAATGGGTGGGACAGGAGGAGTAAAAGGATGTGTGGTGAGGATAGGAAAAGCTCCCCTCGAGGTGGGTGTCCAGCAGAGCTCATGGGACACCCACGGCTGCCAGCAGCTGCTTCCAGCACCCTGGCCTTCTAGGAGGCTGAAACCATTATCTGACCATCAGACTGGAAGTATTCCAGTCTGCAGAGTAACAGTCCTCTAACTGAACACTCCAAACTTCTCCTGAGGTTTTTTATTTTTTTCCTTCACGGCAGAAATTAAAGGAATCCTGCCAGTATTCAGCTGAAAGAGCAAGTGCTGAAAGATTCAGTTCTATTTCCACCTACTGGCAGGAAAAAAGACAACCATGCACAGCTCAGAAAAGGCAGCACAACCTCCAATGCTCCATTCACACTGACCCCTCCAACTGTGGAAGACCTTTGTCCTCTGAACTTGTACTGCAATGAAGCAACATCTCAGAAATCACCTGACAGCAATGTAAGTGTAACTAGATTCAAAACATCTTGAGGTGTCAATCAAATCAACCAGGGTACAGTTTTTATACCATCTATCTTTACTCTAGGCTGAGAATTTCCTCAAGAAAACATGTAATAAACCTCCTACTAAACACTCTTCTCCCTAAGAAGGATATCCCGTGCCCCTTTGATTTATTTAGTTCTTTTATGAGGCTCTCCAGAGCGATCGCAGAAGCAGCTTAGCATGGAGGTAAAACACACACACACACACACACACACACACATGCACACACACACATACACAGGCCCAATGATCAGAAAGACTTGAATTTGGGTCTCACACTTTCCCATTGACTAGCAGTTGGCCTTGAGCACATCACTTAACCTCTCCAAGGTGCCATTTCCTCTCCTGTAAAGTGGGGATCCTAATAGTACCACCTCACAGGGCTGTTGTCAGGATTAAATGAGCTCATGTATTCGTATGGTACTTGATGCATAGGAAATAAACATTAGCTGTTTTTATTACACAATAATTCCACTGACTTCCAACCATTTTCCATCTGAAGAACTGAGGCAAAGGGTGATACTCAAGAGCAAGGAAACTCTGAACAGCAGAACCCATTCTGAATGTGACCCAGGTCATGCTGCAGGCCTCCCCAAACTCCCTGCCTTTCCCAAGTTACTCAGGAAGAGGATATCATCTGTTGTCATAACAGAAATGCCAGCATATTTGTCTCATGACATGCATATTTCCACTCAGATGATCCAAATATTCCCTTCACTCAAACAAAGGTAGCCTCAGCTCAAAACAGCTAGACACCAATACCAATGCTTTCACCCAATGTCACTTTTACTGTAAAGAACAGAATGCCAGCAGTTTAGTCAGTAGAAGTCAGCAGTAGAATTCAATCTTCCAATGTGAATGACTCCCTAAAGCCACATTTACAAATTTGTCACCTAATTTTACACCAATTATGTGTTCTCAAGTAAACCAACATGGACATTAACCTGTTCAAACAAAATGAAAATTCTACTAGCCCAATATTTTTTTGATGTCTTATTGATGTCAATCATTCAGAAAGAATGCATCTGCCACCTACTTTGCATTAATGGAGAGGAGAAGAAGGTGAAAAGGCACGTACTGCCCTCAAGGAGCTCCAAGTCTAGCTGGGGACATGGGCATGTCCCCGACTAACTAGTCATTCTGCTAAAGGTTCAAAAACAAAGTGCTACGGAACTGAGAGAAGAGACTAATTGTGACATTGAATGTGGGGATTCCGGAAAGATCTCACGGAAAGGTAATTCCTGTGTTAGTTCGTGAAAGATAATAATTAAGCCAAGAAGAGAAGGGGAAGAAGGCAGGCAGAGAAGGGAATCCAAAAAGGCAAGAGCAGAACCCCAGTCACATGAAATCCTACTGACATTGTAGAAAACATTATGTGTAGACCCATGCTTACAAGGCATAAATTGTCCATTTGATGAGAGGACTATAATTGATTGACATGGCTGTCTCACTTAATGTTATATCAATTATTCTTTAAAAAAATCAATACTAAGCTCTGGAAAATGGATCGTGCAAAATTGGGATTTGAGGAAATAAAGCAATTAATATCATTAGTAACTGGACCAATGACACCTTTTAAAAGCAAATATATTTAAGCATTAGTTAAGAGGGTTTTTGTTTATCACTATGAATGTATGTTCTGGCAAGACAGTATCATGTAGCATTTGAATTATTATATTAATGTTGTTATAAATGGCTGTTTACATTTCTGACTTAATAAAGATACTCATAAAGCAGTTCCATTTATAAAAATCTCCAGATTGACAAAACTCAGGACGTGATTAGAAAATGGATTTCACGGGGGTAGGTTCCAAGATGGCCGAATAGGAACAGCTCCAGTCTGCAGCTCCCAGCGTGAGCAATACAGAAGACGGGTGATTTCTGCATTTCCAACTGAGGTACCGGGTTCATCTCACTGGGGTTTGTCAGACAGTGTGTGCAGCCCATGGAGCAGGGTGGGGCATCGCCTCACCCAGGAAGTGCAAGGGATTGGGAATTCCCTTTCCCAGCAAAGGGAAGCTGTGACAGAAGGTACCTGGAAAATTGGGACACTCCCACCCTAATACTGTGCTTTTCCAATGGCCTTAGCAAACGGCATTCCAGGAGATTATATCCCGCGCCTGGCTCAGAGGGTCCCATGCCCACAGAGCCTCGCTCACTGCTAGCACAGCAGTCTGAGGTTGAACTGCAAGGTGGCAGTGAGGCTGGGGGAGGGGCATCCGCCATTGCTGAGGCTTGAGTAGGTAAACAAAGCAGCCTGGAAGCTCCAACTGGGTGGAGCCCACCGCAGCTCAAGGAGGCCTGCCTGCCTCTGTAGACCCCACCTCTGGGGGCAGGGCATAGCTGAACAAAAGGCAGCAGAAACTTCTGCAGACTTAAACGTCCCTGTCTGACAGCTTTGAAGAGAGTAGTGCTTATCACAGCACGGAGTTTCAGATCTGAGAACAGATAGACTGCCTCCTCAAGTGGGTCCCTGACCCCTGAGTAGCCTAACTGGGAGACACCTCCCAGGAGGGGCCAACTGACACCTCACACAGCTAGATGTCCCTCTGAGATGAAGCTTCCAGAGGAAGGATCAGGTGGCAACATTTGCTGTTCTGCAATATTTGCTGTTCTGCAGCCTCCGCTGGTGATACCCACGCAAACAGGGTCTGAAGTGGACCTCCAGCAAACTCCAACAGACCTGCAGCTGAGGATCTTGACTGTTAGAAGGAAAACTAACAAACAGAAAGGACATCCACACCAAAACCCCATGTGTACATCACCACAATCAAAGACCAAAGGTAGATAAAACCACAAAGATGGGGAGAAACCAGAGCGGAAAAGCCGAAAGTTCTAAAAATCAGAGCGCCTCTTCTCTTCCAAAGGATTGCAGCTCCTCGCCAGCAGTGGAACAAAGCTGGATGGGGAATGACTTTGATGAGGTGAGAGAAGAAGGCTTCAGATGATCGGTAATAACAAACATCTCCCAGCTAAAGGAGGACATTCAAACCCATCGCAAAGAAGCTAAAAACCTTGAAAAAAGATTAGACGAATGGTTAGCTAGATTAACAGTGTAGAGAAGTCCTTAAATGACCTGATGGAGCTGAAAACCATGGCACGAGAACTATGTGATGCATGCACAAGCTTCAGTAGCCGATTTGATCAAATGGAAGAAAGGGTATCAGTGATTGAAGATCAAATAAATGAAATGAAGTGAGAAGAGAAGTTTAGAGAAAAAAAAAAAAAAAAAGAAATGAACAAAGCCTCCAAGAAATATGGGACTGTGTGAAAAGACCAAATCTACATCCGACTGGTGTACCTGAAAGTGACAGGGAGAATGGAACCAAGTTGGAAAACATTCTTCAGGATATAATCCAGGAGAACTTCGCCAACCTAGCAAGGCAGGCCACCATTCAAATCCAGGAAACACAGAGAATGCCACAAAGATACTCCTTGAGAAGAGCAACTCCAAGACACATAATTGTCAGATTCACCAAAGTTGAAATGAAGGAAAAAAATGTTAAGGGCAGCCAGAGAGGAAGGTCAGGTTACCCACAAAGGGAAGCCCATCAGACTAACAGCGGATCTCTCGGCAGCACTACAAGCCAGAAGAGTGGGGGCCAATATTCAACATTCTTAAAGAAAATAATTGTCAACCCAGAATTACATAAACAGCCAAACTAAGCTTCATAAGTGAAGGAGAAATAAAATCCTTTACAGACAAACAAATGCTGAGAGATTTTGTCACCACCAGGCCTACCTTACAAGACTTCCTGAAGGAAGCACTAAACATGGAAAGGAAAAGACACGACATACCACAGTCTCTGGAACACATTTAAAGCAGTGTGTAGAGGGAAATTTATAGCACTAAATGCCCACAAGAGAAAGCAGGAAAGATGTAAAATTGACAACCTAACATCACAATTAAAAGAACTAGAGAAGCAAGAGCAAACACATTCAAAAGCTAGCAGAAGGCAAGAAATAACTAAGATCAAAGCAGAACCGAAGGAGATAGAGACACAAAACACCCTTCAAAAAAATCAATGAATCCAGGAGCTGTTTTTTTGAAAAGATCAACAAAATTGATAGACCACTAGCAAGACTAATAGAGAAGAAAAGAGAGAAGAATCAAATAGACACAATAAAAAATGATAAAAGGGATATCACCACCGACCCCACAGAAATACAAACCACCATCAGAGAACATTATAAATACCTCTACGCAAATAAACTAGAAAATCTAGAAGAAATGGATGAATTCCTGGACACCCTCCTAAGACTAGGAGGGAGAAGTTGAATCCCTGAATAGACCAATAACAGGTTCTGAAATTGAGGCAATAATTAATAGCCTATCAACCAAAAAAGGTTCAGGACCAGATGGATTCACAGCCGAATTCTACCAGAGGTACAAAGAGGAGCTGGTACCATTCCTTCTGAAACTATTCCAATCAATAGAAAAAGAGGGAATCCTCCCTAACTCATTTTATGAGGCCAACATCATCCTGATACCATAAGCCTGGCAGAGATACAACAAAGAAAGAGAATTTTAGACCAATACCCCTGAGGAATATTCATGCAATAAAATACTGGGAAACCATATCCAGCAGCACATCAAAAAGCTTATCCACCACGATCAAGTTGGCTTTACCCTGGGATGCAAGGCTGGTTCAACATATGCAAATCAATAAACATGATCCATCATATAAACAGAATCAAAGACAAAAGCCACATGATTATCTCAATAGATGCAGAAAAGGCTTTCAACATAATTCAACAGCCCTTCATGCTAAAAACTCTCAACAAACTAGGTATTGATGGGACATATTTCAAAATAATAAGAGCTATTTATGACAAACCCACAGCCAATATCATACTGAATGGGCAAAAACTGAAAGCATTTCATTTGAAAACTGGCACAAGACAGGGATGCCCTCTCTCACCACTCCTATTCAACATAGTACTGGAAGTTCTGGCCAGGGCAATCAGGCAGGAGAAAGAAATAAAGTGTATTCAATTAGGACAAAAGGAAGTCAAATTATCCCTGTTTGCAGATGACATGATTATATATTTTGAAAACCCCATTATCTCAGCCCAAACTCTCCTCAAGCTGATAAGCAACTTCAGCAAAGTCTCGGGATACAAAATCAATGTGCAAAAATCACAAGCATTCCTATACACCAATAACAGACAAACAGAGAGCCAAATCATGAGTGAACTCCCATTCACAATTGCTTCAAAGAGAATAAAATACCTAGGAATTCAACTTACAAGGGATGTAAAGGACCTCTTCAAGGAGAACTACAAACCACTGCTTAGCGAAATCAAAGAGGACACAAACAAATGGAAGGACATTCCATGCTCATGGATAGGAAGAATCAATATTGTGAAAATGGCCATACTTCCCAAGGTAATTTATAGATTCAATGCCATCCCCATTAAGCTACCAATGACTTTCTTCACAGAATTGGAAAAAACTACTTTAAAGTTCATATGGAACCAAAAAAGAGCCCGCATTGCCAAGACAATCCTAAGCCAAAAGAACAAAGTTGGAGGCATCATGCTACCTGCCTTCAAACTACAGTACAAGGCTACAATAACCAAAACGGCATGGTACTGGTGCCAAAACAGAGATATAGACCAATGGAACAGAACAGAGCCCTCAGAAATAATACCACACATCTACAACCATCTGATCTTTGACAAACCTGAGAAAAACAAGAAATGGGGAAAGGATTCCCCATTTAATAAATGGTGCTGGGAAAACTGGCTAGCCATATGTAGAAAGTTGAAAATGGATCCCTTCCTTACACCTTATACAAAAATTAATTCAAGATGGATTAAAGACTTAAATGTTAGACCTAAAACCATAAAAACCCCAGAAGAAAACCTAGGCAATACCATTCAGGGCATAGGCATGGGCAAGGACTTCATGACTAAAACACCAAAAGCAATGGCAATAAAAGCCTAAATTGACAAATGGGATCTAATTAAACTAAAGAGTTTCTCCACAGCAAAAGAAACTACTATCAGAGTGAACAGGCAACCTATAAAATGGGAGAAAATTTTTACAATCTACCTATCTGACAAAGGGCTAATATCCAGAATCTACAAATAACTCAAACAAATTTACAAGAAAAAATCAAACAACCCCATCAAAAAGTGGGCAAAGGATATGAACAGACACTTCTCAAAAGAAGACATTTATGCAACCAACAGACACATGAAAAAATGCTCATCATCACTCACCATCAGAGAAATGCAAATCAAACCACAATGAGAAACCATCTCACACCAGTTAGAATGACAATCAGTAAAAAGTCAGGAAACAACAGGTGCTGGAGAGGATGAGGAGAAATGGGAACACTTTTACGTTGTTGGTGGGACTGTAAACTAGTTCAACCACTGTGGAAGACAGTGTGGCGATTCCTCAAGGATCTAGAACTAGAAATACCTTTTGACCCAGCCATCCCATTACTGGGGATATACCCAAAGGATTATAAATCATGCTGCTATAAAGACACATGCACACGTATGTTTATTGCAGCACTATTCACAATAGCAAAGACTTGGAACCAACCCAAATGTCCATCTGTGACAGACTGGATTAAGAAAATGTGGCACATATACACCATGGAATACTATGCAGCCATAAAAATGATGAGTTCATGTCCTTTGTAGGGACATGGATGTAGCTGGAAACCATAATTCTCAGCAAACTACCGCAAGGACAGAAAACCAAACACCGCATGTTCTCACTCATAGGTGGAAATTGAACAATGAGAACACTTGGACACAGGGTGGGGAACATCACACACTGGGGCCTGTCATGGGGTGGGGGCAGTGGGGAGGGATAGCATTAGGAGATACACCTAATGTAAATCACGAGTTAACGGGTGCAGTACACCAACATGGCACATGTGTACATATGTAACAAACCTGCACATTGTGCACATGTACCCTAGAACTTAAAGTACAATAAAAAAGAAAGCAAACAAAAAAACAAACAAACAAAAAAAAAAGAAAATGGATTTCACATTGCATGTCAACTCTGATCAACTGGTAGAACTGTTTGGGATGGGCCCTGTGTTATTGCTCACACCTATAGTCCTACCACTTTGGAGGACAGCTTGAGCTCAGGAGTTTGAGACCATCCTGCGCAACACAGGGAGACCATGTCTCTACAAAAAAAAAAAAAAAAATAGAAATTAGCCAGGTGTGGTGGTGCATATCTGTGGTCCCAGCTACTCAAGAGGCTGATGTTGGGAGTATCACTTGAGCCAAGGAGTTTGAGGCTGCAGTGAGCCTGGCTACAGAGAGAGACTCTGTCAAAAAAAAACAAACAAACAAACAAACAAAAAAACAAAACACAAAAAACCCCCAAAAAACAAAAAAGATAAAAGAAAAAAGAATTGCTTGGTATGATACATTATGAAAAGTTTTTAGGCCATGTCGGAACTTGAAAGTGACCCAATGTTCCCATAGAAATGATATTTATGGGTCACTCAATAAACATAAAAATTGACCCTCCACCTTAACACTTGAAACTTGTATTTGTCTCAACTGACAGCCTTCCTCAGGAACTGAACCCGCAGACAAGGGACTGAAACTCACTAGGTCACCACAACCAGAGAGTGAGACACCAAATCTCTCATTCATCATGATTAATTCCCTAATTCCTGTTTTCCTGCCTTCTGTGCTATATAAATTTTGGTGAGTCCAGGAGCTGGATTTGAAACCTCATCTCCCATCTCCTTGACTGCAGCACTGATTAAAGCCTTCTTCCCTGGCAATGCTTGCTGATTCAGTGATTGGCATTCTGTGTGGGAGCAGCAGGATCTAAATCAAACCTCTGGTGTTTTGGTGACAAACTCCTGAAAAACAAGTGTCATGATGAGTAGCATCTGCCGTGGGTGCAGTGGGCTGGGGATAGCACATGTGCCCAGTATTGCCATTCTTCACTTAAAACCCTAAAGTGGAAGGGAGGAGAAAATGAACTAAATTGATCGATTGGCTTCTATTTATTGAATCTAAAATGCTGTCTCCTCCATACTGCTTTTAACTGTCTTGTCTCAATTCTGCTTCTATATCTTCACCCTTCTACCTGGAATATTTCTCTGTCTGACCTTCTACAGACCCCTCCAGGTCTAACTCAAGCCCCTCTTTCCATGAAGCCATTCCTGACAATTTCCAGTCCTCACTGAGCTCCATATAACTTTAGATATAACATTTAGAAGTTTATAAAGTAAGTTGGTTATTTGGAATTCAGAACATGTTTGCTCATGGAAAAGGTAATATAAATGCTGATTAGCATACTATGCTAGTCTATAAAAATCTAAGTAATGACATGAGGAAAAAAAAGTATGTGCCAGAATGTTTATTTATTTATTTATTTATTTATTTATTTATTTATTTATTTATTTTTTTGAGACAGAGTCTCGCTCTGTCGCCCTGGCTGGAGTGCAGTGGCCGGATCTCAGCTCACTGCAAGCTCCGCCTCCTGGGTTCACGCCATTCTCCTGCCTCAGCCTCCTGAGTAGCTGGGACTACAGGCGCCCGCCACCTCGCCCGGCTAGTTTTTTATATTTATTTTTAGTAGAGACGGGGTTTCACCGTGTTAGCCAGGATGGTCTCGATCTCCTGACCTCGTGATCCGCCCGTCTCGGCCTCCCAAAGTGCTGGGATTACAGGCTTGAGCCACCGCGCCCGGCCGCAGAATGTTCATTTAAAGAGAAGCAATGATGAACCGCCTGGGGTTGGCAGCGGGGCAGGGGTGGGGAGGGGAGGGGGGAGCGGTTACACTCCTAGAAAATGCTTGAAGTTTGGGGTAGGAAACTGGATATGGAAGGATGAAGACAGGAGCCAGGATCAATGGTGCGCTATGGGGCAGGAAGTGGGAGGCAGAGAGGGAAAGAAAACACCCTGTGCTCCCTGACAAAGGAGGCTCTGTAGCTGGAAACGCTAGAGGAGGGGCCCAAGCTGCTACTGAGAGGGAAGGTGATGTACGCCCTCTCCCCCATCAGCACCATGGGCTCTTCAGTGATCTCCACATCGCTCACCAGTGCATCTGTGTGGGTGAATAGAAACTTCTGGTGAGAGCTCACATAGGAAGGCCACCTGGTGACATTGGGTCAGACTCATCTAACCCTCTTCATTACATGAGAAATGAAGACAGAAAACTCTTATTGAAATTCTAGGGATGAAACATAACAAAAAATAATGTAAGTAAGAGCCACTATTGATGCTTGAAAATAAGCTGGTCTATTTGTAGGAGAATAAAGAAATAAATGGCAATTTTAGAGAGACATTCTGAAGAGTTCCCACCTTTTGTCTATGTAGGTCACAAACTCAGATATCTATAGGAGTCAAGCAAATAAAAGAAACAGGTAATTCAGGCAAAGTGGTGGAAACAGGAAAGGTAAAGAGTAGAGACCACGGGCCCTGTCCAAGAACATTCAAATTCAAATGCAAACAATAATAACAGCCAAACATTAAAGGAGTATCACTTCAGCCTCAGTAACTTCTCTCATGCACATTTTATAGATGGGAAAAATGAGAAAGAGTTTTAGCTATTTGTCTAAGGTAAGAAACTGGCAGAACTGGGAGCCAAATGCAGGCAGAATGATGCTGCACCTCCTGAACAGTGCCCTGGAGCACAGCTGTTACTCGACCACCATCCAGGGTTTTTCAGCTCCTCAATGCAATGAAATGAAAGAGAAAGGTTAAAAGAGACAAAAACGGGAAGACAAGAGTTAATACTGAGAGAGAGGAGAGGGCCAAATAAGAGTGATAACAAATAGAGGGGGAGGGGAGCAGTGAGGGGGAAAGAAACAGGAAGGCTAGGCACAGTGGTTCACCCCTGTATTCCCAGCACTTTCAGAGGCTGAGGTGGGAGAATCACTTGGGGCCAGGAGTTTGAAACCAGCCTGGGCAACACAGAAATAGCTCATCTCTACAAATTAAAAAAAAAAAAAAAATTAGCTGGGCATGGTGTCATGCACCTGTAGTCCCAGCTACTGGGGAGGATGAGTAGCAGGAGGATCACTTGAGCCCAGGAGTTCAAGTCTGCAGTGAACTATGATTGCACTACTGCTCTCCAGCCTGGGCCACAGAGTGAAAGTGACTCAAACAAAACAAAACAAAACAAAACAAAAAATAAAAACCAAACACAAACACACACAAAACGCAGGAAGACTTTCTATGTAGCTAGACAAAGGTAGAAAGAAAGTAAAGAAGGCTTAAGATGTGTGCATATATTTCAGGAACGTCTACCTGAGGTGGAATGTGCAGGGAGTAAGAAGTGAGGTAACGAACTCCTCTTCCCAGAGGAGAAAAAAAAATGAAGAGCTTTAGTGATGCCTCTGGCTTGGAGAAAACTATCCCTAGCCAGGATGGTGTGAGAGGGACAGGGAAGCAGGGTGTGAGCAGGACACTCCTTCCAGCCCTTCTGGTCCATGCATGGGTCAGGCCCAAGCTGGATGGCTACGTCTCGGTGGAATAGGGGTTAATTTCACAGTAACTCCAGGATCAGGGCTCAGCCACAGCACTTACTAGCCATCAGGTCTTGAGCAAGCTGCTTAGCCTCCCTGAATTTCACTTTATTCATCTGTGAAAGGGGAAGCTCTCCTCCCAGATTTGTTGGCAAGATTAAGCATGCGGTTGGGTATGAAGTGTCTAGCATGGTGCCTGGCATGTACAAGGTCGCCATCAGAAGAAGTAGATTAGTGTTGGCCAGTACAGTCAAGAAAAGCTTCATGGCAAAAGAGGGCCCTAGAGATGGGGAGGATTTGAAGAAAAAAGAGACATGGGAATTGAGCCTGTATGTTGGGGAAAGATGGAAGCTGGGGAAACATGGCTTGAAGGCATAGTAAAAACAATGAACCCAGATCTTCTGTTGTAAGAACCATGGTGAAAACATCCCCCAATTAAAGTGAATAGCAGGAAAAGTCAAGAAAATTGTTCAATGTGTAGAGGCATCAAATTGTGGACAGGCTTGGAAGTTTTGCTCAAAAAGCATATCTCCATGCTGAAAATGCCTTGGAGGCAATTGACCCAGTAACTGAACAATTAGAGTCTAGACTGAGAAGGTAATAAAGGAAAGAGAGAAGGGGCCATCTGAGAGGCACTAGGAAGAACAAACTGGCCTGTGCTGGGGGATGAGCATTCCTGGGAAAGAGAGGGAAGCCCATCTCTTTCTCCTTAGGATGGAGCCACTATCAGAGAGGGGTGGGTTGAGTGAGTGGAATAGCAAACATCTGGGGACCCCTCACACTAATGTTCTTAACATATACGCTGAACATTTACTCATTGTGGGGCAAGGATAAAAACGGATCCTCTATTAATAAGAACATGTATGCCTCCTTCTTTATGTTTAAAAATAAGGGATTATTGATTGATTGTATACATTACTACTCCAAGCCAGGCATCTTAACTATTTAAAATTTAGATAAGATGATAAGTCATTATCACAGCATGTATTTTTCAATTTTAAAATTGGCTGACAGTACCTCATAGTGACAGCTGACCACTGGCTGGTATATGCCTGTGGCTGTAGGGTACAACACATTACCTCACTCCTTGGAGACTGGCCAACCTTGATGAGCATGCTTTAAAACAGTTTTTAATGGAAGGAAGGAGCCTTCTATGAGAAAGGAGAAATTTCTCTTTCCCTATTCATTTTAGGAGTTGCCAGTGGAGCTCTGAGTTAACTGGTACTTTATTTCCAATAACAGAACTGGAGCCCCCAGAGAGTTGACCTATAGATCTGGCTTTGGTTAGACCCCACCCCGCTCCTCAGAAGACATACTCCTTAAATCCTGGCCACCCTCTGTTTGCTCAAGTGATAGCTTGAAAAAGAGGCAGGATTGTCTCAGATGCTGTCAAACTATTCCACTGCAAATGTCTGTCCTCTGCTTCCAGAACTGTGGTTCTTAAACCCCAACTTTCTGGATATTAACTTGGATTCTGACCTAGAACCTTCTTTCTGTTCCATATCCCTAGCCTCACCCACCAGCTCTAGCTTCTTATTCCTGGGTAGAGTTTTGTTTGTTTGTTTGTTTGTTTAGACAGACTTTCACTCTGTTGCCCAGGCTGGAGGGCAGTGGCATGTTCTCGGCTCACTGCAACCTCTGCCTCGCAGGTTCAAGTGATTCTCCTGCCTCAGGCTCCTGACTACAGGTGTGTGCCACTATGCCTGGTTAATTTTTGTGTGTGTGTATTTTTAATAGAGATGGGTTTTCACTGTGTTGGCCAGGCTGATCTTGAACTCCTGCCCTCAAGTGATCTGCCTGTTTTGGCCTCCCAAAGTGCTGGAATTACAGGCATGAACCACCATGCCCGGCCCCTGGGTAGAGTTTCTGCTTTGGATCTTGACCTCAATTCCATGAACTGAACCAATATTTTGCCAGCTTGCCATATTTTTTATTTGGGGACAATTGAACAGCATTAAAATTTTGTGTTCCTTTTGAAAGCAGCCTGATATGGTAGGTAAAAAGACATGCATTGTAGTGGGGAAGACCTGGACTGAAATTATAGCATAGGCTAGGACTTAGGGCAAATTATTTAGCTTATCTGAGTTGCAGCCTTCTCAACTATAAAGAAGGAATATTTGTAAAAGATTGCTTTTCTTTCACTCATTCATTTCCCTCATTCATCTACTGAATACTCCCTATTTGCCAAGTTCTGTGCTAAGCACAGGGGCAGGGCAAGAGGGTAGTGAGTAAAAGGTAAATAAAACACCATCCTGTCCTTGGTGAGTTTGTGCTTGAGTAGGGGAAGATAGACATTTAACAAATTAATACAGTTGAGAGGTACTAGTGCCATGAAACTTTATGGCAGAGTTGTTAAGCAGACTGCCTGGCTCTACTAGTTATTAGCTTGGTAATCCAGTGAAACCTTACTAAACCACTCTGTGCCTCAGTTTCCTTACCTATAAAATGGGGATAATATAGTTATTATTAGTATGTAATTAGTTAACACATGCAAACTTCTGAGTGCCAGGCATATAGTAAGCATTCCATACATGTTAATACAGTCATTCCTCAGTATCCGTGGGACATTGGTTCCAGGATCCCCTCAGATACCCAAATCCACAATGCTTAAGTTCCTTATATAAAGTGGCTATTCGCAAAAATCCACACACGTCCTCTTGTATAGTTTAAATAATCTCTAGATTACTTATAATACCCAATACAATGCAAATGTTATGTAAATAGTTCCTATGTTGCATTGTTTTATTTGTATTATTTTTTATTGTTGAATTGTTATTTTTCCCTCAAATATTTTATATCTGTGATTGCTTGAATCTGAGGATGCAGAACAGAGGGTCAACTCTGCTATTACGATGGTGGAGAAGCATGGAGTATGATGGGAGCACGAAGGAAGCAGTGGCCAATTCTATTGCTGAGAAGGCTAAAGACGGGCTTCATGGAGATAGTGTCACTTGGGTTAAGTTTTGCAGGAAGTTTGGGAGTTTTTAGGTGAACAAAAGCAGAGTGGGCATTTCAGACATAGGAGACTGCATGAGCAAAGAGATGAAACAGATGTGAGCAAGGAAATAGCCTGAGACTGGCAGAGCCTGACAGTCTGCATAGAGGTTACAGGGGACGGTGCAAGGCAGGAGGACGAAGCCTGCTGGAAGAGGGCATTATATGCCACCATGAGGGTTCAGCCCCTATCTTAAGAGCGCTGATTAGAAACCATGGTATGTAACTTCTGTTTGCATGTTCCCTTTCCCCAAGACCCATACTCCTCCCCTCTCCACCTGCTCCATGCTCTGGAGGCTGGAGGCTAGCCTGTAAACACTGTACCACAGTCTCCCTTATCCTCACCCAATGGCCAGCACTAACCCAGGTTCAGAAGGAGGAAGCAGAGGGAGGAGTATTTCTTTTACTTTGTACTTTCCTGCCACTTGCTGCAGGCTAGATGCCGCTTTCCACTAATTTCACATCTGGCCAAGCAGCCCTCTCTCATTGCACAAATAACTGCTCCCTCCCCTTCTCCCTTCAGGCCCATTGCTGCTAGCCCTGGGGTGTTGCTCAGGCCTCATTTGTGTCCCACATCCTGCCACACTTTTGTAAATATCACCAGCATTAAACTCTCTTCATATTGTCCAGTTTGATGTGCCATGTGCCCTGCCTTGAACTTAAAGAAAACAAAAACTCTGGCTTTTAACAAGCAATGAATGAGATGATCAGATTTGCATTATGAAGAAGTCTTTCTGGCTCCTGGGTGGAGGATGTTTGGGGGCAGCAAGAGGAAAGGCAGAGCTTTTAATGGTGCTTTCTGAACCAGGAATCCTGTTTAAATATGTAGATTCCAGGGCCCACCTCCAAAGACTCTGATTCAGTCAGGTAGAAATAGGGTCCCCAAATCTCAAGAAGTTCTTGTGATTATGACAGGATTTCATGGTTGTCCAGGTCACTAACCAGTATATTGGGAAGATCCAGCAGAGATCAAGAAGAAGGGGAGAATATCTGAGGTAACAGGGTCTGGTCCTAGAGGACCTGAGGGTTGGGGAGGAAAATCAGAAGCAGAGATGGGGGTTTTGTTTTGAAGACGCCAAGGGACACCTTTTCCTTTAAGGGTGAACAAAGAAAGCAAAGTGAGTGTAAAAAGGAAGTTGAAGGAATTCACACCTTGTAACCTCAATTCCTCCTGGAAATAGGAGGCAAAGTCATATATGGAGACAGAACAGAAAGGCAAAGGTGCGAATAGCTGGAGTGATGCAGGTTTGGAATACCATTTTGGGCATGGGGTACAGAGTGATTACAAGGGACATTTTAGGACTGCTTGGTGGAGCTGAGATAACAGACCATGAAATTATGTGTCATCCAAAAGTTTAGTTTTGTCATTTCTCTCCAGAAGTACTTAGCAGTCTATATCTAGAAGTGGAGAAGTCAGTATTGGATTGATCCCAGTTGGAAAGCTGCAGAGCAGGTGTAATGGAAAGACAAGGGACCGAGGATGTTGAAATCACACACAAGCATGGGAATAACTGCATTAAAATGTGAGGGGAGCATCCAAGGAATGCTGTCCTTGGTCCTGAACTAACGCACAGAAAGGCATGGCCACTTCACTGTGGAGTTGGGAGTGGGCTGGTACACGTTCCCCTGCCTCTCCATTAATACCTCCACCATACCAGAGTTAGGGTCTCAAAAGATCATGCTCCAAGCCCCATAACACTGTGAATCATGTGACTATATATAGGTCTTATAGTCTGGGCAGCATCATTTGTTGAAGGATACAATTCCAACAGCCACAAACATTATTTAAGGAATTAATTGAATAAATATTAACTGAGAGCTATCTATGTGCCAAGCATTGTGCCTGGTGCAAGGGATGGAACAATGAAAAAGACAGAGAAAGCTAATTCCCAAGCTAAATCTTTTATTTCCTTTTGCTAGAGAACATCAGAGGGGCCCATTCACCCTTTCCCTTTCCTCTCCAATTCCTTGTCATCCTTTAGCTGCTGCAGAACACTCTCCTGCAAAATGACCTCCCCCAAGTTTGCTGTCTCCACATAGATCTTTGTGATTTTTGTGCCTCTTCTTCTCCCCTTGAGAGTATAGATTGTTCTATAGATGAACTTAGTTTCTCTCTCTCAGCTAGCCAAAATACTGCCTCTTTAAAGAGAGGACACTGACAAAGCAAACACAGACTTATCTTTAACAGGTTAAAGGAGAGGGAAAGGCTATAAACACAGCAATTTAATTTTTGTGCCTTAATGGTTATCTAGAAAGTCTTCTCCAAGCAGAGAGGTTGGTCACCTCACTGACTCTGTCAGATGACCATGGGACATTTCCCCAAATAACTTGAGGCTGAGATACCATTTCTGGAATTATTCCAAGGTCCCTGCTGCCCTCTAACAGCCAATGGTCCTACTCCTCCCTGATGCTGTGGGCTGACCTTGTCTTTTCTGGCAGAGTGACAATTTCCAATTAATATTGAAAACCATTAATTAAAGGCCTTCTTTTGTATTACAGGCCCTGAACAAAATACTGGAGACATGAAGATAATTAAGGACAACTGCTGTCTGCAGAGATTTCATAATTTCATGGGGGTAGGCAAATACGATGCAGTAAGCCTCATGCCTGCGATCTGACTAAAGTACAGCATAGTGAGGCTTGTAGAATTCATGATGAGAATCCATGGGTCATGTCTTTCTCATCCAGGAAAAAATAAAAGCAGCAACAGCATAAGGTTTTGCACATAGCACATAAGGCCAAGAGAAGATTGGCCATGATTCTGAGTCTAAGACTGGAAAACAAGGTTTAAGTTTCTCCATAAAGCAAGTGTCAGACATGAGCTGTGGCTCCAGAGCCGAGAGGTTAAAGGGAAGAAAAGGAATAAATGGTATCACCAACCCAGTGCAATCCAAGAGTCTGGGACCAGATTGGTGGATAGCTAAAACAAAGACAATCAGGTTCCAGTGACCAGGGGATACAAAGGTCCAGAATCCAGGACAGGTGAAGGCACGAGTTGGGTGAGAAGCTGGGGCGGGAAATAAAAATATGGGGAGTCAGGCTTAGGTGATGTGAGAGCCAGAGACAGTAAAAATAGGAGGAGGCAGACACAAGCTAACAGGAAGAATAGGTAGTTTCCCTAAGGAGTGAGAAACAAAGGCTAGGACTAAACCTGGTGCCAAATACTCTGGAGTTTAGAACAAAGAATGAGAAAAAGTCTTTGGCTCATACCCTAAGAAAGCAGTCACAGAATAAAACATCAATAAACCTGAACTGCCACCCCAGTTATTGCTCAAGGCTCTGCCAGGAAAAGGTGGGACACAGCTGAAAAAAGGCTTGGACTACTCTGTTTCTTACTGCACAGGGACTCTGAATGCTCCCTGACCTTCAAGAAGCACAGCCATGTAATGAACAATTCATGCAACCCAAGTTCTGTACTCAGCACTTTTACTACATTTGTTTATTTAATCTTATCAAATCCACATGGTAAAGATTATTGTCCTCATTTTCAGATGAAAGCTCAGACAGGTCAAACCTGCCCAGGATCACCTAGCAGCAAGGTGACGAGGCTAGGACCTGAAACCCAGCTTTGCCTTTGCAAGGCTCATGCTCTTTTTTTTATTATTATTTTTGAGACAGAGTCTTGCTCTGTCACCCAGGCTGAAATGCAGTGGTACAATCTCGGCTCACCGCAACCTCCACCTCCTGGGATTAAGCGATTCTCCATCTCAGCCTCCTGAGTAGTTGGGGCTACAGTGTGCACCACTATGCCCAGCTAAGTTTTTGTAGACAAGGTTTTGCCATGTTGCCTGGGCTGGTCTTGAACTCCTGGGCTCAAGTGATCCACCTACCTCAGCCTCCCAAAGTGCTAGAATTACAGGCCTGAGTCCCCGGGTCTGGACAAAGCTCATGTTCTTAATTGTCCAACAATCCTGATTTATTATGACTAATTTGTTTCCAAACTCACCATTGTGATCACTCTGAGTTGAAGGCAAGACAAAGAGTTTTTATAGGGATAGAAATGTATAATGTGTAAAAACATGGAGAGCAAAAATCCTTTGTACACAGTGGACAGCCATGATGTTAAGAAATATCAAGGTTAACAAAATGAGTGCTGAAGCCCCTAGGCCTGACCCCTATCCTCCTCTCAGTACCCTCACCTGCTCCCCCTACTCCTGCCCCTGCATCTCTGGTCCTCTTTCAGCTCCTTCAATGTGTACCATGCTCCTTCACTCCTCAGGACCTTTGTACATGCAACTTGCTCTGCCTGAAACACTCCTTCCTATTCCTCCTTCTCCACCCTCCTTGACTTTAACTAATTACTAGTGCCTCCCAAGTACAGATTTGAACCTCACTCCCCAACAAAAGCCCTCACTGGCTACCCTCATCACCCATAGGTTAGGCCCCATAAAACCCTGCATTTTTTTCTTCAAATACTTCTCACAACTGTAATTAATTTATGTATGTAATATATCTTCCCTTCACTAAATGGCGTGCTCCAAGAGAAGAACCACATCATGTTTGCCACTGTACTCCCAGGGGCAAGCCACACCTACCATCTCTATAGAAAATGTGCTTAGGATAGGCAAAAAGAAGTGTGGCAGGTACTAAAACGTTTTAGGAAGAATCAATTATTCACTCACTCATTTATTCTGTTCACATGGTACATATTGGAATGCCTACTATGTGCCAGGCTCTGTTGTCAATATTCCTTCTAGGATGGTGGAAACGAGATGTGGCAATGCGATAGCAAGGGCCTCAGAAGATGACATGAACATCCCATGAGAGTTAGGGAGAAGGTGACTGTTCAATCATCCACTCTCAGCACAGAGCGATGAGAAACTAAAATCCTCCCCCCTTTCCCATAGAAGAAGGTGGGACTTCCACGTGGGAAGACAGCAGAGTATGTGATGTCTTCAGTGAAAAACAAAACCACCATAAAGGAAAAGAGTAGGAAGGAGAGTGGCGAGTGAGGCAGAAGTACACAGAGCTTGTGCATAGCATAGGAGGTGTTCTGAAGAATGGGAAGAAGAGGCATTGGGAAGGGAGCATGTGGGAGAGGAGTCCAGGTGGGAAAGGATTGGGGATTGGGTCAAAGCCAGCAGGAAGAGAGGCTTGGACATGGAGACCAGCGAAGAGTTGAGAAAGCAATGGAAAGTGGGTGCCAGTGGGCGAAGAGAGGAGATGAAAGGATGTAAGAACAGCAGGGAAGATGGAACTTAGCTAGGGATCTGCTAATAGAATCATATGTTTTTTATGAAGTTCAGAGGTACAGATTAAAGGGTCCCATCATGATTCATGTGCTTTCCTGGAACCTGATGTGTTGCCAAGATCTGCTATAGAACACCATGTTCTGGAGGGTGAACTCAGAAAGACAACAGTTGACTATGTCGTTCAGTGGCTAGCACACAAATCTAGGAACAATCTTCCAGCAATGGAAGGTGGAGATAAGCCCCCAAAAGCTATTACTCTCAGATTTTCCAATATTCTGCTTGAGGGCTAATTGTGTTATCTCTGAAATCTAAAAAAAAAAAAAAAAAAAAAAAAAAAACAAGAAACCAATAACTAACACTTATTGAGTGTTTAATATATACCAGACATGGTGTGAATTATGAAGTTCTCTGCAAATTCTCATTTAATTCTCACATAAGTCCAATAAAATAGGCACAAAAAGTCTAACCATTTGAGCTGGGCAGACTAGAGTGCAACTGCAGTCTCAGCTACTTGGGAGACTGAGGCAGAAGGATTGCCTGAGCCCACGAGTTTGAGCCTGTAGTGTACTATGATTACATCTGTGAATAGCCACTGCACTCCAATCTGGGCAACATCATGATATCCCCCCTCCAAAAATGAAAAAAGAATAAGGAAGAAGTCTAACCATTTAACAAATATAAAGACTAAAATGTTAGGTAACTGTGTGAAGCCAGCTCATAAGTAAGAGAGCAAGGATACAAATTCAGGCCATCTGAGTCCAGTACCAACACCTTTAACCACCAAGCTATCAAAATAATAGTAGCTAACTCGCATCTAGTGCTTACTATGTACATCAAGTAGTGTTCTTAGCATTATACATTTATTAATCCTTTTAATCCTTGTAACTCTGAGATAGATACTGCTCTTCTTCCATTTTAAAGATTTGGAAACTGAGACACAAAGAGGTCAAGAAACTTGCCCAACGGCACACAGTTGGAAGAGGTCAAGCTTGGATTCAATCTCAGGCAGTTTGGCTCAGGGGTTTTTGGTCTAACTTGGGTTGCTGACTCCTCCCCTGAGCTGTACCTCCAAATGGTGTCATGAGAGGCATGTAACAGCAAAAACTAGTTTCTGCACTTGAGCTTTCAGTGTGCTGCAATTTAAGTACATTGGATAAAACTTTCACTTCCTTACTTGCCTGAACAAAAAGTAGACAGGAAATCCTAAGGATTAACTTCTCTCTCTCTTTCTCTTTCTTTCTTTCTTTCTTTCTTTCTTTCTTTCTTTCTTTCTTTCTTTCTTTCTTTCTTTCTTCTTCTTCTTTCTCTCTCTCTCTCTCTCTCTCTTTCTTTCTTTCTTTCTTTCTTTCTTTCTTTCTTTCTTTCTTTCTTTCTTTCTTTTTCTTTCTCTTTCTTCCTTTCTTTCCTTTCTTTCTCTCTCTTTCTCTCTCTCTTTTCTTTCTTTCTTTTTTTAATTCCTTTTTTAGTAAAGACAAGGTTGCACTATGGTGCCCAGGTTGGTCTCGAACTCCTGGGCTGACAAGTCATCCACTCGCCTCAGCCTCCTAAAGCATTGGGGCTACAGGCATGAGCCATACCTAGACAGTGAGTTATCTTCTTGATCATGTAAGTATAAAAGTCAGTTTCTCTTTGGCTAATGGTATAGACATCATAAGAAAGTCTGGTTATTGTTTGGTGTAATGTTAATGAAAAACCATCAAGGAGCTTCTCATTTGTCCTGGACACCTTCCTTAAGGGCCTGGCCCTTAGAACATTTCAGTCCCCATCCACAGATTCATAGTATGAGTTTGCTATTGTCTTTTCCATTTCCATGGGCTCCTGGGGAACTGTCATTTGATCACTTGCTTAAGCTAATCTTTACATCTCCAATAGAAGAGTTTCAGTTGCAGTACATCCTGTTATAATCTTCTTACACAACTGGTTTCCTGAGCTTTGTCTAAGTGAGAAGGAAGTTTTGTGGAAATTTCGCTCTGATCAGGAAGAAACAAAATACAACAAAAAAGCAGGTTTTGCTTGAAACCTGACATGCTGAGCATCCAGTGCCCTTGCCCCACAGTTTCCTCCTCGCTGAACCCCTGGGAGGCAGTACAGTACCTGCTTAGTCTCAGTATGGTCACTAAGAAATGCTGAAAGGCTTCATAAGTTAAATAAGGGCAGGCTGGGCATGGTGGCTCATGCCTGCAATCCCAGCATTTTGGGAGGCCGATGCAGGTGGATGATCACTTGAGCCCTGGAGCTCGAGACCAGGCTGGGCAACATGGCAAAACCCCATCTCTACAAAAAATACAAAAATTAGTTGGGTGTGGTGACACGCGCCTGTAGTCCCAGCTACGTGGGAGGATGAGGTAGGAGGACCACTTGAGCCTGGGAGGTTGAGGCTGCAGTGAGCTTTGATCACACCACCGCACTCTAGCCTGAGTGACACAGTGAGATTCTGTCTCAAAAAAAGAAAAAAAAAAAAAAAAAGTTAAATAACAGCAGAAAAAAATACCTAAGTCCAGTAATTGTGCCTGGGTTCATGCTAACATTAATGTATCACAGCTGCAAAAAATATTTCCTACTTTGCAATCAGAGAGTCTAGGAGTTCAATATAAATTCACTAATCCTTGGAATTGTTTTGTAAGGCAAGCCACAAGAGTACTCATTCAAGGCACAGGGAAGTAAAGTCTTGCCAAGCTCACAAAACTAAGAAACAGACATTTAGAGCAAGCTAAGCTTGTTTCTCACACTCTCTTTTATTTTTCATATCTTTACTCTTTTCTATACAAATTAAAATTTCTAACCAGTTCTATCAGTTGTAGGCCTCACATAATTCCGTTTCCAATAATAATAAAAATAGTATTCCCAATGTATTGAATACTTACTTGGTACCAAGAACTGTGTGCCTTTAGCACAGTATCCACGTATCACCTCACTGAAGTCTTAGAACACATAATGAAATAAGTAGCATGAGTATCTCCATTACACAGCTTAAAGAGCAGAAGCTTAGACAAAAAAAAAAAAAAAAAAAAAAAAAAAACTTGACCAAGACCAGCATGTAGCAAGCCTTAATTAAAAGCTACACTGCCTCTCATATCACCTAATCCTGACCTACATACCACACGCCATCAAAATCATGAAAGTTAAAGACCTGTCCATGTGGATATTGTTTTTAGCTGCCTTTTTAAGACAGCAAACAAAAAACACGAATAACACTTCCACTGTAATTTGATATAATTGAAGAGTGTACCAAATTTAATCAAACCCAGTTACTTTCTTCAAAAGCCACAGTAGAAACTAACAAACAGAAGCCACCAAGGAGCAAGCAAGACGTGAATGCCAAGTGCTTGGGTTGAAACAGGAACCACTCACTACATTCACTAAAAGAGAAATAGAATGGGGCTAGAAAAGCAGTATAAATGTCAGATGTTTTGAAACACTAATAAATTTACCCTCAAACAAGGTAGATGTTATGTTAAATGGAGTAGAGAGGTACCTGCCCAATGCATTAGTGCATGAGTAAATAAGATTAGCATGTAACACACATATTTCTGATATGCAAAGCCACCGTGATTTTCTCAGTCCCACTTCCCATGTGCTTGCCTGACCAGTTCCATTTGTCTGCCTCATTGCCCCTCCAGATCTCAATGCATCTAGTAAAATTTAGAGGTAAAACTTTCACTTTACCTCTAAATTTTAGACAGAACATCACAAACTATATGCCCACAGGTACATGTGTCTACACTATGTGACTATGCGAAAATTCATGAGTAAAGATTCTCACGATCCAATTGCTCCTGAGAGGTCCAGCAGATGATTTTTATTTTTTGGTTTTGCCATGGTTTTTTTATTATTGTATTTTCTGCAAGGTTGTGTTTATGAGAAATTTTTCCTTTATACTTTTGTAATAAATGATAGAATCCCATAATGTTAGAACTGAGGCTTTAAAATGTGTAATTAATTCCCCATCATCATTTTACCAAGGGTGAATTAGCATCCTAGACAGGTTAGGTGATTTGCTCTAGGACACCAGAACCCAGGACTTTGAGCTCTTAATCATCACCCAGCGTTTAGATGACCCAGTCAACTCTGCTTAACCTGACCAATGAAGGGAGGGAGACGCATAAGTCAGCATTGCCCACAGCATGCTCATTCCATGGTCAAGAAAAACTTGCTCTACTAATTAAAACAAATTTTTTCATACACCTATAACTTTTCAGAGGGGTGTGGAAGGAATAGGAATATGAAATATGATGTTTCCCAAACTTGATTATCATGGAATGCTTTGCTCAAGAAAATACTTTGCAGGGCTAGAGTTCCACAGAACACACTTGTGAAAGGTTGTTATCATTATTGGTATCTCTGCTGTTGACATTTCTAATTCCGAGACAGGCACAATCCTAAAAGGGGATGAAAGTGAGACTGCACACTACTCCCCCAAAATATACATGCCAACAACAGTGAGAGCTAATGTTTATGGAGCACTTGATAATTTAAAAAAGTATTTCAACATGCAGTAACAAGCAAAAGAAATGTTAACTCTCCATTTAAAAAATGTCTCTTTGACATTGTTAATTGTAGGAGTCCCCCTGAAGGATCAGCAATTCAGTTAAGGTTGGGTTTCCATTGCAAAAAGATGGCCACATAGCTAACAAACTGAAAATATTATACCTAGAAGGTTCTTAAAATTAATCTAGGTCACTCGTTCTCAAACGTCATGCCTGCAGAGCATAGGTATTCAACTACTAAAGGTGAATAGCATTAAAGTGTACCTTTTCCTAATTCACAGAAAAAGAACATAATTTAATGAATAGAAAGTAGGAGAAGGAAATGAACCCTGCCAACAAGTGAGCTTGGAAGAAGATCCCAGCCCCAGGTGAGAAGTGCAACCCCAGCTGACACCTCAATTTTAGCCCCGAGCAAAGATTACAGCCACACCATGCCAGATTTCTGTTCTACAGAGACTGAGATGATAGATTTCTATTGTTTAAAGCCACTACACTTGAGGTCATTTGTTATACAGCAATAGAACTAATACATACAAGTTTTTGTTAAGTTCTCTTTAGAAAAGTTAGCAAAGGACACAGTTTTGTGAAAGTATAGGTTGATAATTCTTCTGAAAGAAAAGTGTGGCATCAAAGTATCAAAGGATATTAAATATGTCTATACCCTTTGACCCGATAACTCCACCTCTACATACTCTAAAGAAATAGACATGCATACAAATGTCATTGTATCATTGTTTATAATAATAATGTAAAATGTCCAAAATTAGGAAAATGATTAATTTGCTTGCGTAACCATATGATGGACGTAGGTCAACTATTAAACATATTTTCATAATCTGTCATGAGCGTTTTAAGGAAAATAAATTTTTTCAAAGAAAATTTAATGACATATATAAATAATCATGATATTACGATAGATGAAAAAACAGCCTATAAAAATGAAAAAGTGTAGCCATTTTAAAAAAATTGTTTGGTAATTTCTCAAAATATTAAACATGGAATTACCAAATGACCCAGCATTTCTACTCCTAGGTGTATATATAAAAGGAGAATTGAAAACATATATCCACACAAAAATTTGCATATGAATGTTCACAGAAGCACTGTTCTTAACAGTCAAAAGGTGGAAACAATCCAAATGTCTATCACCTGATGAATGGATACATAAAAAGTGGTATATCCACACAACCAGGTAGTATTCAGCCATAAAAAGTAGTGAAGTAATAACATATGCTATAACATGATGAACTTTAGAAACATTACACTAAGTGAAAAATGCCCGTCACAAAAGGCCAAACATTGTGTGATTCCATATATGAAATGTCCAGAATAGGCAAATCCATAAAGACAAAAAACAGATTACCAGTTACCAGGGACTGGTAGGTGGGGGGAAAGGAGATGAGGGGGGTGACTGCTAATGGGTATGGAGTTTCTCTTTGGCGTGATGAAAATATTCTAAAATTAATTGCGATTATGATTGTACAACTCCATGAATATGCTAAATTAAATCACTAAATTGTACACTTTAAAAGGTGTGAATTTTATATTATGTGAGTTATCTCACTAATGTCATTATTTTTTAAAGGCTAAGAAAAAAAGCATTATATATGGTAAGACTCAAATTCTGTGGGAAAAAATATATATGCATAAACTGAAAATTGAAAGAAAATTTACCAAATATTAACACTAAGCATCCTTTAGTGGTTGGATTACAGATTTTTTTTTCTTTCTTTTGTATTTTTAATTTTTTTGAATAGAGAAACAACATATTAAAATCTGAAAAATCAATTACTTTAAAAGAATAATAAGCTATGTACTTTAGTATATAATTGTACTATTAGTTATGTTTCAAAGGACAGAATTACATGGTGTTTGACAAAGAGAACCATGAATTCTAGGGGCTCTTCCAACCCCATCTGAAAACCACTTATCTAATCCAACCCTCTCTCTCTTTTTTTCAATCCTCTCTTTTAAAAATGGACTAAATCTAAGAGTAATTTGTATAAATTTAAACACAAGAGGCTGCATTTTCAAAATGAAACCAAAATAATAAATCTCTAGCTTTTAGAGAATTCAAACCAACTGACACAGAAAAGGGTTTGCTAAGAAAGATGATCTCGCTCTACAGATATCCATAGAATAGCCACACTACAGTAATCTACTGGCATGTCGACTATTCAACTGAGCAGCACCTCAGAAGGGAGTCAAAGGTCCTTTGATCATTCAGATTGACGCATGACCACAACAGTGATACAAGCACTCTTATTGACATGAAATCACACAATGCCTTGAATGGTTATTTAATTCTTGTGTGTATGACAGCAAGGTCTCTCTGAACAGGGATCTTAGAGTATCTCTATGGAGCCTAAAACAACTTGAAGTGAAAAGGCCATACATTTGTTACATATTACGTTGGGCTCTGAGGAGGGATCCATAAATAACTCTACAAACTATGTATCATTACCGTCAATACTTTATGGGTGAAGAAATGAGAATCAGAGAGATTAAGTACCCTTCGCAAGGTTACAACAAGTAGGAGCCAGAGCTGGGACTTAAACCTAGGAAGTACAACTCAAAAGTAAGACAACAGCTGGGCACAGTGATTCACTCCTGTAATCCCAGAACTTTGGGAGGCCGAGATGGGCAGATCACTTGAGGTCAGGAGTTTGACACCAGCCTGGCCAACATGGTGAAACCCCGACGCTACTAAAAATACAAAAATATTAGCCGAGTGTGATAGTGGGTGCCTGTAATCCCAGCTACTCGGGAGGCAGAGGCAGGAGAATCACTTGAATGGGGTGGGGGTGTGGGGGGGATGGGTGGCGGCGCAGAGGCTGCAGTGAGCGGAGAGCGCGTCACTGCACTCTAGTCCAAGTGACAGAGCCAGACTCCATCTCCAAAAAATAAAAGTCAGACAACAAAAATAATAAACATTTACAATTTAGGCAATGTTCTGTGCATTTAATTTATTAATATACATAATTATTATTAGCTTATTTAAAACATAATACTAACTTAATCCTTAGAACAACTCTATCATATGGGAACAATTATTATCTTCATTATTATACTGCCTCCTTTATAATAAAATAATTCATTTTCCTCTTTCAGATCACAGTTGAAATTATTATCTTCATTATTATACTGCCTCCTTTATAATAAAATAATTCATTTTCCTCTTTCAGATCACAGTTGAAATTATTATCTTCATTATTATACTGCCTCATTTATAATAAAATAATTCATTTTCTTCTTTCAGATCACAGTTGAAATTATTATCTTCATTATTATACTGCCTCCTTTATAATAAAATAATTCATTTTCCTCTTTCAGATCACAGTTGAAATTATTATCTTCATTATTATACTGCCTCCTTTATAATAAAATAATTCATTTTCCTCTTTCAGATCACAGTTGAAATTTCAACTTCTTAAAAGCGACTCTGTAATCTATTTAGGCTTGCCCTTGTATTGTCTTACTGAACAGGGCGTTTGTCTTTTTTTTTTTTTTTAAGATGGGAGTCTCGCTCTGTCACTCATTGCAAGCTCCGCCTCCTGGGTTCACGCCATTCTCCTGCCTCAGCTTCCCAAATAGGTGGACTACAGGCATCTGCCACCACACCCAGCTAATTTTTTGTACTTTTAGTAGAGATGGAGTTTCATGGTGTTAGCCAGGATGGCCTTGATCTCCTGAGCTCATGAGCTGCCTGCCTTGGCCTCCCAAAGTGCTGGGATTACAGGCATGAGTCACTGCACCCGGCCTGAACAGGGCATTTTTCTTTTGCCTAAATAATTTGGGTGATTACTTTATATCTGTCCACCCCAATAGATGCAAAGCACTATAAGGGAATGTTATTAATGACTGAGGGAATGTTATTAATTCGAACAACTATAGGAGATAAACCCTGAACTCTCCCAGAGGCTTCACAAAGTAGTTTAGTTCTTGTTCTCTGAGTCACCTGGAGGTGCTCAGATTCAGGAAGCAGGCTCCTTAGATCTTGCCTGCCATCTATTCCAGAAACTCCAATCCTTCCCTTCCAGCAGGCTAATGGGAAGAGGGAGGGCATAGGATTGACTAGGCCTAGAACACGGTGTACTTCACTTCTTTCCATATTCCAGTGGCCAGAATTCAGGCACATGGATGCATCTAACTGCAAGGGAGTCTGGAAATATGGTCTAGCTGGGCGCTGAAGAGGAAGAGAAAATAGGTTTGGTTAAATAGCTAACCAGACTCCTTTACCAAGCAGACCACCACATTATGTACTGTTTCTTTTCTGCTGTATTAAAAGACTAGAGAAATGAGGGGCTCTCCATCTTTCCGTGTGATGTCTTTTTGCACTTAGCGATGTGTCTTTAATTGCCGTGACAGAAGGAAGGCCCTACTAGACCACAAGCTCCACCACAGCAAAAATCGGATCTGCGTTGTCTTGTTCATTAAAGTACTCATAGAGATAACAATCATAAGGGCCTGTGATTCAGAACCAAAGAAATAACTTATTAGCTAAAATATTAAAGGAAAACAACAGTATCAAGATTAACAAACGAAATTCCCCCTAAAGGTAACATTTATGTGAGCTACTTAACCACAAGTTCACTCTACCTGGTTGGTTGGAAACTTAACACAGTTGAAATCACAGGAACCAAATAAATTATTGTTAAGAAGACCTCAAAATTATAAAAATTCCTTCAAAAACATAAAGCAAAGTTATATTTTAAATGGCTTATAGGGTATGGAGAAGGGCTTCAAAAGTAAGAATGCATCATGGGGTAGACAGAGGTCATGATCAAACGGCCTTCCTATACAGCGCTGGACATACAGAAGGCATCTATCTGGTCAACATTATTAAACACTGTTATGTTTGAGAATGACAGTGGGGACATCTGGAATTCCTAACTGCAATCATAGTTTGATTTCACTGAAAAGCAGAGGTTTGGGGGGAATAAAGAAATGGAAGATTCAGTAAAGATGAGCTCGGGTAAAGACAGCACTGGCCATCAGAGGGGAAGGGGAGTAACTGCGAAGTTGGCCTGAATGTGGGTTTCTCTTTCTCCAAACCCTTCCTGGAGCCCAGGGCTTAGCAGGGAGGATCTGTCACCTCTTTGTTTACGAACTGTACGCAGAATTTGCATTGTTTTGACTTGCTGAGGTTTAATTTCATTCTCATTGGCGGGAAGATCAGCAGCGTCTACAGCTGAAGCTCGGGGAGTTGCCTGTTCCCATCCCTCAGGTTGTAAGACTCACTTCCTTAATTATGTCAGGAGACTCTCAGACTTGCATTTTTCCCTTGATGATTTGATAATTTCTACTGACACTCTTACTGCCTGTTTCTTCAACCTGGATTCTGGCAGTTTACAAATCTGAATCTCAAGTTCCGAACCATTTACTTTTTAATAATTTAAAATATACAATTTAAAAAAATAAAGAAAAACTAATCTGGCCACCCTGAAAAATGAAATAACTTCTGTTTTCCAAATCTGTTCTACTTTTCAACTTCATTCAGCGACTGGAAGGCTGGCTCTCACTATTGTGACTAGCATCTTGGCCGCTCCAATTCCTGGTTGAAATGCGAAATCCCAAACCCTAATCCCAGCCCTTATTCAACTGCTGTGAGGATATTTCTGAGACAGAGACCTCATTCTGGAGGAAGCTGGATCCCAGCCCTCCACCTATAACTTCCCAGTGCATTCAATAAACCTTTCTTGAGGACCTGCTAAATGCAAGGCATTCTGAGTCTACTGGAGCATGCAAAGGCTAATCTAGAAGAGCTGCTCCCTTTGGCCAGGAGGCTTACAATCTAGGAGGGGCAATGGACTATAAATGACCACATAGCAAAATTAAAATGTCATGCGTGCTAACAAATAAAGACTGTGGCAATGTGCAAAATATTTGCTCAGACATAAAGAGCACATTCCTGTACTAAAGACCTTCACAATTCATTCTTATGATTAGTAGTCATAGAGATCATAATGACAATAGCAGCAGCTAAAATCTATTGAACAATTTCTATGTGCCATGTTGCTTTTTCAGATACCCAATCCTCACGACTCTCTAGATTAGATGTTATTTTCATGATTCTCATTATACAGGTGAAAAAAACTGAGGCTTAGAGAGATTAAGTAAATTGCTGAAGGCTCCACTGCTAGTTAACGGTGGAGCCGGGACTCCTTCCAGAGCCCAGCTCTTAACTGCTCACTAGGCTGCCTGTATAACACATTCCACTCTTATGAAAACTCAAAGAAATGAAGGGCATTCCAAAAGTTTTCTCTTCAAAAAGCGTTATTTGGGACAGTACGCTCAGGTTCAGCAGGAGGATTTAAAA
The DNA here is from genome assembly GCF_007565055.1 of Rhinopithecus roxellana. Lineage (NCBI taxonomy): Eukaryota > Metazoa > Chordata > Mammalia > Primates > Cercopithecidae > Rhinopithecus > Rhinopithecus roxellana. Next base: position 79,563,288 of record NC_044559.1, read on the forward strand.
GCATATCCAAGGCAATTAATCAGAAACGGCAAGTGGCTTATTCCACTCCAGATTTTTTCAATTTGCAAGCACCAAATAAACATTTTGTCATGGAGTCAGAGGATAATGCAATAAAAATGAAACCATGGGGAAATAATATGAAGCACACCTTAAGACTATATTTTTTTTAGTCTTCAAAAGTAATTGCTCTTTGTATGTAAAGGGAACTACTGGTTAACTAGAAATGAGATATGATGCTCACTACCTTTATTCCCAAAGCAATAATTAATTTTTCAGTCCAAATAGGAAAAAAAACTTTGGACTTTCCTCATTCCTTTTTTTTAGCTAAAAAAAAGAAAGAAAGAAAAGGAGGGGAAAAATAGTTCCTTTTTTGCTTAAGGAAATAAAATACATTATGTTTAAATTTGCAATGTGGAGTCTAGATACGCTTTTACCAGCATAATTTCAACTTTCTCCAGAAACATCTGCAAAAGAAATTACCAATAAAAATGCTCCACAGCAAATTTTACAATCAGGCAATACAGAGTAACAGATTTATCCACTGCGAGGACACCTCTCCTGTCTTCCCCAGGCTCTCCTGCCTCATGTCTCTCACTCTAAGAAGGGTACTGAAGTAGGGAGGAGGGACTCACACTTACCTTTTCTCAAAGATTTGTTTATTATCTCTTTGTGAGCTGGTATTTAGGGGGAAGGAGGAAGTAGAAAAGTAGCAACTAGAGTGCTCCTTTAAAGGTTATTAGTAATACTTCTTGTCAAATACAACTGAATTGAACTATGAAAACATTGCTTTTTGGCTTGGTTACATGCCTCTAGGTTTCCATGTGGGCATTCTCCCCTCCAATCCTTATTCAGTCAATCATTAGTCAAATAAGTTATGTACTGAGAACTTGTTTTGTGCAAAGCACTATTCTGCATAAAAAGAATCACAAAATTAAATAAGAAATTCATGCCCTGAAGAAGCTGAAAACCTAGACAGAATTCATAGGAAAGTGTGAAACCAGAACCAATGAACTGTTTGTTCACCTGGTAGGAGAAATTGGAGAAGAAGAGGTTACTTTAAACGTTTTGTACACCGATTTTTCTTTACAAGGAGAGTGTATTACTTTTGTAGTTTTAAGTTGAAAGCCAAGTTAGGTAATATTAAACAAATACAAATGAAGGCATCCAAGTAGTGAGTAACACGATTACAAGTAGGTATGTAGGTGTGTACTTGTCACTGTTCAATTTCAATCACGTTGATGAGAATACTGATGTTTAGCAGGTTTAGAATCTGTGGACTATATTCAGTTCCAGCACATTTCAATTCTGAATCCAGGCCTATTTTACTAACAGCCACTTTAAGTTTCAATCTTAGCAGTAATTTTACAATGCCCACTGGCCTCCAACATTGCCAAATGTTTGACCAAATAATCAGAAATTTCCGGCTAGTTTTGGGATGCATATACTTATCTACAAAATTATTTGCATGATGTATCCTTTGGATGGGCATGGCTTCTTTTTTAGATGGATCAGTTTCTTTTACAACGAGCTTCAATGATGAAGCAGATATTTAATCATCTAACTAGACTGGAGCAGCTGGCAAAATCTTCATGCATGGTTCTTACACATGCAAACTGCAAATCTCTTCTGCAATTTCCATTTCTTCTAAGTAACTCTGAAAATCTTATTTGTTTGGCTTGAATTTTGCTTTTATCTTAACATTTTCTAATTCAGTATATTCAGATATCTTGTCCCATAGGTAAGAAAATGATGCATTTCAAACCACTACTAAGTCACATGGCTTTTTGGTACCCCAAAATCCTTAATCTGAAAAAGTAGTTGAGGAGACCTTTTCAAGTTTCCATTGCCTAGTGATCTGACAGCTTCATAAACTAAATATTAATACCCTGCTTCAGCTCTTACAAGTATCCCATCCCATAAACTGGCCAGAGTTAAGAGCAGAACCATGTAAGTCAACAATCTTGATCATTTTCTTCATCACTTCATGCTGTGAACCTAGCCTACACTTTCTTCTGAAGAAAGATGAAATGGAAGTTGGTTATGTCAATCACCTCTTTGAATTGAACAAACTCTTGGAAGCTGTTTCTTCCCTCCTTTCCTTGCATATGACTACAAGTAAACCCAATGTTTACATGTTTAGGAAAAACTTTTCTTAATTCATATGTGCTAGAAAATTATTTTTTTGTTTTTTTTTTAATTTTTATTTTTTGCAAAAAACCTTCCAAGTATTACACTTATAGTCCAACTCATAAGCTACAAGGTTAGGCACCCTGACAGAGAAGAACTTAGTAGATTAGGGTAGTCTAAGAGCTCTTCACAAAAGGGATGGGATGTACTTAGGTTTTGTAAAATGGCCACGATCTTAAGTAGGGGAGTGATATAGTTTGGCTCTGTGTCCCCACCCAAATCTCATCTCTAACTGTAATCCCCATAGACCCCACATGTTGAGGGAGGGTTCTGGTGGGAGATGACTAGAGATTGGATCATGGGGGAAGTTTCCCCCATGCTGTTCTCATGGTAGTGAATAAGTTCTCATGAGATCTGATGGTTTTATAAGTGTTTGACAGTTCCTCCTCGCATGCTTTCTCTCTCCCCTGCCACCTTGTGAAGAAGGTGCCTGCTTCCCCTTCCGCCATGATTGCAAGTTTCCTAAGGCCTCCCCAGCCATGTGGAACTGTGAGTCAATTAAACCTCCTTTGTTTATAAATTACCCAGTCTCCAGTAGTATCTCTATAGCAGTGTGAAAACGGACTAATATGTGTAATAAATAGAGACATGACAAGAAGAGGGAACTAGCTCAGGCAAGGATTTAAAGGCTGGTAGGAAACAGACTAGCACTATTCTTAGTAGCCCCAGATTGTGAACAAACCAAATGACTGTTAACAGGGGAATGAATAAAGAGTGGGATATTCATGAAATGAAATGGGAAATAGCAATGAGAATGTACAAACTATAACTACATGCAGCAACATGGATGAATCTTACAGATACAATGTTGGGTAAAAGAAGACATACAAAATGTACCAACTATGAATTCTTTTATATTATGTTCAAAAATAGGCCAAGTGAATGGTGTTAGAAGACAATGCTAGTTTGTTTTGTGGGAAGGAAAGAGACACTGAAAGGAGATACAACAAAGGCTTCTGGGGTGCCAATATTCCATTTGTTGGTTTGGGTGCTGGTTAAATCTGTGTTTACTTTGTGAAATACATTGACCTGTACACCTTGTGTGATTTGTGTATTTTTCTGTGGATGTGTTATACTTCAACAATAATTATGAGAGAGTGAGACAGACAGACAGACAGACAGACAAATAGGGTAACTAAAGGGCCAAGAATAGTAAAGACACTTCTTTAAAAAAGTTGTTAGGACTTCCTAATGTTACTGGCACAGTGATGGATAAATTAACCAATGAACTAAATTAAACAGCTCAGAGAAGGCCCATGCATGCATGAAATTTTTGTATATGATAGAGGTGACATGTTAGATTAGAGCTGGAAAATGGATACTGACACAGAAAATGACAATGGATTCCTCCCTACCTCACACCATATACAAAATCAAAGATTTAAATGGGTTAGGGAATTAGATGTCAAAAATAAAACTTTAAAGCTTCTAGCAGAAAAATATAAGTGAATATCTTAGACTTTAGGTAGAGAGAAAACATTTAATAAACAAAAAGCAGTGATCATAAAACTTTAATAAATTTGACTATAAAATTTAAGAATTGTGCTTATTCAAAATCTTACAAAAAAGCGAAGACAATTTAAATCTAGGAGAAAGTATTAACAATATACACAAACAAAAAAAGATAATATTAAGAATATATCTGGCCAGGCACACTGACTCATGCCTGTAATCCCAGTATTCTGGGAGGCTGAGGCAGGAGCATAGCTTGAGCTCAGGAGTTCAAGACCAGCCTAGGCAACAGAGTGAGACCCCATCCCTACTAAAAATAATTAAAAAAAAAAAAAATAGCCAGGCATGCATGCCTGTAGTCCCAGCTACTCGGGAGGCTGAAGTGGGGAGGATCTTTTGAACACAAAAGTTTGAGAGTGTAGTGAGCCATGATCCTGCCACTGCACTCTAGCATGGGTAACAGAGTAAGACTCTGTCTCTCTCTCTATATATATGTACACACATATAATATATATACTATATTAAATATATAAATATATTATATATATTAAATCTCTCTCTCTATATATATACATAGATATATAGAGAGATATTTAATAAATCCTACAAATCAATAAAGAAGCACAAGCAACCCAACAGAAAATGGGCATTTTACACACAAGAAAACTACATGGCCAGTTAAAACACGACAATTTGATAAACATCATCAGTGATCAGGAAAATGCAAAATTAAACAGATAAATATTTTTAATTCATTTGATTGGTAAATTAACAAGTTTAAACATATAAATTATTAGAGAAAATGTAGATTCAAAGACTATTTTGTACATCATGGTGGCAGGGGTTGGGGGGTGTGTAAACTGTTGCAACCACTTTAGAAAACAGTTTACTACTATCTCCTAAATTTGAACATTCACATACCCTGTGTTTCAATAGTTTGCCTTCTAGGGATATATCCAAGAGAAAATTTTGGACACATATAAAAAAGAACATATACAAAAATATTCATGGGTGGATTGTTTAAAATACCAAAAACATAGAAATACTCAAAATGTCTATCAACTGGAGAATGCACCAGTAAAGTAAGATATATTCGCATACAGGAATATAATACAGCAATCAAAACAAATGAACTACAGCAACCTACAAAAGTATAAAAGAATCTTAGGAATATAATACAGTATAAAATAAGTCCCAAAAGATCGTACATAGTGTACCTTTATATAAACTTCAAAACAACTAAAATTTAAAATCTGTAGTTTTTTATTGATGTGAATTCACATAGTAATCACCATTTTTAAGTGTACAATTCAGTGGCATTTATTAAAAATGTACAGTTCTTAAGAATACATGTAGATGCAATAACACTGTATAAAAAGGAAAATAAGGGAATGACAGAAACAGAATTAAGGAAGATGGTACCTGGGAAGGGAGGGACAGGCAGAGGTTTGGGGTGACCAAGAAGCGGGAACCATACGGCTAGGCATAGGGTTTATCAAGGTTCTAGTTTTACTATTGGCTGTTAAGTTCATCGGTGCTTATCTCACTATGGAAAATGACCAACTATATAAACAAAAACTAAATAAAAATAAATACATTGGTCCCCTTTGCCTCACATCAACAGATGCTGGCAACAATTTCTGCAAAGTATAGAAGGCAATTTTTACAATAGATACTTTGAAAACAAAACAGGAAAATTTCGATTCTATTGAGAGCAATTATATTCCTTTAAATTGTATATGAAGTCATAAAAGAGGGGAGGAAAAGAACTGGCTAAAACAAAATGGCAAAAGGGCCTCAGAAATCAATATTATTTTTGGAATAAATCCCACGGACTCCTGTGAAAGAAAATGGTGATCAATTTTCTTATGGCAGAACACTTTGCCTTCTCACTGGTAGGGAGACAAGCAATTTTGGCCCCTGGCAGAACTAATATCCCACGTCTCCCATAAAGCCTTCTAAGACTACCCAAATCCGCCTGCCACTCATATAGCACTTAACAGACAGTATCCCATGTTTTATAGCTATTCTGTCGGGTCCCTAGAGAAAAATCTTTATTTACCTGGAGGTAATATAGCATTGTGGTTAAAAATCAAGACAAGAATCAGAGAAGGCTGGTCCAATGGTAGTGGGTTATCAGAACTCATTAACTGTGTCACTAAAGTTGATATACAAAATCCACTGCTAAATTTGGCTTTTTATTTTTTTAAAGGTTATTTATTTTTAAAAAGGTTATTTATAAAAAATAACAAAATTTTAAAAAAGAATAAAAGGAAACAATAGCTACATAGTGACAGCTACTGTTCTAAATACTGAAAAATTTGTAACATGTTTGTTAACATGTTAACATTTAACATATAAAAGTCTACTAATCTTTACAACAACTCTAAGAGGTAAGTACAACTATTTAGAAATAAATAGAGACAGAGAGAGGGTAAGTAACTTGCATTAAGCCTCCAAGTTATAAATAGTAAGTGCAGGGTCAGAATTTGAAACTAGGCATACCTCCAACCTCATACCCTTAATCATTATGGAGCCTCAAGCCCTCGATTACTTAGATGTTATAATTTGATCAGTTCAGCTCCACACCCAATGGGTCAGAAGTAGTGTTTGGCATCCTGGCACAGGGCAGGAAAGTTGATTTGAGAGCAACCTGGGCTCCAGGCCTGGCTCTGAAACTGATGCCTGACCGGACATGTGAAAGGCCATTGTCTCTTTGAGTCTCAGTTCCCTATTCAGAAAATGAAGGGTTGGACCCGATGGTCTCTAAGGCCCTTGCAGTGCTGATGTTTTATGAGCCTGGGATTCCTGGCTCAATTCCTTGCAGCCCAGACCATACTGGCTCTTCCTGGGCCAGGTCTGGCCCCTCCTGCTGGGCTCAGTGTCTTGCATTTGGCTCTGCTTCTCACAAATAAAAGAAAAAGAACAACGGGAAATATCCTCCTGAGAGACTGGGAGGGATCCCATGGCTGCTCTGTATGCTTTGAAGCACTCACACTCATTAACCAGAGAGAACTACCTGCCAAGTGAAGGATGGAAAGAAACTAGACTAAGGGGAGAAATGAACTCACAAAACCTGGCTACATCCAAATTAAAAGGGCATCTCTGAGCACTTAAAGAATTGACAATGTTATTGCAACAAGATGTGCCAGTTTCTTAAAGAAATGAAGACAGGATCATCCAAGAAAACCGGAATGGATCAGAGAAGGCAGGACAAAGCTGATAAACTATGCACCAACCAAGGTTATTTACAGCCTGGGAAGAGGATGAAATAAATGAGACAGACATGTCTGCCTCCACTATCCCACCATGAACTCTTCCAGGGCTGGTGCTGTGTTTCAGGAAACTGTGCATCCCAGGAACTGTAAAGGCATTAGGGTTCAAAATCTGCCAACATCAACAGAGAACCTACTAGGTGATACAGCTATTTGTATCAGAAATGTATTTTTATACTATTTTAGAGATGAGGAGAGAGAGTCTATAGAGACCTTGATTCCAGTTCTGAATCTTCCATCATTAGCTATGTAAACCTGTTCAAGTAACTTCACCTCTCTAGGGCCTTGGCCAGTTTATCCATAAACCAAGGGGCTGAACATGATTATAGAAGATGGGCCAGGCCAGACACCATGGCTCATGCCTGTAATCCCAACACTTTGAGAGGTCAAGGAGGAAAGATCGCTTGAAGCCAGGAGCTTGAGACAAACCTGGGCAACAACGTGAGACCCCACCTCTACAAAAAATATATATTTTAATTAGCCAGGTGTGGTGGCACGAGCCCATATTCCCAGCTTCTCAGGAGGCTGAGGCAAGAGGATTACTTGAGGCCAACCTGGGCAACAAAGCAAGATGCAGTCTCTAGAAAAATTTTTTAAAAAATTATCCGGGCATGGTGGTATGCATCTATAATCCCAGCTTCTCAGGAGGCTGAGGCAGGAGGACTGCTTGAGCCCAGGAGCTTCAGACTGCAGTGAGCTATTATTGCACCACTATACTTCAGCCTGGGCGACAGAACAAGACCCTGTCTCTAAAGAAAAAATAATAATAAAAAAAAATTTTTAAAAAGGTGAGCCAGCTCAAGAATCTATAGTTTATAAAGTTACCAAATAATTATTTTATATTCATGTAGAAAACCATTCACCTGAATTAATTTAATGTCTTCATATTTTAGGCCTTTGGAACTCAACGGACTCCACTATTCTGAGCACATAATGTATGAATCCAAGAAAAAAAACAATCGAAGTTTTGGGGTTCAGAAGCTCTTCTGCTTCTGTTCCATGTGCTACTAGCTAGCATGACCATACGGGGCTGGGCATGTTGTGCCCTGTAGAAGGGCATCTAGCCAAAGAAGGTGGAGGAGATAGGGCTAAATTCCAATCTGCCCTTTGGCATGAGCTTTGAAACCACGAGGCTCAGTACAAACCAAAGCTGCATTCTGAGTTTGTGAGTGCCTCTGAACTGTCCATCAACACTGAAGAGAGCCATGGCCAGGACTGTGAAGCAATGGCCAATTCTGTGTTCAAGTTTGTGTTTTGTATACAAAACATATAGTTTTACCTTTGCTTAAAATATTTCCAGACACCTCCTTTCACCTCCATTCAGTTTTTAAGATCTCCAATAAAACCAATCCTGTCCTTTATAATCACATGTCAGTATGGACCCAAACCAGCACTAGCCAGGACGCTTGAATGGATTGTTTCTAAAAATCTCAATCCAAGGGTTGAGGCATTGTGCATAATGGCAGCATAAATGGAAAGTAGGGGCAACCTTTCAAGGTGATTCCTTGGAAAGGGACAACCCTTATTTAGCTGAGGAAGACCTGGAGTTTAAAATAAATCTATTTCATTACTTTCACATTTCCAAAACATGGTAGCTACTAAATGTACTTGGAAAAAATATAGAAAAATGAAAACTCTGAGAAAAACAAGTCACTGGATTATCTGGGCATCTAATGTGTTGTCTTTACATGTAGATAGTGGTTCCTTGCCACCACTAGCAAGTCATTCATTTTGAGGCTCCTGACTTTTCTAGCAACCAATTAGATTTGCACTGGTTCATTTACATTCTTTTTCCTTTATGCTGTGATCAATAGCTACCAAGACCATTCATTCTGGATTTCCTGGATCAGTCTCAATTTCAAATATTCTGCCCCTCTTTCCTCTGAATAAAAAGTTCCCAATTTTTTATTTGGAAAATATGGTCACCATAATAATGGCATTCTCCTCACAAAAATATTAGTCAGGCCAGAGTCATACCATCATTACACTGCCCATATTTGGTTTGTGGCCATCAAAAGGAGAACTGGCTGGTTCAACCAGGGTCTGAGGCCATTTTCTTGGTCTCATTAAAGAGACAAATAATGCATTTGCTATTAAACAATTTAGAATTCAAACTCAAATAACCTTTCCCCTTGTCCTGGAAGAGAGTTTCTCAAGGCTAAGGAGTTACTATCTGATGGAAGGGTACAAAAATCTGGAAAAAATGAAGCTATGGGGCTTTCCAACTGCCAAACTCCCACAGGCTGGCTCCCAATGCACATCACAATTGCTATTAAAGTGTCACCATTTATAATTTGGTGCTAAATCTTTCTAAAGCTAAGCTACTCAACATGGTCTACCAACAAATTGATTCTCTATTCCTTATTCTATTAAAACATAGGGATAAAATGAAGTGGGTGTTGGTGATAAAAGTTATCTAATCTCAAGTTGAAAATGAAGTTATTATTCATTCATGCCAGCACCCTGAAAGGGAAACCAAAGCGTCAGGTTTCCATAGTGGGTTCGACTCTGCGCTTGCAGCATTTATGAAAGGAAAACAGGCTGCCTCTGGTTTTGTTTTGTTGCCTCCTCTGTAGTTCTGTGTATGTTTTTCTTCTGGGTGCCTCACTCTGAATCCTTTAGAGCATGGAGTAAGGGGAGAAAAGTTATACTTGCAAGGAGGTTTAAATAGTGTTTGCCTAGCACTTTAATATACAACACGCTTAGATTTTTTTTCCTCCTGCCTCACAACCTTGTGAAGTAGGTGAAAACTTCATTTTAATGGTGTGACTATGGAAAGAAATGCTACTGAGTCATGTCTTTCATACTTAGGTCAGTTGGTCAGAACCCTGGGAGATCACAGAAAACTAAATTAAAATGGAAAAATACTAACACATGTTCCCAGTAGTTTTGGGTATCTCAGCATGAGAGTGAATAAGCTATAGATTCTGACTCAAGATGTGTGCAGTTTGCTTTGGACTTTGTTCTTGCTTACTTACTTATAAAACTTCTTAACTGTACTTCTAAATTATAGCAATTCCATAAGACATTCAAACCTTGGGGCTTGGTTTTCTCCTCCTAGCAGGCTGAGTCATAAAAAATAAATCTCAGCCATTTCAATAGACAACACACCCCTTGCATTAAGAATTGGTATTGTTCCCTGCATCTCCCATTTCATCCAAAAGTCACACCCAGTTCTCATTTGAAGAAAAAAAAAGAGCTCAGGGACTTATCCAGCTCAACATTTGCACATTTAATAAGAGAACCGAATTTCTGCCACGTTATAGGGGTGAGTTGCATCAGAATCTTCCAGAGGAACTTAGGAGCAGTTATGAGCATGGACTTTAGACGTAGCCAGACCTGGGTTCAAGTGCTGACACAGTGTGACATTGGTCACACAGTGACCAATGAAATGAGGGTGTTTAACCTCATAGACAGTCGCCATGAGAATGAAAGGAAAGAGAAGATAAAAGACAAGACATCTGGGAAGCCCAGTACAAGACAGAATGAGCACCCAGCCAGTACTTACCATCTTACTTCTACAGACATTTCCAGGCTTAGCCAAATCCTCTACGCTTCTACTACACAGAGTGTCAGGGAGTGAGTCACAAGACTCATTCCAAATCAAACCTCACGGAGGCATTGTTGGGGGAGGTAGAATATTCACTCAACCTGAAACTCAGGGTCAGGATTTAAATCAGGAAGCCACAGACTGGTACAATTTTAGACTTAAGAGGAAGTATATGATTTATAATTTGTTAAATTACTATATGCAAATTATAGACACAGTGTCTGACATATAGCAGACAATGAATACATGTCTGCCCTCCCTCTTTTTTTAATACTGAAAAACACCTAAAATTCTCGGCCGTAAAGTGATTTGCTCAAGTCACACAAACAGCCATTGGCAGAGCTGGAATTGGCACCTGGATCTTTTTAGAAGAGAGGGGTGCTGTTTCAGGTCTATTGTCAAGAGTATTGGTGTCAAACGGTTTGAAGGAACTAGACAAACAACTTCCAACACCCAGGAATGAAATGATCTCCCCAACTTATAACGACAGCATGCTGTCCCTATCCCTTCACCACCATGCCCATCCCCAAACTCCCACTGACAGAAGCTAGACTCCCTCCAGTTCATGGGGAAAATGCTCTCTAGGAAGCACTGGGGGTTCTAAAGAGCAGAGACAGAGCTCTGGGGTCTTGAGATCGTGGGGCATCTTTCCTTCTTGGCCCACTGAAGCACACAGCAGTCTCAGGTGTTCCCTTGGAAGCAAAAAGGATCCAGAAACTTTCTCAAGGGTTCTAACAGTCAGTTGAAATGGGGAGCCAGGGACAAGGAGATGAAAACATGACCTTTCAGGCCAAGTCTGAGGAGATGACAAGCATGGATTTTTGGGTTTGCAGGACTGAAAAAGACCCTTTTAAATTTCAATGGAAAATCCTGATTCTGTCCTACAAGTATTGCACAAAAGAACTGGTTCCAAGCTCTGAGGGTCAAGGGAAGGACAACTAACAAGCCTGCAATGGTTCTGAAGAAGGAAAGGAGACAGCAGAAGTGGGTGGAAACCGCCCTTCTTCATTTATAATTCAAAGATTCATTCGAGAAATACATATTGAGCACTGACTGTCAGAAACTCTGGCCTAGGGTCCAAGATGCAAGTTGGGGGCTGGCAGAGAAGACCACCAAGAGAATGTGAAACTAAGCTCAGGCCTGAAACCTGAATAGAAGTTAGCCAGGTAGTGAGGAATGTTCTAAGCCAAGGATAGGTAAAGGTTTCATGTAAAGGACAAGATAACAAATATTTTAGTTTCTGCAGGTCACACAGTGTCTGCCAGCTATTTAACTCTGCCATTAGAGGGTAAAAGCACCAACAGACAATACATAAAAGAATGAGTGTGGCTGTGTTCCATAACCCTTATTAATGAACAATAAAATTTCCATTCTATATAATTTTCATGTCATGAAATAGTATTCTTCTTTTGATTTTTTCAACCATTTAAAAATGCATAAGCCACTCTTAGCTTTTATTTTACAAATATCTGTATTGATGTACATGAGGGTTCAGTCAAGGTCATTCCTGAACTAGGAAGATGGCATTCATTTCTAAACCACAGACTCCCTTAGGTCCTTGTACCAAGGCTGGGACTAGAGTGAGACAAGAGAGTTGCCCAGCACTCACAATTTAAGGAGGCACTCACTAAGAAGTATATGGGTGGCACTTCTGAGACCCTGAGAGAAGGTGCACAAGGGTGAGACACTCACTCATCTCACCCTAGTGATGGCCCTGCTTGTACCTGTGCATAACAGAGTGCATTATTGTGATGTGGCAACCTCTTCCTTAACCATCACTGTGTTGGATGATGTCCTTGTGCCCAAGGTTGTGGACTGACAATCTCATTCCCAGCCACTGCTCTGGAGTGCAGAGTTTGGATAATAAGAAAAACAATTTAGATAATAACATTTAGGCAGAAAGGGAGGAGGGAAAAAAAAGAAAAGCGATGTGGACTGGAGTTTGGGAGAATCTGGAGAAGTTGGAAAATTTTTAAAATCATATTTGGGGCCAGGCACAGTGGCGCATGCCTGTAATCCCAGTACTTTCTGAGGCTGAGGCAGGAGGATCATTTGAGGCCAGAAGTTGGAGACTAGCCTGGGCAACATAGCAAGATCTTGCCACTACAAAAAGAAATATTTTAATCATATTTGAAAGTTGTTGTTGGTAGAATAATGTGAGAAACATTGAGAAGGAGATGAATGTCCAAGGGACATGTTTAACAATCTCCACTGTAAATAAAAGTGTAAACCTCCTTTGCCACTTTCTTTATCTTCATTCATATATCTATACCTATAAATATATCTAAATCTATTTTGCAAATCATATATCTGATAATGAACTCATATCCAGAATATATATCAAAAATATAAAAGACACCTCAATTTAAAAATGAGCAAATAATTTGACTAGACATTTCTATGATATACAAATGGCTAAGAGCACATGAAAAGATGTTCAGCATCATTTGCCATCAGGAAGATGCAAATCAAAACAATGAAATATCAGTTTACACCCACTAGGATGGCTATAACCAAAAGACAGACAATAAGAAACATTGTTCAAGATGTGGAGAAATCGGGCTGGGTGCAGTGGCTCAGGCCTGTAATCCCACCACTTTGGGAGGCCAAGGTGGGCGGATCACCTGAGGTTAGAAGTTTGAGACCAGCCTGGCCAACATGGCGACACCCTGTCTCTACCAAAAATATAAAAATCAGCAGGGCGTGGTGGCACTCACCTGTAATCCCAAATACTCGGGAGGCTGAGGCATGAGAATTGCTTGAACCCAGGAGGCGGAGGTTGCAGTGAGTCCAGATCGTGGCACTGCACTCCAGCCTGAGCAACAGAGCAAGACTGTGTCTCCAGGAAAAAAAAAAAAGATATGGAGAAACCAGAACACTTTTACATTGCTGGTGGGAACGTAAAATGTGCAGCTGTTTTGGAAAACTGTCTGGCCATTGCTGAAAAGATTAAACAGAGTTATCAAGTGACCCAGCAATTCCAATCCTGGGTATTTATCCAAAAGCAATGGAAACTATATCCACACGAAAACTTCTGCATGAATGCTCACAGCAGTATTATTCATAATAATCCAAAAGTGGAAACAAGTCAATGTCCAACAATTTATGAATAGATCAATAAAATGGGGCATAATCATACAATGAAATATTATTCAGCAGTGAAAAGTATGAAGTACTGATTCATGCTACAGTATAAATGAACCTTTAACCTTGAAAAGATTATGCTAAGTGAAAGAAGCCAGTCACAAGACCAAGCACTATAAAAGTCCATTCATATAAACATCCAGAATAGGGAAATCTATAGAGACAGAAAGTGGATTAGTGATTGCTTAGGGCTGGGAGAGAGGCACAGGATGGGGCCACGAAGGGTGATAGCTAAAAGAAACAGGGTTGCTTTTTGAGATGATGAAAATGTTCTAAAATTGACTGTAGTGATGTCTGCACATACCTGTGAACATATTTAAAACTACTGAATTGTATAATTTAACTGGGTGAATTGTATGGTATGTGAATTATATGTCAATAAAGCTGTTAAAAAAAAAGAAGAAGAAGAAACCAAAGCATTTCTCCTCCCCTTCAAGGAAATCTGCTATTGTGTTTCAAAGGACTGGCCTTCCCTATCCTTAAACGATGATAGCATGACTTTGTATTGCTGAAGGCTGAGGGTGTTTTCTGCTGAGCTTTCTGAGGGTTTGAGAAGTGATGGCCTAAACAAGAAGGAAGGGTTTGGGGTTCTTTGTAGGGGACTGAGCCTTGGGGTTAGGGGTTCAGGGTTCTGGTGCCTGAGCTCTAGAAGACCCATATTTAATATGAGGCTCTGAATGTGTTCAGGCAAGCCACTAGAATAAAGAACCACTGAAAGGGGGCACCATTTGGCTGTCATGGTGCCAGAAAATAAGCCCAGCCCTGCTGTCTGAGAACAGCTTTTGAGACAGGACCCTGTCTGAGCCACCAGTTAGTCTAGTCATGGGGGTCAGGGGGCGCACCTCCCCCCCCCCCCACTGATGCTTCAAATCCTTGAATGCTGAATCATTTGGGCAACAGGGTGGAAACCTCCTCTCCAACCCCAGGACTGCATTAAGCTCAGAGGTGGCCACTTATATGACTCATGACTTTTCAGAGGTCATTCAAAGGGTAGCTTGAGTCCCCACTCTGTAAAATACAGGTTGTAGAGCAGATTAGGGTTTCACCAGATGGTTTTATCCTTGCCCACTGGATCTAATTCTTTTCAGGCCACATACTACCATGGCCCAATTTCAGGGATGGGGCCTCTCCAGCTGCCAATTCCCATTATGTAGGATATCTAGGGAAAAGAAAAATAATAATAATCCTAATGCTGATACTGTCCCAAGACTACTATGAGAATAACAGTGGCCACAGTGCATTTACCTTACACTGGAATCCAGAGTCAAGGTTTTTCACTCCCGCTCTTACCAAATCTTAGCCAAAGGGCTGGTATAACTACAGATATGCAGGGGGACATTTATCCCATAGTGCACCATGCAGCTAATAAGGGAAAGCAATCCAATCATCACAAAGCTGGACTCTGACAGTCATCATATTTTCCACTGAGGCACTAGACGTGACGAAACTGCACAGGAGCTGAGAGGAAGCTGGATTCCCTTTCACTGTGCTCGACAGGAAGGGACCAGCATCATCCTATACCCATGTCATCAACCCGGCACTACCCTTCATGATGAAAGAGGCAGCCTGGCAAATCACCAAGCACAGGCTTCCAGCTAAGCCTAAGCACCCCACGAAATTTTAATTATCTCAAGGTCCAAACTGTACCCTAGCTCCAGGGCAACCAAATTTCCAGACCAGAAAACAAGACATGTTGCTATCTCAACAGCAATCCCTGACAACAACATTGAACAGTGGGGCTCGATGGATATTTTATCATCTGTAAAAATTACCACTTAGAAGATGAATTTACTACTGGTTGGCCCCTTTACATGTAACAGACATTAGCTCTCCCCTAAGGTTCAGGTCTCTTCAATTTGAAAGAGACAAAATTTAGAATCAAGGACATGTATACCAACAAAGGTATTTTTGTGAAACACTCAAAAAATAATTGCCTCTTAGGTTTAAATTTTCTGTTTTTGAGAGTAAAGTATGAAGAAGAAAGGCACATTTTAAAAGGAAGAAAGCAAAATAGGAAGCAGCAATACAGAAGCTACTTTTGACCTACCTTTTCAAATTATAGCTTTTCTAGACTGATTTAAAATTTTTTATTCATTCTTTACTTTTCATTTTTATTCTTTGTTTTTTACTCTTTATTTTATCTGAGTTTTTTTTTTTTCTATTTTGTCATACATATTCTTGTACAGTAAATCTTCTTGTGGAACAAAGAAGGGAAATAAGTGAAGTGATAATACAGGAGCCAGTGGAATTTCTGCCCTGGCACCTTCACATTCTCTGAGTGCATGTGGAGCTCGGGTTACATGAGCAATTCCAGCAAGGCAGAAGCAGAAACTTCTTGTACTTCACATTCAAGATAACTATATGTATCTAAACTCCTCAAAATTCAGGCAGATTGAGAATTTTTTTTTTTAAAGGAAAAACACCCTTAACCAATCTTTAACCTGGGGACTTTAGCCACCCATCAAAATATCCTGTCTTATTTCAGAGCAGGAGAGAGGGAGTATGACTGTAACTGGATAAGGGATACGGTTTTAATTTCTTATGAGGAGGAGAAGGAGGATACCAGTAGTTAGTATGTCAGCAAGCATTAATCTTCATTAATGTTTTCTATTCGAATCCATTCTTCTCTACACAGCTGTGCAAATATAAATTAAATGGGTCATTCTGACCAAGGCATCCTAGAAAAAAACATGTTTAATGCGAGGGCCAAGGAATTAATTGGACAAATAGCACATTCTTTAAATGTGTGGGAAGGATTGTTCAAACTACCGCACTATAGATAGAGAAGCATGAATTCAAATTCATACCACTGTAAACATCCCTGAGTGAGAAGACAAACAGCAGAAGGCGGTGGAAATGTGTTCTTGACAAAGCATATCCACAATGGCCAGAGTGAGCAGAGCAGCACTCACTCCTTGCTAGAACTGTGTGGTGAGTAGCATCTCATTTAACGCCACAATAACACCATTATTCTCAGTTTTTAAAAAGGGTAATTAGGAACAAAGAAGTCAAACTGTGTACCAAAATTCACATGCCAGACAGTGATGGAGTGAGGGTCACAATTTAAATTCAAGTCAACTGACTCCAGAGACTGTATTTCTAAACATGACATTGCCTTTTTCTCTATATACTTGGCATTATGCTTGCATTATGGAGAGTGAAAAAATGCAGAACCTATTTCTTGCCCTTAATCGACTTACAATCTGATTGAGGAACTAGAATGGACACATACGAAATAATCAAAACACAGGAAAAGAAGCATATCATTAAGATCTGCATCTTTGAAGGAAGTAATTCATAGGAGCTGGGGGAAACTAGTTATAATCCACCTGTGCAACTTTTGAGAATTTCTACCAGATTCTAAACTAAAAAACAAGATATACAGAATACCATACCTTAGAAAATACTGATTCATTTCTGATATGGTGTGGTTTGAATATTCAGAAAGGGCCCCCTTAAGAAAGGGCAGGACAACCAGCCTATTCCCCAGCTGCATCTTAATGGTTAATAAAAATGCCAATAGCCTCCTCTAAGCCTGCTCAGACCAAGGGGATAAAAGTTCCTGGAGTCTACTCTGACAGAGGTATGGCAACCTCTCCCAGCCTCCAGAGACTAAGAAGCAGGGAAGAGACAATTTGCATCATCCCTTTGGTCCTTTTTAATTAGCAATTAACCATCACAGGGTCTTTGATGAACAAGGGCAGGTTTGAGCTGGGGATCAGTGAACAAGCTCAGAAGAAATAGCAGCAGGGCTATAGAAAAGGAAAAACTGGAGAAGAGTATGGGCATACCAAAAATTATTCTGAAATTTACACCCAATTCACAACCCTCATAGGGAAACCATGAAAAAGGTTCTAAAGCAACCTGTTTCCATTCACTTTGCTATATTTAAATTTTGATTGTGCTCTTAATGTTCGAGTGTACATGATTTTTTAAACCACTGCATTTTTAACTAAGATGACATGTTGCTATCAGCAGCAGTTTCATGGGAGGGAGATGCTGTGCAAGTCATCTAGTGCTGAGCAGGACAGGCATGCTGGTGACAGGCTCCTTGTCTGTGATTCGGGTTTCATGTGGAATCAGGTCAAGAGACACAGAAACACATCCTAGACACTGGACGGGGTGAGTGGTCAACTGTATAGAGAAGAACCTGTGGGCTTTCACTTTTCAGGCAGGTTCCCAGGTCAGCCCAAATGTTCCTAAGAACCCAAGCAATGTCAGGGATTTTAGGGAAGGGCAAATATTCCTGAAATGTCCCTATCAAAAAGCAAAGAACTGTTTAAACTCCTAGCCAGTGGTTCTCAACTCCATAGAATCTATAGAATCACCAAAGGAACTTTGAAAAAAATACTCATGCTGTGCCCTACCCCGGTGATTCTGATTCAAAGGGCCTGGGGAGGGGTCTGGACAGTGACTGTGACGTGTAAGCGGGGTTATAATCACCATATCTAACATGGCCAAGTCTGAGATACCATGAGCATCAATGAATGGGATCACTCAATCAACAGATGCTGAAATGAACAAAATTATTCTGTTCTTTTAAAAGCTTCCTCTGAATTTTATTCCTGTCTGGATCTTAAGAAATTACTTAAGAGTGTCAGCTGCCTGGATTAAATCTTAGTTATTTCACTTACTAGCTAAGTGACCTTGGATGAGGTACATAATTTCCCAGGAAATCAGTTTGGTTAGCAATACAATAGGGTTAATTATCATACCAAAATCATAAGGTAGTTAAGATGACTGTACAACGTGGAATATGTAAATTATTTAGCCCAATATCTGGCATTTGTTGAATGCTCAATAAATGTTAGCTACCCTGACTGATGATTCATATGGTTGGGCTGTGTCCCCACCCAAATCTCACCTTGAATTGTAATAATCCCCATGTGTCAAGGGCAGGGTCAGGTGGAGATAATTGAATCATGGGGGCAGTTTCCCCCATAGTTTTCTCATGGTAGTGAATAAGTCTCATAAGATATGATGGTTTCATACATGGGAGTTCCCCTGCACATGATTTCTTGCCTGCCACCGTATAAGACATGTCTTTGCTCCTCCTCTGCCTTCCACCATGATCGTTTGGCTTCCCCAACCATGTGGAACTGAGTCCACTGAACCTCTGTTTCCCTGTAAATTACCCAGACTTAGGTATGTCTTTATTAGCATCATGAGAACAGACTAAATACAATGATGATGATGATGAAAGTAAAAATATAGCACTTATATTTCAATAAAAAGGATGTTTCTCCAGACCAGGTGCTTATTTCTAGGGTCAGGTTTTAAAGGACTTGTGAAGAATTGGAATGTGAGAGTTCTAGAAACAGTTTCACATACAGAATGACTGAAGGAAGCAAGAGTTTTCAGGATAAAAAAATCCAAGATGGCATATGGCACTGTCCTCAGATGTACAGATAAGGTCTGAGGGCAGGCAGCCTGACCATGTGTATTTCTAGAGCAGGATTCTTAAAGAGGGGAGACCATGCACAGAATTCAGAGGACCTGAAAATCTGGTTGAGGAAAAAAAAAATGATTCATTATTTTCATTAATCTCAAAGGAAATTTAGCACTTCTGAAAATAGGCAATAAACTTCAGTAGCAGTAAGGGTAACTGTGATCTTGTTACCAATAGAAGTCACAGGTATTTCTATATCCTATTACAGTTGTGACAGATGTCCTAAACTGTTATTGATATTTAGGGTGACCAACTGCCCTGGTTTGGTCTGAACGGTTTTCCAGGACATGGAATTTACAGTGCTAAAATTGAGAAAATTTCAGGCAATCCATACTATATAGACATAAGTATATATACATAATCCAATATATACAAAAGTATACAATCTATACTTATGAATATAAGGACTTATATTCATCACTACAATTATCCCTCAGTATCTGAGAGGAACTGGTTCCAGAACTGCCACCTACCCCCTCGAATACCAAAGTTCAAGGATGCTCAAGTCCCTTATGTAAGATGGCTGAATCCCTGAATAGACCAATAGCAGGCTCTGAAATTGAGGCAATAATTAATAGCCTACCAACCAAAAAAAGTCCAGGACCATACGGATTCACAGCCAAATTTCACCAGAGGTACAAGGAGGAGCTGGTACCATTCCTTCTGAAACTATTCCAATCAATAGAAAAAGAGGAAATCCTCCCTAACTCATTTTATGGGCCAACATCATCCTGATACCAAAGCCTGGCAGAGACACAACAAAAAAAGAGAATTTTAGACCAATATCCCTGATGAACATTGATACAAAAATCCTCAACAAAACACTGGCAAACCGAATCCAGCAGCACATCAAAAAGGTTATCCACCATGATCAAGTGGGCTTCATCCCTGGGATGCAAGGCTGGTTCAACATATGCAAATCAATAAACGTAATCCAGCATATAAACAGAACCAAAGACAAAAACCACATGATTATCTCACCAGATGCAGAAAAGGCCTTGACAAAATTCAACAGCACTTCATGCTAAAAACTCTCAATAAATTCGATATTGATGGAACGTACCTCAAAATAATAAGAGCTATTTATGACAAACCCACAGCCAATATCATACTGAATGGGCAAAAACTGAAAGCATTCCCTTTGAAAACTGGCACAAGACAGGGATGCCTTCTCTACCACTCCTATTCAACATAGTGTTGGAAGTTCTGGCCAAGGCAATCAGGCAAGAGAAAGAAATAAAGGGTATTCAATTAGGACAAAAGGAAGTCAAATTATCCCGGTTTGCAGATGACATGATTGTATATTTAGAAAACCCCATCGTCTCAGCCCAAAATCTCCTCAAGCTGATAAGCAACTTCAGCAAAGTCTCAGGATACAAAATTAATGTGCAAAAATCACAAGCATTCTTATACACCAATAACAGACAAACAGAGAGCCAAATACCAATGAACTCCCACTCACAATAGCTTCAAAGAGAATAAAATACCTAGGAATCCAACGTAAAAGGGATGTGAAGGACCTCTTCGAGGAGAACTACAAACCACTGCTCAGTGAAAGAAAAGAGGACAAACAAATGGAAGAACATTCCATGCTCATGGATAGGAAGAATCAATATTGTGAAAATGGCCATACTGCCCAAGGTAATTTATAGATTCAATGCCATCCCCATTAAGCTACCAATGACTTTCTTCACAGAATTGGAAAAAATTGCTTTAAAGTTCATATGGAACCAAAAAAGAGCCCGCATTGCCAAGACAATCCTAAGTCAAAAGAACAAAGCTGGAGGCATCATGCTACCTGACTTCAAACTATACTACAAGGCTACAGTAACCAAAACAGCATGGTACTGGTACCAAAACAGAGTTATAGAGCAATGGAACAGAACAGAGCCCTCCGAAATAATACCACACATCTACAACCATCTGATCTTTGACAAACCTGACAAAAACAAGAAATGGGGAAAGGATTCCCTATTTAATAAATGGTGCTGGGAAAATTGGCTAGCCATAAGTAGAAAGCTGAAACTGGATCCCTTCCTCACTCCTTATACAAAAATTAATTCAAGATGGATTAGAGACTTAAATGTTAGACCTAAAACCATAAAAACCCTAGAAGAAAACCTAGGCAATACCATTCAGGACATAAGCATGGGCAAGGACTTCATATCTAAAACACCAAAAGCAATGGCAACAAAAGCCAAAATTGACAAATGGGATCTAATTAAACTAAAGAGCCTCTGCACAGCAAAAAAAAACTACCATCAGAGTGAACAGGCAACCTACAGAATGGGAGAAAATTTTTGCAATCTGCTCATCTGACAAAGGGCTAATATCCAGAACCTACAAAGAACTCAAACAAATGTACAAGAAAAAAACAAACAACCCCATCAAAAAGTGGGCAAAGGAAATGAACAGACACTTCTCAAAAGAAGACATTTATACAGCCAACAGACACATGAAAAAATGCTCATCATCACTAGCCATCAAAGAAATGCAAATCAAAATCATAATGAGATACCTTCTCACATCAGTTAGAATGGCTATCATTAAAAAATCGGGAAACAACAGGTCCTGGAGAGGAGGTGGAGAAATAGGAACACTTTTACACTGTTGGTGGGACTGTAAAGTAGTTCAACCAATGTGGAAGACAGTGTGGCGATTCCTCAAGGATCTAGAACTAGAAATACCATTTGACCCAGCCATCCCATTACTGGGTATATACCCAAAGGATTATAAATCATGCTGTTATAAAGACACATGCACATGCATATTTATTGCGGCACTATTCACAATAGCAAAGACTTGGAACCAACCCAAATGTCCATCAATGACAGGCTGGATTAAGAAAATGTGGCACATATACATCATGGAATACTAAGCAGCCATAAAAAAGGATGAATTCATGTCCTTTGTAGGGACGTGGATGCAGCTGCAAACCATGATTCTCAGCAAACTATCGCAAGAACAGAAAACCAAACACCGCATGTTCTCACTCGTAGGTGGGAACTGAGCAATGAGATCACTTGGACACAGGAAGAGGAACATCACACACTGCGACCTATTGTGGGGTGTATACAGAGGGATAGCATTAGGAGAAATACCTAATGTAAATGACCTAATGTAAATACCTAATGTAAATACCTAATGCAAATGTATACACAGAGGGATAGCATTAGGAGAAATACCTAATGTAAATGACCAGTTGATGGGTGCAGCAAACAAACATGGCAAATGTGTACATATGTAACAAACCTGCAGGTTGTGCACATGTACCCTAGAACATAAACTTTAATAAAAAATAAATAAATAAAAAAGATGGCCTAGTATTTGCATATAACATACATGCATCTTCCTGTATACTTTAAATCTTTTCTAGATTACTTAAAATACCTTACACTATGTAAATAGTGTTACAGTGTATTGGTTTTTAAATTTTGTGTTATTTTTTATTGTTATATTATTATTTTTTGTTTCCTACAAAAATATTTCAATATCCAGTTGGTTGAATCTGTGGATACAGAAACTAAGGATACAGAGGGCCAATTCTATTTTGAAATTATGACAGTTATCACATAACTAGATATTGTTATTTAATGTATTAATAAAGAAGCACCTAAATTGCCATGTTAATTTTTAAAAAATCTTGATATATGTGTATCAACATAACTTGTCCTCTATGATTTCTATTAAAAACATTATTCTGAATCCGTAGGTTTCATTACTTTCCCAAAGTAATCTATAGCATAAAACAGTTTAAGAGGGAAGGAAGTGGGGTCATTAATTGGAAAATGTAAAAAATCGGAATTAAGTTCCATTAGGTCTAGAAACCTAAAAACAATAATGAACTACACCATAGAAGAGGACCCAGGCATTTATCTCAAAAGAACACAAACAGATAATCAACAAATGGAGCCATTTTTCCACTACCAGGAAATCTCTCTAATTCCTCCAATATTTTCTGTTTTTTTTGAGACGGAGTCTCGCTCTGTCGCCCAGGCTGGAGCGCAGTGGCCGGATCTCAGTTCACTGCAAGCTCCGCCTCCCAGGTCCAGGCCATTCTCCTGCCTCAGCCTCCCGAGCAGCTGGGACCACAGGCGCCCACCACCTCGCCCGGCTAGCTTTTTATATTTTTTTTGGTAGAGACGGGGTTTCACCGTGTTAGCCAGGATGGTCTCGATCTCCTGACCTCGTGATCCGCCCGTCTCGGCCTCCCAAAGTGCTGGGATTACAGGCTTGAGCCACCGCGCCTGGCTTCCTCCAATATTTTCTGACATACTTTTATGTTGTCGCAGTATCAACTCAATCTTGATAGCTATCAATTGGAGTATATGTTTTCAATAACTACAAATGCTTACCTTAAGAATCATAATTTGACAGATCTTAAAATTTCTCATGAATTAAGACTATGGAAAGTTGGAATTTTTTTAAAAAAGCAAGTTTCAAGAAATGGTAAAAAGAATCTCAAATGCTTACAGGATACCACTGGGCTTCTGACAGACGTTGGCTCCCACCTTGCTTTATCTCCACTGTTGACAGGGGTTCCATTACTCTCCCACAAGGCAGTAAGGGACCATTTCTCTTCTGATCTATGTAACTCCATGCAATTAGCCCAATGTGGCCAGAAGGCAGAGTCCTCACAATTGCTCTTGTTCCGGTATACACAGATTTCTTAACTTCTCTGTCATTTTTACAGAATCTCCTGACTAACAAAGTGGACCGCTCCTTTTTGCTTTTAAAAGCATCTTCTTCTACATTTTCACAATTATCAGGGAAGTCCTCAAAATGGCTCAAAAAGGTCTTGGCAGTTTGACTGTCAGTAAAATCTTCCCTACAAAAGCTATGACTTGAATATACCATGTCAACCTTCTGGCAAGAGCCTTCAAAGCAAAAGTATTTATCATTCAAGGTGTCACAATGATCACACTGCAGCTGTTCATTCTTATTATCACAATTTTTGGCCAATTCCATCAGTTTACAGGTATATGCCACGTAGTTTTTCTTTTGCTTCTCCTCACCCCCAGGTAGTGGTACACAATTTCCACAATCGTCTAAAATTAAGTTTTCTGATAGGGTACAGAAAGTATCTGACATTCTTCTGTCAACTTCATAATGAAAATGAAATACTGCCGTGCTGCTGTCAGGGTGTGCTCTGCCTGTCTCTATGATTGCCGACTGATTTCCTAAAGGATTAATGCCCATGGAAGGTCTGTCTAGTTCCAGTTGAATTCCAGGGAACACCTTTCTTTCCAGTGGAGATAGAATTCCAGTTTCTAAACACAGGTCTTCCTCAACAACAGAGTTGTACATTTCATAAAACTGTCTCTGAGGAAGGCCATGCTGATGGTTTCTCAATATGTTGTTGCGGTTAATGTTAAGGTTTTTCACAGAATCTGGCATGCTTTTCTCCCAGCATTTTTCATTACTGTTCTCATCACTCACTATTTTCTCCCTTGTTATTGAGAGAATCTTTGGCAAGTTGCTTCCAGAAGGTTCTTCCTTAAGTTTGTTCAGTCTTGAGATGGTATGAGAAGTCTCCCCACTTTGTCTGACAGTATGTGCTTTTGAAATATTGATGTCTGAGACCTTTTCACTACTTTCATCTGCAGCTGACTGGGCAGAAACCACTTTTCTCTGAGTCACAGGTATGAGAACAGAAGCTGTAATTTCTTCAGAAGTCATCTTGGACTAACACACAGGTTTTGACTATTGCTCTATTTCTCCTCCCTGGTGATCATGTCAAGGTTTTAATAAAATTATTGATTATTACAACAATCTCAGATACACAAGTCCTCCCAAGGAACAAAGGGATAATTCCTTTCATTCAGCAGCATTGAGAGGCAAATAAATTTTCTCAGTTATAACTTCCTATCATGAATATATATTTTTTCTACATCAGGGTTTTAAGGTGGTAGATCAATTTTCCTTCCTCTGTTACCTGAAGCAAAAATTTTTGAAGACTTTTACTCGGGATTGCACTCTGCAACTTCTGATCCATCACTGATTTGCAATGATTTTAAAATTCAGTTTGAATGATTCCTGTTTCCTGTAAGAAAAGAGATAATGTCAAACACTGTGGCACTCAGTGAGTTTTTTAAAAACATGATCTCACAATCCTAAGATACAGATCAATTTTGAGAAAAAAGGTTTTTTTGCAATCAGAAGTTGGTTTTTATGTTTTTGGCATTTATTTTTTGATTTAATATTTCAGAACTTCTGCTTCCAGCCAAAATGGAGTAACAAGGGCAAGATTTATTCATCCACTTTAAATAACTAAAAAGAAAATCAGAAAAAAAACAATGGTTTTCAGATATTGAATAACAGGCAACACAGACATTGATCTCTGAAAGAAGAAAAAAAATGGGCCAGGTGCAGCGGCTCACACCTGTAATCCCAGCACTTTGAGAGGCCAAGGCAGGCAGATCACAAGGTCAGGAGATCGAGACCATCCTGGCTAACATGGTGAAACCCTGTATCTACTAAAAATACAAAAAATTAGCTGGCGTGGTGGCGGGCACCTGTAGTCCCAGCTATGTATGGAGGCTGAGGCAGGAGAACGTCATGAACCTGGGAGGCGGAGCTTGCAGTGAGCCAAGATCGCACCACTGCACTACAACCTGAGCAACAGAGCTAGACTCCATCGCAAAAAAAAAGAAAAAGAAAAAACAATGAAGTGAGCCCTATAAATGCCCTAGTTTACTGCTTAGAAAGTTTCCAGGTGGTATGGCCGGGCGCGGTGGCTCAAGCCTGTAATCCCAGCACTTTGGGAGGCCGAGACGGGCGGATCACGAGGTCAGGAGATCAAGACCTTCCTGGCTAACACTGTGAAACCCCGTCTCTACTAAAAAATACAAAAAACTAGCCGGGCGAGGTGGCGGGCGCCTGTAGTCCCAGCTGTTTGGGAGGCTGAGGCAGGAGAATGGCGTAAACCCGGGAGGCGGAGCTTGCAGTGAGCTGAGATCCGGCCACTGCACTCCAGCCTGGGCGACAGAGCGAGACTCCGTCTCAAAAAAAAAAAAAAAAAAAAAGAAAGTTTCCAGGTGACAAGGCAGGGAAAGGAAACTCAGGTAAAATCCAACAATTTACCTGAGCAGAAGAGAAAAAGTTGAGACTTCAGGGAGGCCAAGAAAGCTAGAGAAATAAGGCACATTAAGCAAAGAGGCACAAAAATAAGAACGACAGCAGGCTTTTAATCAGAAACAATGCAATCCAGAAGAGAGTGGAGTAAATTTTTAAAGTACTGAAAGAAAAACTACTGTCAACTTCAAATTCTATACCCAGCAAAAATATCTTCTGCAAATGAAAATTAAGTAAAAACTTTTCCAGGCATATAAGGCTGAAATAATTTATCACTAATAAGCCTACACTTCTTGTAACTCTATTAGTAGACAGAGGGAATCAAACAAATTTCTATCCAATGTGGAAACACAATTATAAAGGATATACAAGGCACTATGGGAGTAGAGGGTGCCCATCATAAGCATATCATTCCTTTGCAGGTAAAGTAGTTGTTCCCGAGACAACTAATCAGCAGTCACACTGCTGTCAGCACCAGCTTTGCCTTGCCTCTGCTCTTTGACAATAGAAGTCTTTCTTCCCCTTGCTTCTCCCACACCCTCTTGTCCCAAAGAGTCATCGACTATCCCTTATTCCCTTCTATATGTGTTCCCTCAAGCACAAACACAGCCTCTCAGGTGAGAGGCTCCCAGTATATGCATGTCTCTATAACTACTCTGAAAAATCACTGGAAACCCTAGAAATCATATTCTTTGCAGGGAATAAACCAGCCCACACAGAGCAGCAGTGTCCTAGCTCAACACCCTAACAAATCCTACCACACAGCAATAAATATTATCAATACTTTAAGAAACCTCCTTCCAGAACACTCCCTAAGCATCAACATATATAGAGGTATATGTATATAACTATGCAAATACCAGATAATATTGGTCATTCTGTTCTGTACCTGCTTTTAAAAATTCAAAGCATACCATGAACAACTTTTCAGTCAAGAATTATATAGACAATTTTAATGGCATATGGCATTAACTTGAATTCAAATATTTGTTCTATTTTTTAAAGAGATTTTTCAGGCCAAAGCCTTCATATTGACACCCAATATGTCCTTTCTTACCCATGAGGTAAGTAATTCAAAGTAGGAGAAGGGGAAAACATTTTTGGTGATGCTTAGGTCCTGTTCTAAGGATTTTGCAATTATTGTTGTTATTATAATTATAATTATCATCATCATCATCATAATTTTGAGACAGAGTCTCGTTCTGTTACCAGGCTGAAGTGCAGTGGCACAATCACTGCTCACTGCAACCTCTGTCTCCTGGATTCAGCAGTCATATACTGTTCCTTCTATCATATTCTATATGTTAGTGGGAATTACTAAGTATAACCCACATTCAAGGGGAGGGGAATTAGGGTCCACCTTTTGAAGGGAGAAGTGTCAAAGAATTTCTGGGCATATTTTAAAACCAGCCTGGGTTCAAGTGGTCCTCTCACCTCAGCCTCCCAAGTAGCTGAGACTATAGCACTGTGCTTGGCAAATTTTTTATGTTTTGTAAAGACAGGGATTCACCATCTTGCCCAGTCTGGTCTTGAACTTCTGGGCTCAAGCGTTCCTCCCACCTTAGCCTCCCAAACTGCTGGAATTACAGGTGTGAGCCACTGTGCCTGGCCACTTTGCAATTATTATCTTGTATACTTCTCACTCAACACTACAAGATAGTGTGATGGTTTTAAAATACATCCACAAATTCTTTGACACTCCTCTCTTCACAAGGAGGAGCCTAATTCCCCACTAGTTGAATGTGGGTTATATTTAGTGGCTTCCCTCTAACGTATGGAATATGGTAGAAGGAACAGTACATGACTGCTGAGAATCAGTCATGAAAGTCATTGGAGCTTTCTTCTTGCTACTCCTCTCTCGAATGTTTTGAGGGTAATCTGCTGCCATATTGTAAGGCGAGATCCCCGTGGCAAGTATGGAGGACTCTTGACAACACCCATGTGAGTGAGCCATCTTGGAAGTGGATCCTCCAGCTGTAGTCAAGACTTCAGATGATTGTACCTGCAACCTATATCTTGACTGCAACCACATGACAGACCCTCAGACAGATAAGCCTTGTCCCAAATTCCTGACCACAGAAACTGTGAGATGATAAATGTTTATTACTTTGACCCACTACATTTTGGGCTATTATGTTACACAGTGATGGATAACTAAAACAACTAATTTCTGCTATCCACATTCGAAAGATTAGAAACCAAAGTACAGAAAAGCTAAGTGAATTGCCAAAGATCCCTCCATTGGAAAATGATTGAGACGGGATTCAAGTACAAGAAGACTGATTACAGAATCTCTTCTCTTAACCATAGATTATGATGCTTTATTTTCCATCTAGTCTGAAGCCCTATGGTTTGGGTTTCTGAAGTCATCTAGCTATGAAGACCCATGGCTGCTGGGAGAACCCTTTTTTTTTTTTTTTTTTTTGAGACAGAGTCTCGCTCTGTTGCCAGGCTGGAGTGCAGTGGCGTGATCTTGGCTTACTACAACCTCCACTTCATGGGTTCAAGCGATTCTCCTGTGTCAGTCTCCCGAGTAGCTGGGACTACAGGCATGTGCCACCATACCCGGTTAATTTTTTGTGTTTTTAGTAGAGACAGGGTTTCACCATGTTAGCCAGGCTGGTTTTGATCTCCTACCCTCGTGATCCACCCACCTTGGCCTCCCAAAGTGCTGGGATTACAGGCATGAGCCACCGAGCCCAGCCGAGAAGGCTATCTCATATGTGGCTTTGTCTCTGGAAGGCTGAGGATATACACAGACATCAAAGCAATGGTCTTTGCTTTGCCTCCAGTTTACTATCATGAATCATGGATGAGCAACATTACAGGAAGCAGACTTTTTAGAGCACTAGACTTGGTTCAATTTCAGACCATTCCTTTTGAGTACAAAATTAAATAAGGCAGGGATCTTGTCCTGGATTTCCTTACCAGCTGATAAGTCACCAAAGTACAGTGTAAATAGAGCTATAATCTGCATTAACACAGAGGAAGAACATCTAAAGCAGATAGTGCTGATGAGGTGGGAGTGATTTCCAGAGAGGGTTTCCTTCAGAAGAAGACAACTGAGTTGAGTTTCAAAAGATAAGTAGGAAGTAGTTAAAGAGGTGGGGTGGAGTTTTCAGGGAAGAGCAAATGTGGGCAGTCATAAAAAGAAATTGTCAGACATTGGGGTCTGGTATCTCAGGTAAAAATTTTAACCACTTTGGGGTTTGATTTCTTCTCCTGTAAAATAGAAATAAAATCACCTACTCCATCAGGTTGTGAAGGAAATACTTTGAAATCCAAAAATTTAAGGCAAATGTTTAGTATTCTATGCCTTGAAATATTTTGGTAAGAAAGAACAACCAAGGTTTGGCAGCTCTGTTGTATCAGTGACATGGCGTTGAATTTACTGTACCAGATGCACACACTGCCTTGACTAGGTCCACTCCAATTTTAATTTCAGTTCTATATCTGGGATCAACTCCTTAAATCTAAGCTGCATGATCCTGAGCTGGTTAAATTATCAATTTTGAGATATACTTTCCACATCTATAATATTGAGATGAAATACATATATGTATATTTTATATATATTATATTATATATTATAGATATTATACATTATGTAATATAATATATATTATAGATTATACATTATATATAATATCTATAATATATATTTTATATATTATATATAATATTGAGATGAAATACATGTATATATTTTTTATATATCAGCAGCAGCCGATCCATCAATAACTGTTAACTTTCTACTTACTGACTCTTGGTCAGCTCTAGGTTGTTTTTAAGGGAAGCTGGCTGGGTTAGGTTAGGGTTACAGTTACAGTGGCATTAGACTGTTGGCTAAAGAAAACCTGAAGCACTGAATGAAGATCATAGTCTAGTGGGTGTGAAGAAGAAAAAGATGGAAAAAGGGATTCTTCTTTTCTTAGTGTGAACAGGTTTGTGGGGGAAATTGGATAAGTGCTAGCCTGGGAGAGGTCAAAGGATGTGTGGGCTAAAAATATGGCAGAACAAGAGGGTACTTGTCAAGATAGTATGTCCAATCTTGAGGTATTTGGGGATAGGCTAAAGACTATAACTAAAGAAATGACTGACCAGGAAGTAGATCTATGGAGATGCAGGAATTGCCGGAAATTCTAGCCAAAGCATTAAGACAAGAAAAAGAAATGAAAGGTACAAGCAGAATCAGGAGTGACAGGGTAAGTTTTCAGCTTCAGGAGAGGGGACCATGGGCCAGGAATAATCCTGCTGATGGATGTTTTCATGGGCTAAATCAAGGGCTGGAAAACTACATCCTGAGTTCCAAATCTGGTAAGCCATCTGTTTTTGTAAATGAAATTTTATTGGAACACAGCCACATCTATTTATTTATGTCATATCTCTGGCTGCTTTTGCATTATAATAGTAGAGCTGGAAAGTGGTGACAAACATCATATGGTCTACAAAGCCGAAAATATTTGCCATCTGGCTCTTTACAGAAAAGTTTGTCAGCCCATGTACTAGATAAATAACGAATTAATGAAATGCATGGTTAGAGCAAGAAAACTATGTGGGAGGCTTGATAGCCATCTTTATTTATTTGAAGAATTGAGATGAGGAAATAGACTCATCTCATATTGTTTCAAAAGGTAGGATCAGGGCTAAGACATGAATTATAAGGGAGGTAAGCTTTGGATCAGTCCAATAAAGAATTCCCTAACTTTTAGAGCTTTTCAACAAAGGATGAGCTATCTTGGATGATGGTCTTCTTTCAGTTACTGATAGATTTAAACAAAGGCACATTATTCAGCATCAGGGATGCTCAATATATGCCGAACATATAAACAGAGAGAATTTAGAATGACAGAATGAAAATGGATGACTGTCTACCAAGGGTAATTATAAAAACAATTACCTAATACTGAGCATGTATTATCTATCAGGTATGTTCTAAGCACAGAATACATATTATCTCATTTAATCTTTACAACAACATTATCAGTAGGGTGGCGGAGACTCCTAATTTCCCTCCAAAATCTGTTCTTATTCCCTCAGTAGTAGAACCTCTGAATTTGACCTAAGCATATGGATATTTCTTTATCAGCCTTCTTTACAGCTAGATGTGGCCATGGGTCTAAGTTACAGCTGATGAGATATACGCAAAGTGGTTTGCAATTTCTGGAAAGAATGCTTGAAGGAACAGAGTGTGACCTTTTCCTGCCCCTCTTTCTTCTGCTGCTAGTTGGAAGAAAGGCATGATGGCCAGAGCTGAAGCAGCCATCTTAGGCTGTAAGGTGAACATGAGAATGAATGTCATGCATAGAAAAAAAAAACAAGATAGAAACCTGACTGCCTGTTTTCGGGATTTAGGGGAGGGAAAAATAAAATTCTATCTTGTCTAAGCCACCATTGTCTTGGGTTTTCTGTCACTCACATCCAAATATTTTCCTAACTAAAACTAAAAAGGTGTGGATGGTACTATTATCATACCTATTTTATGAATAAGGCTCCGAATGCTTGAATGACTTGTCCAAGAGTACAGAAGAATGATATAACAAGAAACCTCTATAGAAAATTCCTGCATTGGTGGGAAAGTTATATTCACTAATTCCTAGAAAGTTTCCAATTTTATCCTCTTAAGCCAGATGGAATTCTAAAGAATAGTTAAGTTAGAAAAATATGAAATACAAGCATATTATAGATGTTTAAAGGAGGTGTGGCTTAACAATAACAAAAACTAATTTGTCAGTCAACTGTCTCTTGGTTAAGTGCCTGTTGAATTCCATACAGTTTAGAAGGTAAGATGGCTATGAACCAAGAGATCAGTAAAGTCTAATGATAGGGTATTTGAGCTGGGACTTTATAGTAAAGTAGTAATTACCTGTATCCATGGAAAGGAAAAGAGACTTTAGATAAAGGGAATGATGTAACAAAAGATAAAGTAGGAAAACACAATGCATAACCGTGAATTCATCTGAAGTCTTCAGAAGAACATTTCATCCAATCAAAGACAGTAAAAGTTACTCAGTAATTTCACCATCATGGAAAAGATATACTAAAGTAACTGCCAAAGCTGGTAATAGAATTTAATATCCCTATTTGCTTCTTTAGAGTTTTATAGATTCCCTTTGAGTATCTGTATATAACAATCAACCAACCATTGGTCAGTTATTTTCTTATACATTCTCTTCTCCAAGGCCCACTCAGCAAACAGATTAAAGAAAACATTTTGCCTAAAAAATCCTTTCCTCCCTTTTCCCTTATCACGTGCACATGGTGCACATGGATTTAAGTTTGTATACACCCACATGCAAACCCTACATAATATGAGTCAGTCTTCACTTTTTCTTCTCCTGAATATCTGCTGCTCCACTCCCTCCTGACCGCCTTTCTCTGAACTATTATGATGAAAATTCCATAACTCACAGGGAAACAAACGTCTTAAAACATTCCCTAAAGGCACTGGTGTACTCATCTAGTTCTTTTCCAAGACCACAAAGATTTAACCGTTTGGGCCTTTAACTCCCTTTATTAGAAAAGTTTCTGAATCTGGAATGTGAGGCTTCAGACCCAGAAAACCCAGATACCCTAATCTTTATACTTTATGTATATTAGATATCAGGAGTTGACTAATAAGTAGATGAGAAGGCTAAACAAATATTTTTGAACTAATACATTGACAAGGCTACCAATACAGTAAAATGGAGGATCACAAAAATGTTTGTCCATAACAGGTTAATTCCCAATTGCAAAACTCACAAGGAAAGGAAATCTTCCCTGTAAAGACAGTCTCTAATCAGCATGCAAATCATCATATCTCTCCCAGAAATATGGGTCATTGATGTTAGTAGAATGTAACTTTAAGCCAAGAGTGGAAGTGGATAGAATTGTGATGTTGTGATGCTCATAGGACTCCCTCTCCTTCGTTGTATGACAATGTCAAGATTCTGGAATTATGTGTGTGTGCAGGCATGCACAAAAACACACAGATGCACACCTTTGATGATATGAAAAGAGAAAAAAGTGGGCAACAGAAGATTTTAGATGGCACTAGACCCACCAAAAGTCAATTCTAGTCTATTTTTTCCAGCTTCATCTCTGGCCAATCCCCAAAGAAGAGTTAAGCAGTCACATTGGATTTTGTGCAATTTATTGAATCAGCCTAGCACTTAATGCCTCTGTGCATTTCCCTTCCCACTATTTTCTAACTCTGTTGACTCCATCATTCAGCTTAAATGCCATCTTTGTTCTGCAGCCCTCCCTGACACCTACCTGTCCGCATTAATTGCTATCATCTGTTTCCTGTAGCTCTTCCTACCTTCCACCACCACATCACGACATGGTACATTATTTTGTAACTATTGATTATATAGGGCCCCCTTATGGATTGAGAGCCCCTGAAGAATATGCATCTTTAAACTGAAAGAGTTTTATAAATACACTACACTTCACACTTTGCATTTCCAGCATAGTACCAAGACATATAGTTAGTCTCAATAAACATTTGACCCTCTGCTTTCCTTCCATGGCTATATGAGCCCAATCCTTGTCCAGTAAGGTCTAGATTACTTAAGGCCTTCAAGTCTCTGAAACTAACTTCCTCCTGTTTGAATCCATTCCATATAATTTTCAGAAAAATCTTCTCCAAACACTATTTTCATCACATCACTTTACCTGAGAAGGAACAGAGTTCCATATTATATAGTGTAATAAATCCAAACCATTTACCTTGATCAGTAAGAAAATCAACTTCTTAAAAAGAAGGGGGACCTATACAGACTCTGATAAGATTGGCTTAAATCAGTATATCAATTTTGGGAAAAATAACATCTTAACTATATTGAGGCTTCTACTCTATAATATAGTTAGCCAGTGCTAGTACACTTTCTGCTATCTTTCTCATAGATTTACATATATATTTATATATATGCAAAGAAAAATATATATGCATATATACACATAGACATATGAATACACACACATACATATGCATATATGCATATCTTCTTTAATTTACCTAAGCAATGTTTTTTATTTATCTGTATAGAGGTCTACACATCTTTTAAGTTTGTTCCTATTCCTAAATATTTTATGTTAGTGGTGGTCTTGTAAATAAAATTATCTTAAATGTTATTTTTTAGTTGTTTGTTGCTAATGCACAGAAATACAATTGTTGTTTATAGACATCATAAATTGTATCCTTGTTAAATTCAATTATTACTTCTAGCAAATATTTTTTAGGTGACTTAAAATTTTCTACATAGACAATCATCTCATCTTCATCTAAAGTTGTACTTCTTTCTTTCCAAAGGTATTATCTTTTATTTCTTTTTCTTGCCTTACTCTAGTAGCTAGAATCTTCAATTATGATACTAAGTACTAAGAGCATACATCTTTACTTTGTTCTCATTCATATGGGGAAAATATTCAATACATCACTATTTAATATATTAGCTGTGTCTTAATAAATGCCCTTTACTAAACTGAAGTTGCTGAAAATTTTTATCACAAATGAGGATTTCCCAATATTCTTCTGCATTTAGTGAGATAATATGATTTTTCCTCTTTTAATAGGTTAACATCGTGAACTATATCAACTAATTTTTCAAATTGAAAAATCTTGAAACAATCTAGCAAATTTGTGGAAAACATAAAGGCTTTAGAATAGTCAGAATAATTTTTAGAAGAGAGAAAAATTGGAGAAGTTAACCTACCAGCAGACAAATAAATAACTTGTAGTATATTCACAAAACTAAATTCAACTCAGCAATAAAAGGAATGATTTCCATTATGTAACAAACATGGATGAATCTCAAAAACATCACATTGCATGAAAGAAGCCAGATACTGAATGCATCCATTTATTTGAAGTTCAGACCTGTGCTGTCTAATGCTGTCGGCACTAATTTCAAGATACTACAAAGCTACAATAATCTGGACAATGTGATACTGGCATAAGGATAGAAATTTATATCAATGAAATAGAATATAGTCTAGAAATAGATTTACATATATATGGTCAATTGAGTTGTCAACAAAGGTGCAAATGTAATTCAATGGGGAAAGGGCAGTCAATAAATGGAGCTGGATTCAAATAAAAACAGAAATGAACATCAACCCCCATGTCATACCATGCACAAATATTAATTCATAACAGATTATAGGCCAGAATATAAAATATAAAACAACAAAAATTTCTAGAAGGAAACAGAAAAAATATTCAAGACCTTGGGATACAGAAAATGTTCTTAAGACACTAAAAGTACTAACCATTAAAAACATAATAAAATGAACTTAATCAAAATTTAAAACTTCTGGTCTTCAAAAAAAAAAAAAACATTAAGAAGGAAAAAGACACAGACTGGGAGAAAATATACACAGTACACATACCTAAAAAGGTTCTTGTATTTGTACATATAAGAAACTGTTATTGGCCAGGTGCAATGGCTCATGCCTGTAAGCCCATCACTTTGGGAGACTGAGAGGAGTGGATCACTTGAGGCCAGGAGTTCAAGACCAGCCTGGCCAACACAGCAAAACCTCATTTCTACTAAAAATACAAAAATCACAGCAAAACCTCATTTCTACTAAAAATACAAAAAATTAGTGGGGTATGGTGGTGCACACCTGTAATCCCAGCTACTCGGGAGGCTGAGGCACAAGAATCACTTGAAGCCAGGAGGTGGAACCTGGAGTGAGCCAAGATTATGCCACTGTACCGCAGTGTGGGTAACAGAGTGAGACTGTCTCAAAAACAGAAACAAAACAACAATAAAAAAACTATTACTGCTCAATAATAAGCAAACAACCCAAGTTTTTAAGAAATGTGCAGAAGACTTGAACAGACATTTCCCACAAAATAATAAATGCAAATAGCTTACAAGCATATTGTGATGGATCAACAAAACTTCTGCATGACAAAAAAAAAAAAAAAAAGAACCTCAATCCCTACCTCACACCACACACAATAATTAACTCAAAATAGATAATAGTCCGACACATAAAAGCTAAAATTATAAAACTTCTAAAAGAAAACATAAGAGAAAATTTTCACAGTATTGGAGTAAACAGAAACTTCTTAGGCTGAATACAAACCACAGAAGAAAAAAATGGTAAACTGAATTAATCAAAATTAAAAACATCTCCTCTTCAAAAGGCAAGCCATAGAATGATAAAAAAATATTTGTAATACAAACATCTAACAAGGGATTTACATCCAGAATACACAAAGAATCTCTATAAATCATAAGAAGACAAATTACTGTATTTTTTTAAATGGGCAAAGGTTTGAATAAGCACTTTATTGAAGAAGAAGTACAAATGGTCTAGAAGTACTCGAAAAGATATTCAATATCACTAGTCATCAGGGAAATAGCAATTAAAATCACAATGAGATAGTACTTCACACCCACTAGACTAGCTAAAATTAAAATGACCAGCCATACCAAAGTTGGTAAAAACAGGGAGCAACTGCAACATTGCTGGTCAGAATATAAAGTGGTACAGCCACTTTGGAAAACATTTTGGCAGTTTCTTATAAAGTAAGCATATACTTGAATACATTTTACAATCCAAAAACTCTACTCTTAGAAGAAAAGTAAAAGCATACATCCATAAGCAGACTTGTACAAAAATGTTTATAGCAACTTTATTCACAATAGCCTCAAACTGAAAACAATCCAAAAGTCTACCAGCAGACAAATAAAAAACTTGTAGTATATTCATAAAACTAAATTCTACTCAGCAATAAAAGGAATGATTTCCATTATGTAACAAACATGGATGAATCTCAAATACATCACATTGCATGAAAGAAGCCAGACACTGAATGCATCATGTATTTGAAGTTTAGACCTGTGTTGTCTAATACTGTAGGCACTAGCCACATGCAGTTATTTAAATTTAAATTAAGTAAAATTAAGTAGAATTTTAAAATTCAGTTCTTCCATTTGTGCTAGCCACATTTCAAGTGTTCTAAGAGTCACATGTGGCTAGTGCCAAACATAATGGACAGCATAGATATATAGAACATTTCCATTGTCGCATAAAGTTCTATGGGATAGTGCTGCTCTAAAACGTGCAAAATCAAGCTATGGAGATACAATTGGATCAGTTATTGCTGGAAGCAGGGTGGGTGATGAGGAGGGTGGACTGGAAAGACTGTAACATATCCCAAAGCCACTTTTTGAGAAATATTGGAAATGTTCTCTCTTGATTGAGGTGGTGGCTATACAGATGTATACGTTACCGCCCATATCATATCAACTTTTCAACTGGACCACAGGCTGCATTTCAATCCCACCTGCTCCTTTAGCTGGGCACCTCTGAGCAGCAAACAACCTTCTCAACTGTACAGATCTGATCTGAAAATCTCAAATGAATACATAGCACCGGGATGGCAGAATCAATCTGTCTGGGTTCATATCCTGCCTTCACCACTTGACAGGTTTATCTTAGACAACTCAACCTTGCTGAGGCTTAGTTTTCATATCTGTAAAATGGGGGAAAATAGTAGTTTCTCATGTAATTCTCATAATGATCCTATGAAATAGCAATCTCTCAAAAAGTAGTACCTTTTATTCTTATCATTATAAAAACCTCTCCAGAGTCATCAAATATTATTTCCTGATATAGGACTACGTCTATTTCTTTTAAATCACCCCTTCAGCACTATAATAATAAAGACTCAAATATCTGTACACTTACTGTTTTGTGTAGGATATTTTTGTATGTTATATGTGATCATTTTCCTTATCTCATCCAGTGCAGGCAGCTAAATGATTCTTAAAATTTCTACAAGTTTACTGGTTGCTTAGCACATGAGAAAGGTACCAGATGAGTTCACAAGAAGAGAAAGACAGAATCCCTCCCATAAGGAAATCATTACTTACTACAGAGTCATAAAGAAAAAAATTAGGATATGAACTAATACCACAAAATATTCAATAGTATAGTTCAGGTAGTGAAAAAGTGAGAGAATTATTCAATTATAAGCATACTAATTGTGCAACAGATCAAAAGTGCAGATACAGATGGTAGAAATCAGCATGAACTCAAGTCATTAGTGAAGACTTTCCAGAGAATGTCATAGTCTGTGGAAGAGGACCTGCCCTAGGAAGTAAAGTCAGGAGAAAACAGAACAGAGAGGGAATCACAGTCATTTATTGGAGCTGGGATGGAAGGTCGTGGGTTGGCCTTGCCCTCTGTTTAGCAAGGGCAGAGTAGCCTCTATCAGCAAAAGCAGTAGAACTATCCTGGGCAAGTCCAGGAAAGTTCTCATAGCAGGTCAAAGTAGGATAGCACATTTTGGAAGCCTGGCAACGAGGGGGAAAAGAAAAGTGGGAAGGGCCCTGAGGTGCTTCCTTGAACACATTGCATGACACATCCATGCATCAAAAATACAACAAGCTTCCTCAAGCAGCCAGTTGCCTCCAATTAGCTGGGGTAACTCAAGCTTGTATTATAAGCAATTTTAAATTAATTGACAGGAAACATCAACACACCTGTTTGCTAAATGTTTTTTCAAACCAGCATTCTATAAGTCATTCCTTAATTAAAGTAATTGTCTTCAAAAGAATTAAAAACTCATAAGATGAAAACTCACTCTGGACGAGATAAACATAATAGAACCACTCTACCACCCTCACACATTCTTACGTTACAGTCTCTCGGTAAAATGATCCTGATTTAATCAAAAGAAGATATGATTCAGCTTCTGCAACTCTTTTCTTCAGGCTGTGCCTCCTGTCTGGATCCCCTGTCTGATGATCCCCTCATATCTGGATCCCCTACATCTGATGTCTAGCCTACATTTTATCATTACACCAAGCAAAACATTTTCCAGACTAAATAACTCTCCAGTCTCACAGAGATTCCCCCACAAAGCCGTAGCAGATGGGAAGCATTTTAAATCCACACACTTAATGTATAAGTATTATGTCATATAAGATGGTGATTTCTAGCCATTTTCTTTTTCATATTTGTATTATAATCAACACCGACACCAGTTGAAGGCCTTCAGTGGCCCTCAAGTTAACAAGCTTAAAAACTATTCCTGCTTCTCACAGATGCCCATCAATGACATCAAATTCTGGGTGGATGCCCAAGGCAACAGCTGACTCAAACACTTGATGTCATTCTAATGGCTTGTTTTGGATAGAGTTAAAAATGCAAATAGAATACCTCGTTAAAACTCAAAGTTCATTTTAGCTGTACCTCTGATTTACCACTGAGAATTCATCATCCAAAGGAAGGACACAATATTACTCACACATCTTACCTAATTGATAAGAAAAAATGAAGCAAACAAGTTTCAGCGTTAGTTTTTGTTTTTTAAAGTGTTTAATCTGCAGGCCAATACTGTAGCACTTTTGCTATTTTTCTGGATGGTGTAACCCCAAATAAAACAGACAGAACTGTTTTCAGAGTCCACAATCTGAAGCAAGAAGGGTGGCTCTGACCTGTCCCCTACCAGCCTTCAGGCCATTTCTGAGGCTCTGAAGGGGGCTGAGGGTGGGGCTACCCAGGAAGGTGGAGGGAAATGCAGGTGTAGGGGATGAAGCAAATTCCAGGACCTGAGTGGTGTGGGCTCCTCAGCAAATCAACTGCATCACAGAACACGGGTAGTATTAGACTTGACTAAGCATAGGAAGCATGTTAAGTATAGTTCATTTTTTTATATCATTATGTCATCATTTCAAATATCCGTTGTGATTTTATGGGTACCAGGGATTAAAAAAACAAAGCAAGCTTTGGCCAAAGTGCTGTACCACATTCTACACTAACTTCTTAACAAATAAAACATGCTATTATATATTTTTCTGATTATAAAAGCAATACATACTTACACATTTACTGAGGAAAATTTGAGAAAAGGGCTGATAAACAAAAGAAATGATACCATCAGTAAATTCTAATTTTGTTATAACTTCCTTCCAGCTTTTTCCCCATGAGCATAGATCTTTTACAGAATTGAAATTATACTAGATACTGTTTTTATCCTGCTTTATTAGACAAAACACAGGTTAAGCGTCCCCAACTTGCAAACCTGAAATCCAAAAATGCTTACAAATCTGAAACTTTTTGAGTGCTGACATGACACCATAAGTGGAAAATTCCATACTTGATATCATGTTACAGTCAGAGTCAAACTGCAGTCAAAACTTTGCTTTATGCACAAAATTATTCTGAATATTATGTAGAATTACCTTTAGACTATACATATAAGGTATGTATGAAACAGAAATGAATTTAATGTTTTAGGTCCTATCCCCAAGATAGCTCATTATGTATAATGCAAATATTCCAAAACACAAAAAAGTTCAAAATCCGCAACACTTCTGGTCCCAAGTATTTCAGATAAGGGACACTCAACCTAGTAATATTGTCTAAATATAATAATATATAATGATATTATACTGTCTAAAGGAATAATTTTTGGACATAATAAACCCTACATAAATAGCAGCAATCTTTTTCCCAAAGTTCTAAATGTTATGTTTCAAAAGGAGGCGATCATGGAAAATCATACTGCCTTGCCCCTTGAAACCACACATACTCTCACCTGTTTTATGTATTTGTAAACACATCCTTGGACATATAGCGGCTTCCAGAGTGCTCAATGTTTCCTCTAACGGCTGATCAACCAACGGGTATGATTCATTCACTCATTCAACAAATAAATTTTAACACCTACTATGTGGTAGGCACCAAGTAAAAATGGCCCATAAAACTACTCTAATTGGCCTAATTGATATTTATCAAAGGGAAATTTACTAGAGTTAGGTGATAGTTTATATTTTATTCAGCCAAATAGAGCTGGGTTTGAGGCTGCTCTGATCAACACTAGCCTCTCCAACCCACTAGTTTGACACTCATTTCAGTCAGGGTGCACTAGCCCCCTATTCCCTGAACCTGGCCTATTCATTCCCTTTTCTGAGTCCTGTTTATCATTGCCAAGGTCCCATTACCTTCCTTTCTGCTGAGCCACATTCTATTCAGGAAGCTTTTCTGACCAGCGTCTATAAGCCTCACTCTCAAACGACTGGGGCACCAATTATCCAGAATATTCTTTAAACAATCCTGACTGCCCTGTTCCCAGTGAGTCTGTGCTAAGGATCTGGTTCAGGCACCAATCCTTCGTTTTCTTTATTATTTCCCACAGCTAAACAATAGAGGCAATGCATACTACTAGTCCCTTAATCATTCATCTCAGGAACTTCTCTATCTGAATCCAACTCTGAAAAGATTTTTCAAGAAAAGCATTCTACCCTTTCAGTTGCTACTGCCATTTTTTTCCTATCCTAATAACCT
This sequence comes from Rhinopithecus roxellana, assembly GCF_007565055.1. Lineage (NCBI taxonomy): Eukaryota > Metazoa > Chordata > Mammalia > Primates > Cercopithecidae > Rhinopithecus > Rhinopithecus roxellana. Next base: position 79,604,716 of record NC_044559.1, read on the forward strand.
TGGTTGCTTTCCTGCACTGGATGACAGCTAAGATAAAGCAGCTTTGAGGTAGTAAAATTTGATTCACTTTACCCAAAACTCCTCAGGAAAACATAACTACCTTGCACACAGCAGCCCCTATACTATATTAAGACCTCTGTTTGACTCCATGCCCTGTTTTGAGCACCTTGTGTGTATAATTTTATTCAATCTTCACTGGAACTGCGGTGAGGTATGTACCAAGATGACAATTTCCAATTTAGAGATAGGAAAACTGAGGTTTTGAGAGATTAAGTCATACAGTGAGCCACTGGTGAAGTGAAGATTCAAATCCAGGCAGCTGCCTCCCCATACAAGCCTTTTCTGTGAGTTAACCCATCCACCCTGGCTAATAGTCTTCCTCACTTTTTCTTCCCATGAGGTTGAGGCTAGTGATTCTCGCATTTATATCAGCATCAGAATCATGGCAGGGACTTGGTAAAACTATCCTTACTAGGGTGGAACCCAAGAGATTTTGATTCAGGAAGGGGACGAGAGATCTGCATTTTTAGCAGGCACCTCTCCTATCACCACATTGCTAGGTGATTCTTGTCTTCAGCGTATACTTAAAGATATTGCATTGAGCATAAGAGGATCCTACACATCAGAGCAGAGGCTTTTATAAAATTTCCTAACTACCCATGATCCATTGGGGCTTTAAAAATGGCAGGAAGTTATTGTTTAACGGGTATGGAGCTTCAGCTTAGGATGATGAGAAAGCTTGGGAGAGAGGCAATGGTGACAATTGCAAAATAGTGTGAATGTACTTAATGCCACGGAACTGTACACATTATTTTTTATTTTTTAGAAACATGATCTCATTCAGCTGGGACTACAGACATGCACCACCACACCCAGCTAATTTTTGATTTTATTTTATTTTTTTTAGAGACAGGATTTCTCTATGTTGCTCAGGTTGGTCTTAAACTCTTGGCCTCAAGCAATCCTCCTGCCTCAGCCTCCCAAAGTGCTGAGATTACAGGCTTGAGCCACTCCACCTGACCTGTACACTTTAAAATGGTTAAGATGATCAATTTTGTTACGTATATTTTACCACAATTTCTAAGATGGCAGGATCCTAACCTCTCAGCTGCCTTAGGGAAGGTGTCTCTGACACCCCCTCCTGTTGACCCAGAGAGAAGTGAAGTTTAATCCTAAGGGACCACTTGAGAAAGGGACTACTAAAAGGCAAAAGGTGAAGCACAGTTGGCCCTGTGTGGTCCTTCTTCAGTTTTGAGCTGGCTGTGTACACTCAGGTTGAGGGGACAGGGCTGTGCTTGAACGAGTTGCCAAGATACTGCATCACGCCTCATCCCCTGCCTGCCCACCATGAAACAAACCAATGTCCAGTCCCTAACATAACCCATAGATGTCCACGGATACGGGACAGAGGGAATAGAGGAGCCCAAAGGATGGTAGGGAAAGAGCCCTCTTCAGGTTTCCAGTGTCAGCCCCCCCCCCGGGGATCATTTACTAGTACTTCAGGCCATTCTGATTTCGGCTCAAATATCATCTTCTTAGAAAGGCTTTGCCTGCTTGACAGCAGCCTCTCCTCCACACCCATTACTTTCTATAATATTACTCTGCCTGGTTGTCATTTGAGCATGCACCACCACTGGAAATACTTATTACTTATTTCCACACCAGTAACTTGTTTCCCTCCCCGGACTAGAACCAGAGCTTCCTGAGAGCTGAGAATGTGCTACTTGTGTTTACTGCCCATTTTCAAGGCCTCACTTGAGACATAGTGGGAACCCAATAAGTATTTGTAGAATAAATAAATGAATCAGTCTCATTTGTTTCCTTTTGTATAAAGGGTTCTTTCTACCTCACAAGGTGATTTCTAGGAAGGGTCAAATGAGATCAGATATGCCAAAGTGTTGCAAAAGGAAAGGTGTCACATACATGGTAGGGTTATTATTGTGCTTGGCACAGAGTGGGGCGGTTCACAAAACCCTGAGTGCCTTACAAGGCCTCCTTCTGTGACCTTGGCATAGTGATGTGCTCCCTCCTCCCTTCTCCACTCCTCTTAGGTGGAGATTTGTCTGGAATCTGAAAATGACAGTGCTCCACTCTGCAGACCATCCAAACAGAATGCAACCAAATTATCACAAGGTGAGGCCTCTCAGAGAGTTTTCTCACTAAGGGGCTCAAATAACAAGATGATACTTACGAAGTCAGGGATCTGCCAGGAGGGCAAACTTAGGGGAAGAACACAAAGATGCTTCCTGCCTTGGGTTAGTTGGGCTACACAAGTATGAATTGAGTGAGTTGCTAGTATATTCCAGGTCCTGGGCTCAGTCCCAAGGATAGAGAGAGAGGTGACTGAGATTGTCACAGTGCAGTGGGGGAGACAGTTACTAAACAGAAAACTCAAAATCAGTGTGCGTAAATATGGCCTACACTAGTCAACGAAGGCTTTCTAGAGTGATTGATACCTAAATGAATTTAAAGTATAAAGGATAGGGGAAAGAGGGGTTGGGGAAGAGTGAGTGGCCAAGGTAAGACACAGAATAGAAAGACTACACAGAGTTTAGGGAGTTCCAAGTAGTGAAGGCTTTGGGTATTTATTGCTGGAGTATCTAGTGTGTTGTGAAAAGGCTGGGGTGCAGGGGAGGGAAGGGGACCAGAAGATGTACCTGGAGAGGTGGGCAGCAGCCACTCTCCCACTTTGGGCTAACTGCAGCACCTTTGTCAGCACTGATGCAGCTGCTGCACTGCCCTGCCCTGCCAGGTGATGAGGAAGCTGCACTGTCCAGGGTGAGACTGCCTGATGCACAACTTCTCAGGCAATCATGAATTAGTGACGTGGCCAATGTTTTCCGGCATGTGAGGCTGGGAATTCCTTCCCTTGATACCTCTCTCCAGTTTCCCTAAGCCTCACCCCTCCAAACTCAAGTCCTCCCTGTTTGAGCACAAGGAAGTCTAGTTTATCTTTTGAGTGTCACCTGTTTCTACTCCCAGCCAAGCTTGACTTGCCCTATTGGCTACTGGACCAATGAACGGGCTCATCCTGGGCAGAATTCTATAGGCATATGACTGAAATTAGAGGCATCAAAAGATAAACCAGAGTTCCCTGTGCTGCAAACGGGAGGACTTGAGTCTGGAGGGGTGAGACCTGCGGAACTGGAGAAAGGTATCAAGGGAAGAAATTCCCAGGCTCACATGCTGGAAAACATTGGCCATGTCACTGATTCACAATTGCCTAGGAAGTTGTACACCAGGCAGTCTCACCCTGGGATGGTGCAGCTTCCTCAACACCTGGCAGGGCAGGGCAGCTGATACATCAGTGCTGACAGAGAGGTGCTGCAGTTAGCCCAACATGGAAACTCTTCTGAGCCCTGAGTGAAGGCAGCAGAAATGAACAGAAGGAGTAGATCCCTGGGGTTTTAGTAAAATGCTTATGCCCAAAATTAGCTCACCTGGTATGATATGATTCAGAGCATGAAAGGCAGGAAAACCAGAGGGAGAGAGGGAGAGAAGAGAGAGAAGAGGGTCCTTCCATTTCTTTTCCCTGCTGTCATTAACACTGGAGCTGCCTCAATCCCATGCACTTAAAAAAAAGAAATGAAGAGGCTAACAGTTGCTCACCTGGGGTTGTATTTTCAGGGGCTGCCAAATAAGAATTTTAAACTTTGTATATTCATTTGGATAATATTTGTAAAAAGAAAAATGTTTTCAAATCCAACCCACCCCTCCCCAAATCAATCACTCCAGCTTTGGTCAGGACCTGGGGACAGAGGTGAAAATCCTTATCTCATTAGCACACTCACTTTTCCCATTCCTCCCTATAGCCTCCAGCTCTTCCAGCTTAATGGCACTGAGAGGGTCCCGTTGTGGTTAAGCACAGCAAGTGGCTTCCCTGTCATAAGAGGTGATATGGTTTGGATGTTCCAAATCTCATGTTGAAATGTGACCTCCAATGTTGGAGGTGGGGCGGTCTAGTGGGCGATATTGAATTATGGGGTGTATTTGCTAATGAACGGTTTAGTGCCTTCCCCTTGGTGATGGTGATGAGTTCTCGCTCAGTTCACACAAGATCTGGTTGTTTAAAAGAGTCTGGAACTGCTGGGCGCGGTGGCTCACAACTGTAATCCCAGCACTTTGGGAGGCCGAGGCAGGCGGATCACGAGGCCAGGAGATCGAGACTGTCCTAACACGGTGAAACCCTGTCTCTACTAAAAATACAAAAAATTAGCTGGGCGTGATGGCGGGCGCCTGTAGTCCCAGCTACTCGGGAGGCTGAGGCAGAAGAATGGAGTGAACCCGGGAGGTTGCAGTGAGCTGCAATCACGCCACTGCACTCCAGCCTGGGCGACAGAGCAAGACTCCGCCTTGGAAAAAAAAATAAAAAAATAAAAAAAGAAGAGTCTGGAACCTCCTCCCTTCTCTGTCTTTTGCTTGCTCTTTGGTAAAGTGACATGCCTGCTTCCACTTCACCTTTCACCATAAGTAAAAGCTCCAAAGCCTCAGTAAAAGCCAAGCAGATGCCAGTGCCATACTCATATAGCCTGCAGAACTGTGAGCCAATTAAACTTATTTTCTTTATAAGTAACCCAGCCTCAGGCATTTCTTTATAGCAATGCAAGAATGACTAACACAGAAAATCAGTACTGAGGACTGGGGCATTGCTATAAAAATACCTGAAAATGTGGAAGTGGCTTTGGAAATGGGGAATGGGCAGAGGTTGGAAGAGTTGGAGGGCTCAGAAAAAGATAGAAAGATGGGGGAAAGTTTGCTACTTCTTAGACAGACTGGTTAAATGGTCATGACCAAAATGCTGATAGAAATATGGGCAGCAAAGCCAAGGTTGATGAGGTCTCAGATGGAAATTAGGAAGTTATTGGAACTGCAGTGAAGGTCACTTTGTTATACCCTAGCAAAGAACTTGGCTCCATTGTGTCCAAGTCCTTGGGATCTGTGAAAGTTTGAACTTAAGAATGATGACATGGGATATCTGGCAGAAGAAATTTCTAAGCAGCAAAGCATTTAAGAAGGAGCCTGACTGCTTCTAATAGCCTACAATCAGGTATGATCAGTCTAAGGAACAACTTAAAGTTGGAACTTATATTTGAAAGGGAAGCAGAGTATAAAAGTTGGGAAAACTCACAGCCTGGCCATGTGGTACAGAAGAAAAGCCTGTTTTCAGGGGAGCAATTAAAAAGGGCTGCAGAGCAACCACTTGCTAAAGACAATGGCATGACTAAAAGAGAGCCAAGTGCTAATATCCTAGACAACAGGAAAAAGGCCTTGAAGCATTTCAGATCTTCCAAGCTGCCCGTCCCATCACAGGCTCAGAGGCTAATGAGGTAAGAATGGTTTCAGAGGCTAGACTCTAGACACTCCTGCCATGTTTAGCCTCAGGACACGGCTGCCCTAGCTCCAGCTGTGGCTGAAAAGATTCCATGTACAGCTCAGGCTGCCTTTTCTGAGAGTACAAATTGCCATATGCCCTGGTGGCTTCCATGCAGTGTTAAGTGTGCAGGTGCACAGGATGCAAGTGTGACACAGGCTGGCAGCTTCCCCCTAGATTTCACAGGATGTATCAGAAAGTCTGGGTGCCCAGGCAGAAGCCTGCCACAGAGGCAGAGCCCCCACATAAAGAGACTCTACTAGGGCAGTGCTAAAGGAAATGCAGAGTGGGAGCCCCCACAAAGTGTTTCGTACCTAGTGGAGCAGTGGAAAGCTGGCTGCCACCCTCCAGACCCCAGAATGGTACAGCCACCAGCAACTTAAACTCTTCAAGCCTGGAAAAGTTACAGACACCAGACTCCAACCTGTGACAGCAGCCACAGGTACTACACCCCGCAAAGCCATAAAGCACCAGTGTGCTCTGAATGTGGGACATGGAGTCAAGGATTATATTGGAGCTTTAAGGTTTAATGCCTGCCCTGTTTGGTTTCAGACTTGCTTGGGGCCTCTTGCCCCTTTCTTTGTGCCAATTTCTCCCTTTTGGAATGGGAATGCTTACCAAATGCCGTACCACCATTGTATCTTGGAAGTAAATAACTTGTTTTGATCTTATAGACTCATAGGCAGAAGGAGATGCGTCTTAGATGAAGCTTAGGAATTTGTACTTGATGGTGGAATGAGTTAAAACTTTAAGGACTATTGGGAAGGGATGATTATATTTTGCAATATAAGAAGAACATGAGATTTGGGGGGCCAAGGGCAGAATGACATAGTTTGGATGTTTGTGCCCTCCAAATCCCATGTTGAATTGTGACCTCCAATATTACAGGTGGGACCCAGTAGAAGGTGTTTAGATGATGAGGGTGGATCCCTCATGAATGGCTTAGTGCCATCCCCTTGGTGATGAGTGAGTTCTTACTCCATTAGTTCACATGAGATCTGGTTGTTTAAAAGAGTCTGAGACCTTCCCCTTCTCTGTCTCTTGCCCCCGCTCTTGCCATGTGACATGCTGGCTCCTGTTGCCTTCCACACTGATTGTAAGCTTCCTGAGGCCCTCACCAGAAGCACATGCCAGCACCATGCTTCCTGTGCAGTCTACAGAATGGTGAGCCAATGAAAATTTCTTCTTAAATTTTTAATAAATTACCCAGCCTCAGTTATTTCTTTATAGCAACTCACAAGTAGACTAACACAGGAGGTCAAAGGTGTGTTACTAGATGACCCCTGGGAGGTGATAGGACCAGGGCGGTAAGGAGCAGTGCTGAGAGTTCACCTCTAGCATCCACCCATGTTTCCGCCCCGCAAAATGCATGCACATGACTCAGCCTCTCTCATCTACTTCCGAGTCCCCAAAAAGAATAGGTCTCCTTCCTCTAAGCCATGACAGCTGCATTAAGAAGCAGCATTGTCTACTTCCTTTCTTCTTATGTGCCTCTCATTGCCCCAGATAGCTTGCTACCTCCTGGCTTACTATTTACCAAAGTATTCCAGCCTCTGGGGTACTTCAGCAGTCTCCTAGAAGTAAATTCCTGTAGGATGGAGAGATGTAAGGTATATTCTAACAATAGTGGAATGATTAAATAGAACATCATACATTCACCAGGTGTGATGGCTCATGCCTGTAATCCCAGCACTTTGGGAGGCCGAGGCGGGCAGAGCACTTGAGGTCAGTTCAAGATCAGTCTGGCCAATGTAGTGAAACCCTGTCTTTATTAAAAATGCAAAACTTAGCCGTGTGTGGTGGCAGGCACCTGTAATCCCAGTTACTCAGCAGGCTAAGGCAGAAGAATTGCTTGAACCAGGGAGGCGGAGGTTGCAGTGAGCTGAGATCATGCCACTGCACTCCAGCCTGGGCAAAAGAGCGAAACTCCATCTCAAAAACAAACAAAACAAAATATGGTACATTTGTACCCAGAAAACAGATTTTATTGTTTTTGTGACTTAGATCCAGATAAAATTACCTGGAAAGATTTTCAGAGTATATTGTTACTTTTTTTTTTTGAGACAGGGTCTCACTCTGTTGTCTAGTCTGGAGTGCAGTGGCACAATCACAGCTCACTGCAGCCTCAAACTACCAGGCTCAAGCAATCCTCCTACCTCAGCCTCTCATGTAGTTAGGACTATAGGTGTGTGCCACCATGTCCAGATAATTTTTCTTTCTTTGTGTGTGTGTGTGTGTGTGTGTAGAGATGGGGGTTTCACTATGTTGCCCAAGCTAGCCTTGAACTCCTGGCCTCAAGCAATCCTCCCACTTTGGCCTGCCAAAGTGCTGAGATTACAGCATAAGCCACTATGACTGGCCGTATTATTAAAAATAAAAATAAACTGAACAAAACAGAGTATGAGCTCATTTATAGAAAACAAAAGAAAACCACATACAAAAACAAAAATATATCTTTATGTGCATGTGCATGTGTGTAACTATGTAAATACATAGAAAAACGTCTATAAGAATACACACCAGACCAAATAACTTCAAAAAAAAGAAAGGCTTTGATGGGGACTAATGGGGCTTTTATCCTATATGTAGTTTACATTATTTAGAAACAAGAATGCATTCACTCTTCTGGAAACACCAGTAGCAAAAAAAAAAAAAAAAAAAAGAGAGAGAGAGAGAGAGAGAATGTATTTGCATATCACTTCTGTAATTAAAAATATAATTTTTTAAACTTGAAATTGTTATCAGATTCTTTTTATCCTGTAGAATTTTGCTTTAACGACTTACATACTAGCACCAGAAAGGCAGTGGAACTAGTTCCCACTTGGGCAAGGGTTTGTTTACACTGCTTATCTAAAGTTAGAGCCAACAATGCTAATGATTCTGAATAGCACCAGCCACTCCTTGGCCATCCCCTCCCCTCCCACCCACAGATTCAACTATCACCTCTATGTGGATGACTTCCAAATGCCTCTTTCCAGACACAGCCTTTCCTTGGAGCTACAGTCCTGACTTTCCAACTTCCTCTTCAGTAGAGCCAACACATGATGTACAAAACCAGACTCCTGTCATCCCCCTCTCCCTAATTCAGCTCTTCTGCCTAACTTTCTCCTTCCTATGAACCGGCACGTCTTTTTTCCCCTGGAAACCCAGAAAGGAAACTTCCTAATCATCTGTAGTCCTCCGTAGTCCTCTTTATCAACACACCCACCCCCAAGTATCCAATTAGCTGTCACATTCTAATGAGTTTTTGAAAAGGTTCTTTCCAACTAATAACTCCCTGTGTTGCCACTGATACCACCTCAATTCAGATCCTTTCCATACATCATCAGGACTAGGAGAATCACCCTAAGTCGTCTCCCTGCTCTTAACTGCTTTGACCCACTAACTAGATGTCTCATTTGGTAAAGGATCAACATTCCAGCCTGCCACAGTCATTTTGAGCCTTCATTCCATCACCTATTGTATTAGCTATTTTCCCAGCTTTGAGTCATTTGCCAATTTGGGAAATATGGCTTTATGCCTTCTCCAAGTATCTGATAAAAAATGCTAAAGTCAGCTGAGACAAGAACAAGGTTCTGACTACAGATCTGTTTCCAAGGAAACCTAGAGCTTAGTACTAAAGAAAGTAAATTAAAAAAAAAAAAAAGTAGCGTTGGATGTTTTTGACACCATCTCATTTATACCTTACAACAATCCCTTGTAGGAGGTATCGTTACCCCAAATTTTAGAGTCTTTGAAACTGAGGCTGAGAATGGCTAGGTAAACACGTGAAAAAGTCTCACAGTTATTAAATGGTAGACTTGTCATTTGAACTTGTCTGTTGATTCCATAGCTCATGGTTTTTCCACCACACAGTAGAAACCTTTACTGGATCCTTATCTTCTAAAAGATAAAGTACATGTCTCTTAATCTGCATTGAACATCTTTCACATTCTAGCTCCAAATTTGTCTTCGTAATAATAGATTACACTACATGTCAAACACAGTAATAAGTTTTACATGCTCTATTTCATTTAATCCTCACCACAACCCCATGAAGTAAGCGTTGTGATTACGTCCATTTTACAGATTCATAAACTGAGGCATAGAGAGATTAAAAATAGCTTAATCTGTAAATCAGAAATTATCTAAAAATAATTTCTTAAGAATAGTTTCATCAAGGTCCACCCAGTTAGAAAACAGCAAAGCTGGATCAAACCTGGGTATGCCTGATTCCAGAGATATTTAGGAGTCAGAATGGACAGGAATTCCCATTTGTACAATCTATCAGCATGTACTTCTTGAGACCTTTATCACATGTTCAATATTGTGTGAGGGCTGGAGATAATAGAAATGAACAACCAACAAAAGTCCCTGGCCTTGGCTTCATAGGGCACACACTCTATTGGGAAAGAAACATTAGAAGGGAAGGCAGCAGCGTGTCATGACTGAGAAGGTGAGGTCTTCAGTGCTAAGAAACCGCAGACTCAATCAGGTGAGGGTTTTGGTCTCAGCAAGTGGCTGATTAAGGTTCTATTCACGATGGGAGATCACAGGAGAAATGGGTTTAGGAAAAGACGCATTCAGTTTGGGACATGAGTTTTGGGGAGATGCTACCCAGCCAACCCGATATGCAGCTTTGGAGCTCAGAAGTGAGAAGTAGGCTGTGGAGAGGCATGGAATCATTGGTGTAGAGGTGCAACCGCACTCACAGAGGTGGATGTCCTTACCAGACATTTCTTGGTAAAGATGCTGAGAAGTTCAGGTATTTGTGCCATGTCTCTCTAACTAACTGAAACATCTTTGATGGCAAATCCTGGATATAGAACAAGGAATGCAGTAAACATTCCATTTACAGAATGAACCAAAGTCCTTCATTTCAAAATGAGTAACAAAGCCATAAATCAATAATACAGCATTTATGTGAACTAGTTACTCCAGATTAACCTGAATGGCTTCCTCAATACAAGAGTAACCAATGTCCTGGGCATCCTCCCAAGTTTTTGCTGAGTCTTCCCACAGAATAGAACTGGTCACAAGGTGAGCATTTGCTGCCTCTCCTTGTACTTTCTAGTCTGATTCCTTGCAATGTGCTAATTCTTCAAATTAAAAATAAATTTCTTCAAAAAGGAAGGAACGAAGATGGAAATGTTTAGCAAAAGAAAACACCAGGTAACAGCAACAGAAGCCTCTTTCCCATGAGTGAAGTTACAGTTTTAACTAAGCCCCTTTAACAAAACATTGTCAAAATTTACAACTTAAAAATGATTCCTCACTTATAATGCTTTGTTCTATCCTTCCATAAATAAATAAATGTCTGAAACCCTGAGAAACAGAGAGTGAGCAATATCTTGTTTCACCAATGACAGAAAGTGTCAGGTCCTCACCTGCATGGTCATCTGGCTCAGGTAAACTCAGGTGGGCAGTTGCTATGGGGACCTTGCTCACTATTGCCCCCACCAGCCAGCATAGTGCCTCACACAGGAGAGTGACTCCAAATAACTGCTGAATGGATCAGTGATGAATGGATGAGAAAAGATGGTTGAAAAAAAGTCCAAAATTGTTGGCAAAAAGGAGACAAGGATGAGGGGTAACACATAAGTAACAAGAATGTGAAGAAGGCAACCAACCACCTTCTTACATCTTGGGCTCAGATTCTCCTCACCTTCTCCATAAAGGCAACCACACAGTAGCTAAATCTTTGGGTCAGTTTCTGAGTCCCATAGGTGCTGTCAAATGCAAACTTAAAGTATTTGACATTTACGTTTTAAGTTTTATACCTGCTTTCTCTTTTCCTTTCTATTTGCCTTAGAAACACTTTTTCCCCACTTAGCTTTCACCTAAACTAAAACTTGATATTGAATTAGACTATTACTAGATTCTAAGGTCATGATTTGGACCAAGCTTCATCTTGCAGGTTTGCTGCTCTGCTATTTAATGTTTTACTCCAGAAAAGGAAGTCTACACTGCGTGTCCAGAATCCTTAAGGATGGTGTCTATCCATCTGATGGTAGAGTTCCAATTCTGCCTATCTTGAGAGGAACACAAAGAAATGAGAGCATCCTTGCTTAAATTTTTTTTTTTGAGATGGAGTCTCACTCTGTCGCCCAGGCTGGAGTACAGTAATGCAATCTCGGCTCACTGCAACCTCCACCTCCTGGCTTCAAGCAATTTCCTGCCTCAGCCTCCCAAGTAGCTGGGATTACAGGTGCCCACCACCATGCCCGGCTAACTTTTGTATTGTTAGTAAAGACAGGGTTTCACCATCTTGGTCAGGCTGGTCTTGAACTCCTGACCTTGTGATCCACCTGCCTCAGACTCCCAAAGTGCTGGGATTACAGGCGTGGGCCACTGTGCCCAGCTTATAATTTTTTTAAAAAGGCATTTCATTTTCATCTCACAGAACGGCCATTTTAGAGGCTACCCTTGATTTAACACCAAAACTTCTTAGAAGAGCACAAGCCCCAATTACCCAATCCATGGTGCGCACTTCATTCTCCTTCTACTCGCCCACATAAACAGTGTCCCTAGTTCCTTACCACATCTGAAGCTGCACCTGTCACTCTTAGGAAAGCACACGGGGTCTCCAGGAATTCAATCTATGCACACTCAGGAGCAGCAAGCTAATTTTAATTCTTGCCTTTGATGACCATGGCTAAAGTAGAGCTAATTTTTTAAGTTCAAAGTAAAATCTAAGTGGCTTCTAGATTAATATCTCTATTTTAGAGATACAACTGATTAACAAACATACAATGAACTGCCACAGCAGGATTGCAAACATGGTTTAATGATGGGAAATTTGTGAACCTGATAGAACACATCAGTAGGTCAAATGCGAAAAAGCATAAAATCATCTCAAAGATTACCTTTTTGGCATTTGATAAAGTTCAACTCCCTTTCATCTTTTGCTTAAATCCAGGAATACAAAACTACTTCTTCAAAGTAATTTAAACTATTTTAAATCAAAAGCCAACATTATGCCTTCTAGAAAGTATGAAAAGCATTTCCATTAAAATCAGGAATAAAATAAAACAGTCTATTATCCTCACTCAGTTACTAATGTTCTGGAATTTCTGATTTAAAAGAGAAGTAATCATTATTTGTGGGTAATATAATTCCTTACCTAAAGAGTGCAGGAGAATCTACTAAAAAGTTAAGTTGATTAAATAAAAAAATATAAAACCTTTAGAAAACAATGAGTAAGACATAGAACTTCTCCACTATGGACCACTGACCCCATTCATTTCAGAACTGGTATTCCTCAAGTGGTCATCTGCAAGATTTGTGCTCAGATAAACTCTATACTTAATCATATTTTCTGAATCTCATTACTTAAAGTTGACAATCTTCATGATAGAATGTTAAGCAAGGAATCTAGGATCCAAAATTGGGTATGATGTATTTACCATGTGATCCCAATTTTATTCAAAAAAACAAAAGTCCCTATTCTACTGCTCCCTAGCTAGGTAGCTTAGGACAAATCCATCAGTCTTTTAGGAGACGGGTTCCTTCAACTCCTCCAAAAGCAAGAGGGCCAAGCTTGGACCCTTCTCCTTTCTTCCCCTCAATTTTAAGTATTGGATAACAGCATATAACCAAAAATTAATAAACAAATATAAACAGAAGTATGTCCGTATTAATAATTTAAGATAAAATACAGAATTTTAGTTGTTAAAGCAAACTTATGTTTTGGATTAAAGATTTTTTAAAAAATGAGTATCTCCTAAATAGGTGATATATTTTATATCTGACCGCTTAGATAGTGATAGTTCATTAGAAATACATAGCACCGGCGAGAAATGAGCACACTCTCCTAACTTCTATGACTAATTTGATCTGGGCTTGCCTGCCTGCAACAGGAACACCCTCCACCTGTTGTCAGCCATCCCATGACTTGGCATTAGAGACGCCCGGGCCATTCTCAGGCAGCAAAAGGCAGTCAAAAGCCTAGATCCAAGGGTGTCACGGGAGAGCGTGCAAGGTTGTCTGATGTCTGTGTTGCACTGACAGTCCAGGAAATTGATTTTTGGAGTTCTTTTTGCAAACTTATATAGCTTCTACGCATAGCTCAATAGTTCCTGCCTTCTTCTCTTAGATTCAAACAATAATTGAGCATGTTTTTTTCACAACTACCTCTAGAATTACCAATCCCTACCACTGTAAATTTTAAAACAGTGCCCAAGCCATGATGAAAGAAAAACCTCAAGCACAGTAAGCCAAACTGGGTTAGAAGCAAATTAGCCTGCTGAGTAGTAGAGAAGTGAATCCACTCAGACCCAGGCAGTTACCCAAACTGCTCAAGCTCTGCTCTGTCATCCAAATTCATTCTGCCTTTGTGGAGGGAAAAGGAATACAATTTCATGCCCTGAGTATTTAGCTTTTGTGAATTTTATCTACCTTTCTGAGATTGACAAAACAGGCTACTAGAGAGGGTTTCAATTCTTCCAGGGAAACATTTCATATGTGAAAAACATGCTCAATCAATGAAATCTGAGTTTGTGTTATTAATAACAACAAATGAATCGAAACTTTCTTTAGAAATGACAGTAACTTGAAACAATTCCTGTGATATCCAAATTAAGCCATGTTATGTGATATTTTAATCCCAGATTTGTATAGCATGTACTTCGTCACATGTTTTTTTCCCAAATGATTTTTTCCATTCTCCAGATTTTCCATAGTCAGTAATATTATATAGTTTAAACCTAAAGTGAAGTCATCAAATCAGAGTCTCTCCTTATATGTGCCTCTTCCATAATTCTGAATATAGCAGCCTTACTGTTTTATTATTGTTATGTGGCTAGTCCTATAAAGCAATGAAAATACACAAATGTTAGCTGAGTTTTGTTATAGCTCTGAACTTGTGTGCACCCATCATCAGCCCCTTTCATTATTTTTACAAATGGAGCACACTTTCTGGAGGTTACCATACAACCACACAGCCAGCAGTGATGCCACTACTAAGAAGAGATAAGAGGTTTTGGGCAAACATCACTGATGACACTGGCCAGTACTGTTTGACTAATAGCCCTGTCAAGATTAGGCACCCTATCTATGTTTTGTTTTATTTTCCCCAGATATCTTCTTCCTCCCCCATTCAAGCAAGTAGCCCTGTACTCACTGCTTCAGAGGAGGGATATGGGGGGCTGGGAGCAGATCTGTGATCCTTTTTGGCTTTTGTTTTAAAAACTTAAACCCTAAGAGCACAGAGGAAAGGGTTAAAGGGCATTAAATCTGTATCATAGACCCAATATCCAGCAGAAATAGGGAGGAGACTGGAGCTTTACACTGACCCTTGCCCCTATTCCAACTCCTACTGGCTGGTAGTCAGGGGAGAAAAGACAAAATGTCCTGTAAGTCCCGAAAGCAGAAGGAACCTCGCTTCCTGGCAGAAGGCAATGAGACCTCAGAGACTTCAGGGCACTGTGGCTGCTGCACCCATGAGAGGCAGCTCAGTGGCACTGTATATGAAATCACCCATAGACAAGGACAGTGGCTATTTCAGTGGCAGCCAGGGAGAGAGGAAGTAAGACCTGCAGCTGCAACACCACTCAGAGAGCAGTAGAAGGGAACCCCATGAAGATATGAGGCTAAATTCTTTTCCTGCCATTCAACTGGGAGACTCAGTAGCAACAATAAAAATTATCAAAGAAGCTAATATTTGTTAGAATTCTTATTCTAGACCATGTATAGTTCTAAGCCTCCGACATGAGTTATTTCATTTAATTCTTACAAAACCTATTTGGTAGGTACTACTGTAACCCCTCTATAATGTAAATGAAGATGCTTAAGTCCAAATAGGCCAAGTATCTTGCACAAGGTCATGAAGATTATGAGTAGTAGAGGCAGGATATAAATGAATCTAAGCAACCTGACTCCAGATCCCAAACTTATAAAATGAAATGAGGGAAAATAGAGAGTTATATTTCTTGTACATCCAAGTCTATGGCAAGTCTATTTAGTTCTTCTCAAACTTGCCTCTTTATTTAACAATAGAGCCCCTGTTTCATGCAAAATCTAAAACAGAGCACCAGTATATAAGACAAATAAGAGCAGGACTACTCGGTAGAAGCCGAAGTAAACGACTAAGATCTTCATTCCCCAGCATCTCCCTCACCCTGCAGAGGCTCCAAACACTCCTGGAACACAGTTTGAAAACCCCTGCTCCAAACCAATATCACTCTGAATTATGTGCTTGAGAGACAAAAGCAGCCCAGCTAGAACACCAACAACAGCCAGCATAATCAAAGGAAAAAGGCAAAATAATCCCTCACTGGCAGTCACAGAGGGCCATTCCAATCTGGGCCCTGACACTAACCAGCTCAAGTTTGAGCACTGGAGGGCTCAGAGGTGGTGGAATTCCGGGCTGGAGCAGAGAGTCAGGAATGAGGCAAATCCAATAAACAGACAGAGGCAGGAAGCAGAGCCAACAGGGCGCCGGGGCCAGCGGTCTGTGGTGAGCAAGGCGGCTGTAGGAACAGAGGTGGGAGCGAGAGGGAGGCCAGCCCAGGAACCGCTCCCACGGCTTCAGGCTGTCCAGATGCAGTCTAGGAGATGGCAACAGTGAAAACTTACGAGTATTTCAATAACCAGTGTTCTGGGGAAGAAAAAAACAACTACATTGCCCTCTTTCTCTCCAATTCCAACATTGCATTTTCCCCACGAACAGTCACGTACCATTCAGTGGCTGACAGCGTCAGACTCAACAGCCAGAAATGCCTGCCTTTGGGAGTAGTTTGGGTGACAGTTAAGAGTGCCAGAATGCTTGGACTCACATCCCAGATCTGCTGCATACTAGCTGTGTGACGTTGGGCAAGTTACTTAACCTCTCAGTGCCTCAGTTTCCTCATCTGTGATATGCAGATAATAAAAGTACCTACCTCAGAAAGTGATTGTGGGGATTAAACAAGTTAGTACCTATAAAGTGCTTAGAACAACACCTAGTACAAAGCTCTCACTAAATGCTAGCTATTATCATTCTCTGATTTTTACAGCTTTCTTCTCACTCCGACTGCTTCCTCTTTATTCTTCTATGCTGTATTAGTTTCCTACAGCTGCTATGACAAATGACCACAAACTTAGTAGTTTAAATAATAGCAATGTGCTGCCCTACAGTTCTGGAGGTCAGAAGTCTAAAATGGGTTAGTAGGGCTATATTCCTTCCAGAGGCTCTAGGAAAGAACTCATTTTCTCTCCTTTTCCAGCTTCTAGAGGCTTGGCTCATGACCCCTTCCTCACATCACTCCTGTCTCCCTCTTCTAAGTATACTCGAGATTAGTCAGAGCCCACCCAGATCATCCAGGATCATCTCAAGAGCTTTAATTTAATCACATCTGTAAAAGTCCCTTTTGTGATGTAAAGTAACATATTCACAGGTTCCAGGCATTCAGACTTGGACATCTTTGGGAGATCATGATCTAGCCTACCATCTACACCTCCCCAAAGCCTAACATTGCACACTGGAAAGACTTGAGGAGCCCTGGGGGAAGAAACATTAGTTTCTTAATGTTAGTTAGCTAATATTAGTAGCTAACTTTGAGCACTCAGGAGGTGTCTGTCTCTATGCAAAGTGTTTTAGGTGAACTATCTCACTGTGGCCTCAAAGCAACCCTGTACAATTACTATTGCTATTTTACGCAAAGGTCAGTTGCTCATCCAAGGTTGTACTATGTAAACCCCAGGGAAATTTGATTCTAGAGAATCTTGAATTTGACAAATAGAGTGTCCAGGCTCCATACCTTAAGCCATGATAACTGGATTTGGGGAGTTGGGTGGGGAAAGATCATTAAGGGCCTCAGAGATTGTGCCACAAGAGGTATACATGCCCCCTGGCTGCAAAGAGACAGGGGGTCCTGCAGAGGCCATGCTAAACTACACACAAAAGGTCAAATGTCTAGAACACCTCCAATGGTATCTGCAGCAAATAAAACATGCCCATAACATCTCCTCCTACTCAAAGGAGAAACCTTGGGGTTACTCAATAATTTCTTCAAAGGCAGGTTTGGACCAGAAATCTAAGAAGAGATCACTGGGGCTTCCCACTACTTGGGGAGGGAAAATGAAAAGTCCATTCTTGCCCTCAGACCAGCCTTGCAGTTCCATTCAAACTCCCACAAGAAAAGAGGAATTCACAGTTTCCCTAGAAAGACTTTCAACTGAGTCAGATTGATGCAGACGCTCTGAAAACATGCCAGGAAGGCTTACAATCCTGGTAGGCCACCAAATGGCCCCCGCCTGTAACAGTTGATCTACACTAGGACCAAACTGCTGGCCACCCTCCACCCCACAACAGTTATGAATATGTAAGTCCCCACGTGCCAAAGATTTCAACAGGAGCCCAACGGTTTCACCAGCACCCACCTCTTTTCCTACCAGTTCTTACACAGTGAATGCTCAAAAGCAAGTGTGGCTGACACAGGGTGGAAAGGGGCAAGCTAAACAATTGCTAAGCACATCTATTATGGTGGTTGAACCATCCACAGCATTTCAAAACCTCAACTGCTAAACAATTTAGCCAGATCACTATGTGAAACTTTCTAATGAGCTGAGTTAAAGCTATTAGGTTTCACCTAGCCAAAAAACAACAAACAAACAAACAAACAAACAAAGACAGTTATTTGTTTTGGGTCATGAACCGAGAGGTTAATATAGGCTAGCACAGTGGTCAAGAGAACAGACTCTGGAGACAGCCCACTTTGAGTGGCTCCTGACACTGGCACTTCCTTGCTGTGACTTTACACAAGTCACTTGACCTTTTGTTGCTTCAGTTTTCCCATCTTCAAAATGGGCATAATCATGGAAGTCCATAGTCCCTAATCCAAATTCTGAGCAATGAGCCAACTGTGATTCAGAAGTTTTATGGATTTTGTAACGGTAAAAGTGCATATGCCATATATTACATAACACCTCCAATGGTATCTGCAGCAAATAAAACATGCCCATAATTTCTGAAGTAAAAATGTACATGTAGTTCTCACCAAGTGAGAAAAATAAAGACTGTCATAACCTCACATCAGTTCAGACCAAGTTTTGTAGCCAAATTTATGAAAACCACAGTTTTCAGAGCTTTTTTGATTTAGGAAATACAGGTAAGGGATAAGATCTCTCACACTGACTTTCTAATATATAAAAATTAAATGAGTTAATTGATAAAAGTGCTTGGAGTGGTGCCTGGCATGTAGTAGGCACCATAGTGTTACCAACAACCACTTCTATTACTTTCATGTAAAATTTGGAAGCTTTAAAGTTATGACTAAATTTCATTTGGAAATCAGTACACTTTGGAGATTAATAGGTATTACCCCTTTGAAACAATTCTCTAGGGAAGGATTTTCTGAGATGGTAAAAATGTTCTATATCTGCACTGTCCAATACAGTAGCCACTAGCTGCATGTAGCTTTCAAGCACTTGAAATATGGCTGGTTAATTTCATTTAACTAATTTCAATTCAAATGTAAATAGCCATATGTGGCTAGTGACTACCATATTGGACAATGCAGCCTCCGAGGGCTTGGTTCCCAATCTGGCCCATAAAAATCTATTCAAGCCATAACACAGATGAATTATAGCCTCCGTAAAAACCCTGCATTCTGCATCCAGGGAGCAGAGAGGAACACAAGACGCTAGAAAGAGTTCTGCCCTTCTTTGTAGGCCACATGGTCGGCCTATAACAAAATGCATCTTTGATATCTTCTTCCTCTCTTTCTTCACTCCCTACTCCTTCATCTCCAACTCTCCTCTTTGGGCCTTACATAACTAAATCACATGCTTCCCTGAAACCCTATCAGAACCTTCCAGCCCTCCTCCAGAAGCACCATACTTCCCAATCACCTGTCTTCCCTCCCCTCAACCAAACCCCTACTTGCTCAATGCCACATCTCAACTGAACGTTGGGAGGAAAGCAACTTCAGCAAACAAATTCACACTCTAAGCTGCTTCTACTGTTTTTGGCTTTTTCTCTGCTTCTGAATCCAGAAGCTCTGTTTTGTTGTTCTTCCACCGCAGAAGTAGTTCCGGCAGAGAGAGAAGGCATTAGGACCATAGCAACTGTCCTGTATAGACACCTGTCAGCCAGGTGTGTGGAACACACACGCACGCGCACACACGTGCAGCAGAGCCTCACTCTGTGCAAATCCTTCCTCTTGCCCAGGCATGGGAAACATCCTCTGCTGCCTACTTTAGAAAACTCTTCCACCATACACAGTAGTTTTTCAATCTTCTTTTATTCATTTAGAAAGTTACAGGTAACAAATTGCCCATCAGACGATTTTTTTTTTTTTTTGAGTATACAACAAAAGCCCAGCGAAGAATGTGACTAAGAACAGTTGTAAATAGAAAAAGAAAACCAACTGCCTTCATTGGAATCTAGCTTCTAACCCACTGGAGTATGGAATTTTTAATGACAGGTCAAACTTGGAGCACATCCCAGGAGTTTATGTTATTAAGAGGACTGGAAGAACGTCCCTCCAGTTCAATCTCACCTCTTACCTAGTCCCAAGGCATGAACCAAAGATGATTATTAGACAAGGCTCCTGGGTATAAAAGGAATTTCCCCCACGGGGCTGTAAATAAAGGATAGTGTTAATGGTAAACATTATACATTCCTCTAGCTCCTTTCAATTATATTGTCTCCTTCTCCAAAGTAGGTATTTATGTTGTAAAGCCAAAATCTTAAGGTTTAATACTGGCCCACAATTATCTCTAAAGAGTCTTCTAGGTGCAAGCATTTTGCCATGAAAGCCACAGCAAATACCTTTAGTAGGGAAAATGAGACATCTACATAAATAACTCTCAGAAGGTAGAGAGCAGAAAGGGCCCTGGAGAAAAAATCCTGCAGGAATCAGAGCAGGTGGAGTTTGGCTGTTTCAGGAAAAGCTGCATAACACCAGCAAAACACAGTTTGAAGGATAGTTAGACTTTAGAGTGGTGGATGTGGGGGAAGATGTGCCATCATATGGTTTAGAAGACTACACCATGAGACATTCTTCAGAAAAGTATCCATGAAGACATAGATGCATGCAGTAACCTAGAGATAGTCCACTTCTCTCCTCAATGACAACTGGGCACCTGTACAAGCATCGATGGGGTCACCTGCTTCCACCTCCCAAGTCAGGCTCTCAAAAATTCTCCCTAGGGTGGTCAAGCATTCTTGGCCACAGTAGTGCCCATTCTGTGGCAGTGGCCCTGCCTTACCTCTACGGGGGTATAAGAAATATGAAAACACACCAATGCTGCAGAGATCTAAAAGACCTACAGGCAAATTTTGCATAATGCAACTGAAATTATGACCTTCGTGCAAATAACTTTTGGAAGAGTGAAAAGTTTTAAGTGAATCCTACTTAACATGTATTCAGGGAACTCACTATTTAAAATGACACTGATTAATCACTACATGAGTCTTACACTGAATAATTGGTTAAGTCGGCTGAACTAAGTGTCTCATGGCTTCAATACAGAGCAAGGGGGTGAAAGCTCCCACAAATTTAGGCTGTGCACCTAACATTCGTCACGACAGAAGACTTCTTGCTCTAGTGTTATTTATTACTGTGGCATTAAAGGACTTGAAGGAAAAGCTAGCTATTCTTCTAGTTACCAGTTAGAGCGGGACCAGGTCCAATATTATATTTTCTAGGACTTGATGTACACAAATCTCTCCAGGAACAATCTCTTAGGCACTTTCCTTGAAATACTGCTGCTAAGCACTGCCACAAAAAGAGCTTATGATTTTCTTTGCACTGGCCACCTCCACACCTCACTCACAACACGAAGGGGTGACCTGAGCAGACGTCTGGAGTGAAGGTACTGGCAGGGTGTCTTTTAGCCCCTGAGAGGGTGGCCTGCATGCCCTGCGGTACCACCCGCCTCGGGTCCCCTGGGAGGGCGAGGACACTCTTCCGCCAGGTACGCGGGATCGGGCTGCTCCCTTCGGCGGGTCGACTGCCTTGGGAGAGAACGAACCCATCCTTCCCCTTCTCCAGTCCTCAGGAACCAAGTTACAGAGTTGCTTCCTCACCTCTTCGCTCCTGGCGAGTTTCGCCGGCGTCCCCAAGCGCAAAGTCCCTCTGGGACCCGCCGTCCGCGCGCCTGTCGCTAGCGGCGCCGGGTGTCCCCGCTACTGTGTGTCAGCTGCAAAGCCGATGCCCAGGAACGCGCAGGAGCCAGGCAAGTGCCCGAGAGGCAGAGCCCGGGAGGCAGAGCCCGGGCGCGCCGCCGCCGCCCCTCCCGCTGCCCGCCGCGTTGCCCACGTTGCCCAGCGTTACCGTGTGGACCTGCGCAGTTCCCAGTCCGCGCCCGCCGAGCTGTGCGCGCTGCCCGGACCGCGGCGGCTGCGCGGGCGGCAGCGGGGCCCCCGCCCTGGGCCGGGCTTTCCCAGAACTCGCCCGCCCCGGGTGAGAGGCCGCTAGCGCCGCCGCGGGCGGCCGAGCGACCGGGGGAGCGGCCTGTGCCGGGCCCGCCCCCGGCTCCCGCCGTGCGGGGAAGGCGGGCGCGGAGCGAGGACCCGGCCACCTCCCCCGGGCTGGCTGCTGGCGGCGCGACCCCTTCCCAGACCCCTGACCCTGGCCCCCAGGAGCCATCCTTTCTGGCGGGAGCCAGAGAGAGCGCTCTTGGGGCGCCCGACTCCGGGAAGGGCGGGAACTCTGCACACCTCAGGCGGCGGGAATGTACTCTCACACTACCCCAGGGAACCATCCCCGGTTGACAGATATGGAAACTGAGGCTCACGGCAGATAAATGACACAATCAAGGTCTCTGTAGTAGATGGCAGCACCAAGTCTCGAATCTGTTCTGTCACTCGTTCATTTAATACATATTTTTGAGCCCCATCAATGTGGCCAGCGTTGTGCCAGGCTCCGGAAATACTCCTTTTGCTGGTAATGCGGGGCCATCCAGGCCTGCGGACTCCTAATCCAGTACTTTTTCATTGCTCAAGCAAGCCTGAAGATCTTAACAGCTAGAAACCATAGGCTCTGCACAGAACCTCCTTAGCCGCTGGAGCGGCTTTTATGAGTCTTACGAGAGCCAAGGACCTGGAAAAAAATCAAATCATCATCCTCCTCCCTTTCCCCTAAACCTGTGCCTCCTCCCTCTACCTGTTCTAATGGAAGACCCTTCCCTAGGCCTGACCTCTTCTCCTACATCCGATCAGGACCCATTCCTGTGGCCCATATCGCCTTCGACTGTCCTCTCCCTTGGACCATATCAATCCTTCAAACCACCTCTGTATTATTCTTCCTCTTTTACAACTTTAATCTATGCAGAAACATTCATTGGCTCCCTATTGCCCTCCAAACTAACTCCCCATGGCTGTAGTAACCCAGCATGCCCTGGCTAATAAGGATCACCCAAAAGAATGTCTCTCCCACTCCAGCACTGTACCTGAACTTAAGCTGAGCCTTCTACCTGGAGCATCACCGCCTCCTCCCACACACTTTCCTCCTGCTCATGTTTGACCCTTTCTTTCGGGTCCCTCTTAAAAGTGATCTCCCCTTCTTGGATGTTCCAGAATACGGGAGAGGTTGGAGCAAGAATGCACAGAAGGCCCAAAGAATCCTGCTGTTAAGAAAAATCTGCCTGTCTGGTCCTTAAACTGTCTTGCTGTTTTCTCACCACTAGGACTTTAATGAAAACTAACATAACTGCTTCCCTGGAGAGCTGATTTCAGAAAGGTCTCTGCAGAGAGCTCTAAAGAAATTCTTTGTTCCTTAAGATCTTGGGATTTTAGCACTAGTACAATGAGAAGTGGTAATTCACTCAATCCCTGAGGCTATGTTATCCTGAACAAGTAAATAAAGGGCTGATGAAAGAGGTAGAATCACTGACAATAAACAAGGTAGGCTATTTATTTAATATACAGTATTAGATTATGGCTTTATAATTCATTTAATGATCGAATAATATCAAACTTCATCCATCACCTGGCACCCCCAAAGACTTTTTTTTTTTTTAATTTGGCATGTGGGAATAGATAGCTACAAACTGGTCGATGCACAAGCGGTTAACATTGAATCCTTCAAATGAGTCATTGCATGATTAGTAAGCAAGGCAAATCTAGGTCTGTTGAGCAGGAAAGTTATCCAAGTGTGATAATCACTGTGGCCCCATCCCTAGAAAGGGGCGCCTTCCTCAAATCTTTGCAAAGAGAGCAGGTCCAGATCAGTGTCCTTTGCTCGCCCCATGGCTCCTTCTCTAAATGAGACTGGAGGGAAGTCGTGTCCCCGAGGCTGCCTCACCGCATTGGAATGTCTGAGCTAACAGTACTTCCAGAGTGTTCGCTGCTCCTCTGAACAGCACTGCCCAGACTTTCTGGAGATTTTAATTCACTCCCCAACCTCGCCAACAGTTGCACACAAGGTGCCTTTTTTACACCCTGCTCTCTGTTCAGTGAAACACACAGACCATCTCAGGGGAACAATGGCTCCATTCAAGACTTTTTCAGAAGTGCACCATCTAACCTCCACTCTGTGGGCGGCTGCCAGCCATTATCTAGAGGAAGAAAGACTGTCAGATAAAGCGCCTGAGAATTGGGAAAGCACTGGATAATTTCCATGGAAAATTCAGCTTTAGTAAACTAAGTTATGCATCTCTTTATACAAGACCATTCTGCATAGACAACAACAACAACAGCCCCAAGAAACAATGCTGTGGAGACTTTATTTCAGTAAAGTGCATCTATGTTTGAAATTTCAGAAGAAAGTACACATGTCTTTTGAGCTTATTATATTACATAACGGTCTCCAGTCAATGGAAATTGATTTAAATACATAATAAACATAGAGATGAGGGAATTTAAGTAGTAAAATTATTTTAAGAAACGGAACCATCTTCCCTCTTTCTTTCTGCCTCCCCTATCCTGTAATTTTCAGAAAGGAGGTGGGGGCAGTGGTCTCTGACTTCATGGTGGTGGCTGCCAACAGGAGGCCCCACACCCTCTACTGCATATATTACAGAAGAAGGATTGGCGCTTTGCCACACTCAACAAGCCAGCCATCAGTTAACCCATTCATAAACAAACCATTACGTTGGGAACTGAGTAGTCAGTGTGGGCACCATTGACTAATGCATTGATCTTTGTTAAACAGCTGCTGATCGTCAAACAGAGGAATTTGCCAACAGACATCTGGGTAGCACAAAGGCCAAGAAAGGACTGAAGGAATAAGCCAGACCTCAGCTTTTCCAGTTGCCGTTTCCTCCCTTTCGAAGTCACTGCATCAAACTGTACTGGACTTACTAGCTGTCTGCAAATAGACTAGTGTATTCAGATGGTGAGCAGAGAGTCAAAAACACGTTTCCTAGAGTTGTCTTGTATGTGAGGTTAGATGTACTAAGGCAGTTGAGGTTGATGAAAAACAACCGGCTTGTTAAAGCAGTAGGTACCTCTACCCATGTGGCATGGTTAGAAGTGAGGGTCCCCAGGGAATAGTAACCAAAGCAGGGAAAGATGATCCTAAACATCCTCTCTCCATGCAGCCGGTATTAGGGGAACAGAATTTGGTGTGGGACCACTTGAGTTGGGCGCTCAGATCCACCCCCAAGCTGTAAACCCTCGGACAGGTTACTTACTTCACTGTGCCTCATTTTCCTCTAGGTAAATTGTACCTACCTGATATGGTTTGGCTGTGTCCCTACCCAAATCTCAAATTGTAGCTCCCATAATTCCCGCATGTCGTGGGAGGGACCTGGTGGGAGGTAATTAAATCATGTGGATGGGCCTTTCCCATGCTGTTCTCGTGATAGTGAGTAAGTCTCACAAGATCTGATGGTTTTATAAAGTGGAGTTTTCCTGCACATGTTGTATCTCTCTTATCTGCTGCCATGTAAGCTGTAACTTTGTTCCTCCTTGCCTTCTGCCATGATTGTGAGGCCTCCCCAGCCACGTGGAACTGTGATTCCATTAAATCTCTTTTTCTTTATAAACTATCCAGTCTTGGGTATGCCTTTATTAGCAGTGTGAGAACAGATTAATACAATACCCCTCAGTGTCATTGTGAGGATTAAATGAGCCAGTGTATATGAAACACTTAGAACATATAAAGATTTATTACTTAAACACATAAAACTCAGATCTTTATTTTCATTTAGAGTTACGGTATTTAAAGGCCATAAACGCCTTTGAATATTCCAAAAATCTTGTCAATTTTTTGACAGAACATTTTTTTTCTTCTTGAAACATTCAGGAATCTCATTGTAATACCTGGTTCAGAGTTGCTGTCAGCAGAAGTTGGCACTAGCTCAAATTGTTTCAAGGAGCCATAATGAAATATTATAAAAGCACAATTTTAAAAAAATGTTCTAGCTACACTGGAATTCCAAAGCATACACATTAGAAACTTCTTGTTTTTCTTTTCGAGATAGGGTCTTGCTCTGTCAGCCAGGCTAGAGTGCAGTAGTGTGATCATAGCTCACTGTAACCTAGAACTCTTGGGCTCAAGCGATCCTCCCTCCTCAGCCTCCTGAGTAGCTAGGACCACAGGCAAGCACAACCATGCCCAGCTAATTAAAAAAAGAAATTTAGTAGAGATGATGTCTTGCTGTGTTACCCAGGCTGGTCTTAAACTCCTGGCCTCAGGTGTGGAGACTTCTCTAGATATAGTTTTTAAGGTTTTGTGTTGTTCTTAGTGGCCAAAATGCAGTTTATTTAAAGAAACAGGAGAGAATACAGAAAGTATTTTTCAAAAGTAGATGCAGTTATATTTCCAGTCCCACATCCTCTTCTAGAACCTCACCACTGATATCAGGTGAAGTCTAATTCCCCTTTTCTTGAATATGGGCAGCCCCTCTGACAATTCTATTGTCAGAGACAGTAGAATGACGTAGAAGTGATGTTTTGTGACTAGAGTACCTACGTAATGGAAGTTGAGACAGCTTTTGTTTGCCTATCTTGCTCCAAAACTCTCACCCAAGAACTCAGATGCCATGTTGTAAGGAAGCCCAAACCTGGGGAGGCATGTATGATCCCAGCTGACAACCAACATCAACCTTGAACATGTGGGTGAATGTGACTTCAAGGGATTCTAGTCACTAACCTTCAAGCCATCACAGCAATAGTAAGTAGAGCAGATCAAAGCTATCCCTGCCATGCCCTGCCCAAATTGCTGGGTTTTGAGCCAAATAAATGGTCAGTCTTTTAGGTCATATGTTTTGGGATAGTTCCTTACATAGCTTTCATAACTGGAACAATAGGAATGAATGTTGGGAGAATGTTTGTGAAATGGGTCCCAAACCTGTGCTCCTGAGCATCTATAATCTGCATTTCTATTCTGATTCCTTTCTCCCTTCTGCTTATCTTTTCCTCCTACCCTCCCGCCCTTCTGATGTCCTTCGGATCTCTCTTTTTACCTTGAAATAGCTACCTCTCCTGCTAATGGGTCTTGTTCATGCCACATGTTTTTATAACTAACTTTTTGGCCTGAATTTGTTCATGATTTTAGCGTAGATTTTTACTAATATAACAAAAAAGTGGGCTGGGCACAGCAGCTTACGCCTGTAATCCCAGCACTTTGGGAGGCCAAGGCTGGTGGTTCACTTGAGGTCAGAAGTTGGAGACTAGCCTGGCCAACATGGTGAAATCCCACCTCTACTAAAAACACAAAAATTAGCCGAGCTTGGTAGCACACACCTGCAGTCCCAGCTATTCGGGAGGCCAAGGCAGGAGAATCACTTGAACCTGGGAGGCGGAGGTTGCAGCGAAAGGATATGACACCATATATTCAAAAATATATGAACTGAAAATTTAAATTAAAAACACCGAAACAATTCTAAGAAAAAAATAAAACAAAAATAGAACAGATGAAAGCCTTAACCAACTAGAAGATAAATCCAAGAGCTGGTTCTTCGAAAAAACATAAAATGCTTCTTTTTTATTTTTTGGCAGGGGCAAGGAGGAGGATGGGGAGTGGTGTGAGCATTAAAAAAGAATAACACTTCTAGAATATATAACCAAAAATAAGAGCACTAGCAAAATTATAAAAGAAAAAGAGAATTCTGCATAGATATGTAACACTTCAATTATAAAAGTATACTAAAATAAAGTCTAAGCTAATGAAGTTTTGAAATCTGGATGAATGTATACTATTCTGAGAATTTTTTATCACAATTGATCCAAGAAATAGAAAAATATGTATTTTTTTAACGTTATTGCTGGGTTTGGAGAATTTTTTATAATTTTGTTTTCTCAAGTTATTAGCCATGAACTACATTTGCCCAGCCTCCTCTGCAGCTAAGATAGTGACAGATTACCCAGCACCATCAGCCAGGCATACCCATGCAAAATTTAAATTCAGAACTGAAGTATTTGGACTTGTAACTGCTGCTAATCGAAGTGTATATTCAGGGCAATTTGAGTTTATGCTCCCCAGTAGCAGTCCTCAAACTTTTAGCCCAAATAAATTCTCTCTCTCTCTCTCTCTCTCTCTCTATATATATATATATACACATATATATGTAGATAGATAGATAGTTATAGATATTGATATATATAGATATATAGATATAGATATGGAGAAAAAATTTATTATTATTATTATTATTTTGAGATGGAGTCTTGTTCTGTTGCCCAGGCTGGAGTGCAGTGGCATGATCTCGGCTCACTGCAACCTCTGCCTCTCAGGTTCAAGCAATTTTCCTGCCTTAGCCTCCTGAGTAGCTGGGATTACAGGTGCCCACCATCAGCCTGGCTAATTTTTTGTATTTCTTTTTAGTAGAGATGGGGGTTTCACCATGTTGGCCAGGCTGGTCTCGAACTCCTGACCTCAAGTGAACTGCCAGCCTTGGCCTCCCAAAGTACTGGGATTATAAGCGTGACCCACTAAAGAAATGAACAGGCCAGGTGTGGTGGCTCATGCCTGTAATCCCAGCACTTTGGGAGGCTGAAGCGGGTGAATCACAAGGTCAGGAGTTCAAGACCAGCCTAAATGATATGGTGAAACCCTGTCTCTACTAAAAACACAAAAATTAGCCAGGTGCAGTGGCAGGTACCTGTAATCCCAGCTACTCAGGAGGCTGAGGCAGGAGAATCGCTTGAACCTGGGTGGCAGAGGTTGCAGTGAGCCAAGATCATGCCACTGTATTCCAGCCTGGGTGACAGAGTGAGACTCTGTCTCAAAAAAAAAAAAAAAAAAAAAAAAAAAGCGAACAATTTGAAAATGTACAAAACACATTTTGCTGTTGAGAATGACAGCAAAGACACTCATGAGCTTTTGAGAGCAACCATAAAGCTGGATTTTTGGTGCCAGGGCTTCCGGCTTCAGGGCTGGTAGCAGGAGACTCCAGAAGAAAGAGCTCCTGGTAACAGTGCTAAAATATACTTCCAGTGTCTAGGACGTGGCTTGAGGAATTGTTCTTGGAAGTCTGTCTCCGGGCTACTCAAATTCCTTTGAGAAATTGCTTTCCAGCCTAAATTACTTTCTGTTGCTTTCACCTGAGAACACTGGCCCACTAATCAGTGAAATAAATGAAAATATTTAACTCATTAATTAAATATTTACTGAGTGACTCTTGGGGCATAAATTATGCAAGATACTGAGAAAATGGCAGTAACAAGTACTGACATAATCTAATGAAGTATTTATCAAAGAATCCTCACCAAAAAAAAGCTCTACTGTGGTGTACCTGAAGTATTTTCACCCAATACAAGTTCGTCAATATAAAGGAACTCTGTGGCCAAATAAATTTGAATATGCTGGAGGTTTACAAGGCACAATGACATAACTATGAGAAGTTCCAGAGTAAGTGATTAAACTGCATTTAATCCAGAAATTCCCTAATTTATAAAGCATTGCACAGAACTCTTGCTGTGAAATGCTGCCCATTGGCCAGATAATTTTACCATTTGGTTCTTCCAAACTTTCAACTGACATAAATAAAATGCTTATAAAATATTTCCCAAAGAAAAAAATGTATTTCAAAATTCTTTTAAGAAGTGACATAAACCTGATTCCAGAACGTATTAATAGCAAACATAGCACAAAAAGTGCTACCATAAATCCTTATCATTTATGAGTCTAGACATGAAAATCCTATAGTACAATCAAGCCAAATTCAGTAACATACTATAAAATCATCTACTCTGACCAATTAAGATATATCACACATTTTAAAGGTAGTTGAATATTAGCTGATCTATTAATAAAAGAATTATTACCAATAAATCAAAGAATCAAATTGTCAAACAACTGAAAGACTTTTCATAAAATTAAATATCACTTTCTTCCTGATTTTCAAAGCCTTATTAAAACAAATAATAGAAGTGCATGCTCGTAATAAAATTACAAATAATAGCCATCACCATACAAATGGTGAACTACTTAGAGGCAAACATATTAAAATTAATGCCAGACAAAAATGCCCAATTATAACTATTATTCAATATAGTCTGAATGTTTTATTCAATACAGTAAGACACAAAACAGAAAATAGAAATATACCTCCTGAAAAGGGGGAAATAAAATTATAATTACATGCAGAAAATGTGATTATGCACCTAAGATAATCCAAGACAATTATTTTAAAAATACTCAGAATTAATGAGAGCTTGGTATAGAGCCTAGATACAGACAAATATTCAAATATCAACAGCTTTTCTACACAACACTGCTATCTACTTAGCAATATATTGGGATAATTCAACCAAAACACTAAAACATATAAGCAATGGTAGCAACAGAAATTTGAAAATGGAAATTAGGAATAATCATAATGATGTATATACTTGTGTGTGTATATGATTAATTTGGAGAAATTAGGGAGATTTGAATAAATAGGGAGAGATACAATATGCCTTCGTGGAAAGACCTAAAGATTAAAAATCCCAGTTTCTATTAAATTAATATCTAACATTCAACAAAATCCCAATGGGATTTTTAAAAACTCACCAGAAAATGCAAGTTAGTTTGCTGAAACTAAGGTGATTACTTTGAATTTCATTATAATGAAATTCTATTTTTGCTTTTGTTAAAAAATTCCCATATTAAGCATTTTTAAAAACGTGACTGAAAAATTTTTAAAAACTTAAAAAATAAATGATTAGTTAAAACAATGTTATAAAAGAAAGACAATAAGGTGGGCACAGAGGTAACATTTCAGCGCCACCAGTGACTGTCCACTGGAAGAGCCCATGTGGTGGCAGCGAGTGTCCAGTGGAGGCTGGGGTGTCCTCTCTAGGGACATTCCCACACCAGTTTAGGCTTCGGTGTATTTGGTATCCTTTCTTCATGTATTTAAGAGAGAGCTGAGGGCCAGGCATGGTGGCTCACACCTATAATCCCAGCACTTTGGGAGGCTGAGGTGGGCAGATCACTTGAGCCCAGGAGTTTGAGACCAGCCTGGGCCATATGGCGAAACCCAGTCTTTACAAAAAATACACACAAACAAACAACAACAACAACAACAACAAAAACCTAGCAGGGTGTGGTGGCGCATCCCTGTAGTCCCAGCTACTTGGGAGGCTGAGGTAGGAGATTACCTGACCCAGAAAGTCAAGGCTGCAGTAAGCCATGATAGTGTCACTGCACTCCAGCTTGGGTGACAAAGTGAGACCCTGTATCAGAAAAAAAAAAAAGAGAGAGAGAGAGAGAGAGAAAGAGAGAGGTATCTGAGGCCAACCTTAATTTATTTCTTCTTTTAGATGATGTGATCTTTTCCCTGGGTGCCCAAAGGACTGTTTAGTTTTCTTTGAGGTCTGATATACAAGAGCCACTCTTGCACAGTGGATAAAGGAAGGAGACATACTCTACCAAAATAAAAACTTTAGAACTTCTAGACAAAAATGTAAGATACTATCTCTGTAGTCTCAGGGGAGAAAAGGAGTTCTTAATGATTTTTAAAAATCTAATGAATAAGAGAAAATTGGCAAATTTGGCTTTAGCCATATAACCTGTATAACCATAAGCATTATTAACAAAGTTAAAAAAAAATCCAAAATCAAGAGAAGAAAGTTGCCACATGCATAACAGACAAATCATCCGTATCCTTAAAGAATGGAAGTAGGAAAAATAGAAAATGGGCAAATTATATAAACATATCAAAGCATGTTTAACTTCATTTTTAATCTGGGAAAAACAAATTAAAAATTGTTCAATGAGATGGCTTTTTACACCAGCTACTTAGCCACGCCCCCTTCCTCCCCCCAGCACACACACAGAATTTCAAGTCTGGCAAGAACAAATGCTAGAATTTAAAAATATGGGAATTAGTATACTGTTGGTGGGAGTGTAAATTGGCAAACCACTCTGAAGAACAGTTAGGCAATATCTAGTAAAACTGAAGAGATTCTTATACTACAAACTCCAGTTCCACTTCTATGTCTGTATTCAATGTCTACATATATGCATAAAGAGGTGTACTATAAGTCCTTTGCAGCTTTGTTGGTAATTGCCAAAACAAAAACCAACAGATTGAAACAAGTCTGAATGTCCATCTATTGAGGAATGAATTAATACTCATTTTTGTTTACTCATGATAGAATGCAATGCAATTGCATTTTAAGTAGATGAATTAGATGTATAAGTATCAACACGGATATATTACAAAAATACAATGTTGAAAAAGTTGCAAAATAATATGCACAGTATAATGCCATTGCATACATTTTAATTAATTAGTTAATTAATTAATTACATTATTTTTAGAGACAGGGTCTCTCTCTGTCACCCAGGCTGGAGTGCAGTGGCATGATCATAGCTCACTGTAGCCTCTAACTCCTGGGCCCAAGTGATCCTCCTGCCTCAACCTCTCAAGTAGCTAGGACTACAGGCATGCACCACCACACCTAGGTAATTTTTAAAGTTTTTGTAAAGACAGGTCTCGCTATGTTGCCCAGACTGTTCTTGAACTTGTGGACTCACACAATCCTCCTTTCTTGGCCTCACAAAGCACTGGGATTATAGGTGTGAGCCACCATGCCTGGCCTGTCATGGCTGTAAACTTTAAAAATAAACAAAATAAGATTTTATCTGGTTCATGGATATATATGAAATATAAGTGTAAAAACATGAATGGTACATGTGCTCATGAGCTTCATGACAGTGATTCACCTCTAGATGAGTAAGGAAATAAAAGAGAGTGAGAAAAGGTACAAAATTACCTCAATTATATGTGTAGTGATTCTTGGTCTTTAAAAATATCTGAAGCTGGACTTCATTAAAATTAAAAACTTCTGCTTTGGGAAAGATAATGTCAAGAGAACGAGAAAACAACCCATAGACTAGGAGAAAATATTTTCAAAAGATACATCTGATAAAGGACTGTTATCCAAAGTATACAAAGAACTCTTAAAACCAACAATAATAAAATGAACAACCTGATTTTAAAATGCACAAAAGACCTGAACAGACACCTTACCAGAGAAGACATATAGATGGCAAATAAGCATGTGAAAAATACTCAACATCATATGTCATTAGGGAATTGCAAAATTGAAATAACAATGAGATACCACTATGCACCTACTAGAACGGCCAAAATCCTAAACAATGACAACACCAAATGCTGATGAAGATGTGCAGCAACAGAAACTCTCATTCATTGCCGATAAAAATGCAAAATGGTACAACCACTTTGGAAGATGGTTTGCCAGTTTCTTATAAAATTAAACACGCTCTTACCATATGAACAAGCAATCAGACTATTCATATAAATCAAAAATTAATGTCCACAAAAAAACTCACTCGTAGATATTTATAATTCAAAAATTATGTCCATTATAAATTATAGATATTTATAGCAGCTTTATTCATAATTGTCAAAACTTAGAAGCAACCGAGATGTCCTTCAATAGGTGAATGGATAAATACACTGTGGCACATTCATACAATGAAATATTAGTGCTAAAAAAAAGTAACTATTAAGCTATGAAAAGACATGGAGGAACCTTAAATACACATTGCTAAGTGAAAGAAGCCAGCCTGGAAGACTACACACTGTATGATCCCAACTATATGACATTCTGGAAAAGGCAAAACTATGAAGACAGCAAGAAGATCAGTGGTTGCCAGGGATTCGGGCAGGGGAGGGATGAATAGGCAGAGCACAGAGGATTTTGAGGGCAGTGAAACTACTCTGTAAGATACTATAGTAGTGGATACATATCATTATATACTTGTCAAAACCCATATGATGTACAGCACCAAGAGTGAACCCTAATATAAACTATAGCCTTTGGGTGATAATGATGTATCAACACAGGTTCATTGTGTAGGACTCTAGTGGGGAATTTTTTTCTTTTTTAGAGATGGGGTCTTGCTCTGTTGCTGAGGCTGGAGTGCGGTGGCCCTGTCATAGGTCACTGCAGCCTCAAACACCTGTGCTCAAGTGATCCTCCTGCCTCAGCCTCCAGAGCTATGGAGGGGGATATTTCTAGTGAAGGAGGTTATGCATGTGTCGGGGCAGGCACTATATGAGAAATCTCTGTACCTTCTGCTCAGTTTTGCTATGAACTTAAGACTATTCTATTTTACACTTTATTAAAAGATAAAGTTTATTAATTTAAAAATATCTGAACCACATATGCTAATTATTTGTTAATTCTGGGAGTTCGGCACATAGTGTTAATTACTTTCTGTATTTTGCTATATGTTTGAAAACTTGCACAATTCGACAAAAACAAAAAACATATGATATGATTGCAAGATAAACCGAACAAAATAATCAAAAAGTTGATCCAAATACACACATAACTGGATATATATATAATACACATGGATGTAATACATGATAATATAGGACAAGGCAATTGGAAAAGGATAGACTATTAAACAATGGCATGCAATGGCATGGGGAAATTGGCTAGTTATTTGGAAAAATAACTTTGGAACTTCACCTTATGCCTATATACATTAAATAAATTTCAGAAGAATTAATAGCTAAATGCTAAGATAAAATCATTAACATAAACAAGTAAAACAAAATGAAGGTGAATATTTAACTTTTTAATAGTGGGGAGGGGCTTTCCAAGTCTAAAGCAATAGGAAGACGTTGAAAGTTTAAAATACATAAATAATTAAAACCTTTGCATATTAAGGCATCAAACAATTAAAAATACAGAAACCAAACTGTGTAATGAGCTATTATGATTTTTTATAGTCTGAAAATAAAAGCAAAACTGAAACCATGCAACAAAACCTTAAAATGTCCCCTAGTTAGCCTTATCCTGTCTCCTCATCCAGTTAATGTCACTGCACAATGTCTCCTAATCACCAGACTAAAAATTTCCAGGAACCTTTGACTGTTCAAAATCCTTCTCTTCATCCCCATCAATAAACTGGCAAAAATATTTTCAACTGTATGTATTGAACTATGTGTCAAGCTCTGTGTCAGGTGCTTTAAGAGCTGTTTTATTTAGTCCTCAGCTCTATCAGAGTGGCATTACCTCTTCTTCATAGATAAGGAATATAAAGTTCAGAGATAGGAAGTGTTTTTTCTTTTTTCTTTCTTTCCTTTTTTTTTTTTTTTTTTTTTTTTTGAGACAGGGTCTTACTCTGTGGCCCAGGCTGGAGTGCAGTGTTGTGATCATAGCTCACTGCAGCTTTGACCTCCTGAGCTCAATTGATCCTCCCACCTAAGCCTCCTGAATAGCTGGGACTATGCCTGGCTAAATTTTTTACTTTTGATAGAGATGCTCCACCATGCCTGGCTAATTTTTAAATTTTTGGTAGAGATGGGGTCCCACACTGTTGCCCAGGCTGGTCCCAAACTCCTGGGCTCAAGCGATCCTTCCACGTTGGCCTCCCAAAATGCTGGGATTACAGGCATGAGCCACCAACTACTTCCAGCCAGGAAGTAGTTTTTCCAAGATTATCTAATTCACCTGTGAGATACAGCCCATTAATGGACAGTGAGATCAATTTCGTGTCCATAGCTAGCAGCTTTAAGAAATGAAGTAGAAGAGAAAATATCAGAGTATGTCATGCATACTTAGGGTAAAATCTATTTCATTCACCTTTGATTCACAGGTGTGTGTGCATTTGTGTATATGTGGGCATGTGTCCTGGAACACAATGTAAAACATTTTTCTTAGTGTGTGTCATCTTCAAAAAAATTTGAACACCATTGCCTTACTTAGTATGATGTGGAATGAGAATTCACATCGAGCCCATGGGTCTCTAAAGCCCATAGCCCAGCATTTTCACCACTTGCTGTTCACCCTGGCATTCAAGGCTCTCCACGCCTTCCTCTTCTTATCTTTCCAGGCTTGCTTTCCATTTCTTTCTCTCAGACATGCACTACCTTCTTTACACATTTTCTCAGGGTGTTCTGTGATCAAGCCTTGGATCAGACTGTTTCTGCCACTTGTAACCTTTCACATCTACTAAATAAGTGACCACCATAAAGTCACTGCGTCATCTTTTACCTGAACCACACCATCCCATGTTTTTCCATTTTGATTTTCAAGAAGGAGGATCCCACTCTTATAATGAAGATTTATGAAGTTTGTGCTTTATGTTTTATGTTTCAGTATGCTGTAGTAGAAAATTAGGCACCCTTAGATGCTTTAAGGTCACCATGATGCCACTGAGTCAACCTGAGCTAAAGGACCAGGAGAGGCAGCAGTGGTGGCTCACATTTACTTACTGTGTTGCCAGGCCTTGGACATCATCTCACTGAATCATTGAATCATTAGCCCCATTTTATAGATGAGAAGGTAGAGCCTTAGTGAGGGTCATTTTCCCAAGTTTGAATAGCTACTAAGTGGAAGATCTCCTTTTCAAAGCATAGATATCTTACTGTATGATCCAATCAATGGATAAAGTAAAACAAGCATCATCCTCTGTGACTGAAGTGACAAGAAACATACACTAGGAACGGCAGTCCCTAACTGGACAGAGCTTGCTGGAGTGATTTAGGAGCCTGCCTCTGTGTTATCAGGAACTACCACCCCCATCCCACAAGGCAAATAGAAGTACTGATACTTCATTGAGTTTTAAGGACTGTATTAGTTTCCTATTGCTGATGTAATAAATTACCACAGACTTAGTGGTTTTACTTATTAATGTGGCTAAATTTATTATCTTACAGTTCTAGGGGTTAAAAGTTCAAGTTCAGGCTGGGTGCGGTGGCTCACACCTGTAATCCCAGCACTTTGGGAGGCCGAGAGAGACGGATCACGAGGTCAGGAGATCGAGACCATCCTGGCTAACACGGTGAAACCCCGTCTCTACTAAAAATACAAAAGAATTAGCCAGGCGTGGTGGTGGGCGCCTGTAGTCCCAGCTACTCGGGAGGATGAGGCAGGAGAATGGCGTGAATTCAGGAGGCGGAGCTTGCAGTGAGCCAATCGCACCACTGCACTCCAACCCTGGCGACAGAGTGAGAAAAAAAGTCCAAGTTCAATCTTATTGGGCTCAAGTGAGGATACCATCAGAACTGGTTCCTTCAGGAGGCTCTAGGGGAGCATCCATTTCCTTACCTTTTCCAGCCTCCAGGCTGTCTGCATGTCTTGGCTCATGGCCTCAGTCAATCTGATCTTTGCTTTGGTTGAAACAGTTCCTCCTCTGACCCTTTTGTCTCCCTTTATAAAGACCCTTGTGATGAGCTTCAGGCTTCTTGGACAATCTAGGATAAACTCTCCATCTCAAGATCTGTAACTTAAACAGATATGCAAAGTCCCTTTTGCAACCTAGGGAAACATAGTGACAGGTTCTGGAGGTCAGCATGTGGATGTTATTAGGGGGCCACTATTCAGACAGACGTTAACCAGGGAGCCTTGGGCCTTCCTTTGTAAAATACCATTTTTTTTTTTTCCAATCTGATAAGGTAGCTGTCCTGACTTACCTCGTCTTTCTTCATACCTTAACTAAGTAATTACTATCATATAATAACGCGAAATGCCAGGCACTATTTTATGTACTTTATACATTTTTACTCACTTAATGTAGGTACAAAAAGATTAAGTAATTTACCCCAGCTAGTAACAGAATTGGGATTCGAACTTAAGAAGTTGCTCCATGGAGTTAATAACTATACTGTCTTGTCTTTGCAATCACCCACCTACCTCCTGAGTTCCCTGGCACTGATAGTGTCATATCAGTTAAGCTGTCTGACACCTCACAACATCCTCTCAGACTCTGACTCTCACAGGGATACACCAATGTGGCCTCTGCTTTGGGCCACATATACCCTCAGTTAGGACAGGAGCCTCCTTCTGTCCTGGGTGGCTTCAGGTCAACTGACCACATTAAATCTCTGACCCCTCAAAGTCAAGGGTCCACCCTTGACCATGGTAACTCCAGAAGGAATCATTTCTTGAGGTCTAGCCAGACACATTTCTGTAGCCTTTACTACAGTATAGAAAAGTATTACTTTTATAAATGGGAATGTGACTCCTGCTTCTGTTTTTTATTGAGAACATGGAAGCAGCAGTTAATGCAATTTGGTCTGAACTCTGAGCATAATTTCACTATTGGAAGAGCAGTCATGCTCAGATCTATTAGAAGCTGGAGGTGCTGCCACAGTTCATTAAAGTTTTTCATTATTCATCTATATTAAGTAAACACAGTTTGGTAAGTCAGCCAACACAGAGCTGGTACTCTGACTAGATACTTCCGTTAACCCATGAGTTTCTAATCTGACCATGGACACTTGAGATATACATAGGTAGGTTTCACATAACCCATACATGCACTTATTGGTCAGTGATGGGTTTCAAGACTCAAGAGCCACCAGGAAACAAACAGTGAGGCTCACCTATGTGCTACAAAGATGATGTTCATTTCTTACCACCTCTGTTAGCCAAAGCCATTGTCTTAGTCTATTCAGACTGCCATAACAAAATACCTTAAACTGGGTAATTTGTAAACAACAGGACTTTATTGCTCACAGTTCAGGTGGCTGGAAAGTCCAAGATCAATGTGCATGCAGATGTGATGTCTGATGAGGACCCTCCTCCTCCTACATGGACAGTCTAGGTGTCCTCACATGGCAGAAGGGACAAACAAGCTCCCTCAGGCCTTTATTTGCAATAGCCTTGTTATGAACCAAAAGCCTGTGTTCCCCCAAAATTCATATGTTAAATCCCTAACCCCCAGTGTGGTGGTATTCACAGGTGCAGCCTTTGGGAGGTAATTAGTTTCACGTGAGGTTGTGAGGATGGGGTCTTCGTGATGGGATTAGTTTTTTCATAAGAGAAAAGATGAGAGCATGTGTATGCTCGCTCGCTCTCTGTCTCTCTGTCCCTCTCTCTCTCTCTCTCTCTCTCTCTCTCTCTGTCTCTCATATCTCTCTGTCTCTCTCTCTCCCTCCTTGATATGAAGACACAGTGAGAAGGCAGCTATCTGCAAGCCAGGAGGAGGGTGCTCACCAGAAGCGAAATCAGCCAGCCAGTACCTTAACCTTGAACTTCTCGGCCTCCAGATCTGTGAGAAATAAGTTTGTTTTGTTTAAGCTACCCAGGCTATGGTATTTTACCATAGCAGCTAAGACAAACTCCAAACTGGAAACAACCTGAACTCCAATTAGCAGATGATTGGATAACAAATTGAGATATAGCCATACAATGAAATACTATTCAGCAATGAAAAGGAACAAACTAGTGATATATGCAATGATGTGGTTGCATCTCAAAATAATGATGCTGAGTCTAAGAAGCCAGACCTCACAAAAGAACCACCATAAAAAGAGTATATACAGGGTTATTGCATTAATATATAATTCTAGAAAGTGTAAACTAATGTATAGTGATAGAAAGGAGATCAGGGTTGCCTGGGGAGAGGGTGGAAAGGGGTAGGAGGGAAAGATTACAAAGAGAAACCTTTGGGGGTGATGGATCTGTTCATTATCTTGATTGTGTTGGTGATGCACAGATATATACACAAGTAAAATTTTATCAAATTGTACATTTTTATATGCATAGTGCATTATGTGACAACAATACCTCAATAAAGCTGTCTAGAAAAAAAGCAATGTACAAGAAAATAGTTAAATAATGTTATCTGTTGCAAAGGGAGAAAAAGGGAAACAAAACTTGTGGGTTTAAATTTTTTGTAAGTGCCCTGTAAGGAAGGAGAGAATGAAATGATAAAGAAGGGATAGGGGACAGTGCAGCAGATTAAGGATGGTCACAAATTCTTTGATATCTTCTCATTAAAATGTGGGGTCTATGTTCCTGGCCCTTGAATATAGCTAGATTCTGCGACTGCTTTCACTAACAGAATACAGTGGAAGTGATACTGTCAGTTTTCAGGTTAGAGCCTTAAGAAAAAGAGAGCTTCTACTTCTTGTCTCTTTGAACACTTGCTCTTTGAGCCCTGAAATATCATGTGAGAAACAATGAGGATGAAGTTGCCATGCTGGGAGAAAGCTTAAGATAGTTGTGTGGAGAAGCTATTCCCTGTCTGTGGATTCAGCCAACCTTGGATTGAAAATATTTGAGGAAAAAGGAAAAATATAAATTAAAAAAATACAGTGTAACAACTATTTACATAGTATTAGGTATTATAAGTAACATAGAGAGGATTTAAATTATAACAAAGGATGCGGATAGGTTACATGCAAATACTATGCCATTTTTGTTTGTTTGTTTGTTTGTTTGTTTGAGATGTAGTCTCACTCTGTTACCCAGGCTGGAATACAATGGTACTATCTCAGTTCACTGCAACCTACACCTCCCGGGTTAAAGGGATTCTTCTGCTTTAGCCTCCTGAGTAGCTGGGATTACAGGCATGCACCACCACGCCCAGCTAATTTTTGTATTTTTGTAGAGAAGGGGTTTCACCATGTTGGCCAGGCTGGTATACTATGCCATTTTATATAATCAGTGACTTGAGTATCCTCAGAATTTGATATCCATGGGGGTCCTGGAACCGATCCCTTGTGGATACTGAGGGATGATGATATAGAGACAGAGAGAGAGAGATACCAAACAGCACCCAGCTCTTTAGCATCCAGCGCTCAGAGAATCCCAGCTGCGGCCTCAGAAATTGTAGAACAGAGTCAAGGCTTTCCTGCTGTACTCTTACTGCATTCTTGACCCATTAAATTATGAGATATAGTAACAATTAATTATTGATTTAAACCTCTAAGTTTCGGGACAGTTTATTTTTATTTTTTTATTTTGAGATGGAATCTCATTCTGTCTCCCAGGCTGGAGTGCAGTGGTGCAATCTTGGCTCGCTGCAACCTCTGCCTCCGGGTTCAAGAGATTCTCCTGCCTCAGCCTCCTGAGTAGCTGGGACTACAGGTGCATACCATCATGCCTGGGTAATTTTTTTTGTACTTTTAAGAGAGACAGGGTTTCACCATGTTGGCCAGGATGGTCTCTATCTCCTGACCTCATGATCCACCCACCTCTGCCTCCCAAAGTGCTAGGATTACAGGCGTGTGCCACTGCACCTGGCCTTGGGGTAGTTTTTTATGCAACAATATCCAATTGAAATAGATGAAGTTGCACTCATTTGAGTGTATCTTTTGTTTTACTTATCTATTACAGTGCAACAAACTATCCCAAATTTAGTGCCTTAATGACTATAATTTCTCACCATTCTGGGGTGGTGCTTTTGCTCCATGTGGTGTCAGCTGGAATCATTCATGGGCTATCTGCAGCTGGAACTTCAGCTGGGGTAACTCAGTTCTCCTCCCCTTGGCCTCTCTCCACATGCTGTCTCATTCTCCCAGATCTCTCTACCCAGCCTCTGTCTCCTGAAGAATAGCCTGGATTCTCTACAGTTGACAGCTGGGCTCCAAGAAGGAGCGTTCCCAGAAGACAAGCCTCAATGCAAGAGCTAATCAAGCCTCTACTCAGTTATATTTACTCGTGTCTCATTGACCAAAGCAAGTCCCATGGTCATTCTAGTATCAGTGGGAGAGGAGACTACACAAGGCGTGAATACCAGAAGGCATGGCTCATTGACAGCCACCAGTATAACAGTGTATCATACTTTATATATAGTTTTTCACCTTTGAACCACATACATG
This sequence comes from Rhinopithecus roxellana, assembly GCF_007565055.1. Taxonomy (NCBI): domain Eukaryota; kingdom Metazoa; phylum Chordata; class Mammalia; order Primates; family Cercopithecidae; genus Rhinopithecus; species Rhinopithecus roxellana. Next base: position 79,645,967 of record NC_044559.1, read on the forward strand.
GTCTACATTTTCAAAAACATAAAATTACAGTGGTGGAAAGAGCAAACCATAAAAATGAATACAAACTGATACAAATAAATACAAATAGATACTAAATTGATCATATACCCACACACAAAAAGAAATAATCCAAGAAACTTTTGAATATAACAATCCAATAGTATACCTTTTGTAGGATATATTCTATCTGTTTAATTTTTTAATTTTTATTTATCTTTTCTCATTTCAGTTGGGATTGGAGGATATATTCTACAGACCAAAAAAAAGCTTCAAGAAAATCTTGAATTTTACTTAGCAGGTTTTATTTTGGCGTATTATTGACATGGCAATTATGAAGCTATTTCACGTATACTGTATGAAAGAGTCAATATATTGGTATTTTAGGGATCCAGGACTCTCACTGTGGTAAAAGGGAAATACAAATGTGGAGTACGGGAAGGTAAGGAAGAACCTTGTGACATTATATTGAATTGAAGGGAATTGAAGGTATCAGTGTGAAGTCACTATTTTATAAATAGCTACACACACAGACACACACACACACACACACACACACACACACACACACACACATACACGTTTAGCTCTTTCCAGACAAGGACTAGAAGCAATGGTACCCATTAGCAATGAGCATAATCACCACCCAGACCTTGGTTACTATTAATAAATATGATTTCCCACAAAAAGGAACCAGGTTTCCTTGGAGAAATTGCTCATTCCAGATCTAGGGTAGTGAAAGTAGAAGCAGAGCCTGGAATATCTTATTCTGCTGAAAAGTGAAGAATTGCTGAAAGACTAATGAGGACGTATCAAAAGGACACAGGAGCCAGCCTGAAGGTGCTGTTATTGGAAGGCAGCTATACTCACCATTATATCACCAATGCAGCACTAAAGGAGCTTTTATTGGCTAAATTTGGACAATTCGAGCTTCAAAAAGAATAGCAGTGTTAATGGATTATAATACTGTATCTAAAAAAGAATCATGAGTTCATGAGGCCAGAAGTCCAGATATTTTAAAAGGGGAATATAGCTGACTTATACGGAAGAATATCTGCTAATATATAAAAATGAATCATAATTAAATTAGAAATCATCACTTTGTAGCCAATAATGTAATAACTAATTAGGAAGAATCATCAATGGATCCAAAATCCTCTGAGTGAAATGTTGGGGAACATGATGCTCACAGTCCAAAGTTACCACCCCCACACATTACTGATTAATTACAAATGGAAAATATGTTTTTACAGCAGACACTGCTTTAACCCAGTGGTAAAATTCAGCCCTGCTAGTAATTGGACAACCTGACATCATGTGCCTCTTGATGGGGTGCAATGGGAACTACACATCATCACATATGCAGTGTTCTTGACCAAAAATGTTTGACTTAAATTTAGTTAAGAAAATATAATGTGGCAAATCCAGAATGTGGGATATATCATAAAACAATTGGACAGTACTCTTCAAAAAGATTCAGTGTTATGAAAGAGTTAAAAATACATCAGGAGGCCAGGCATGGTGGCTCACACCTGTAATCCCAGCCGTTTGGGAGGCCGAGGCAGGTGGATCACTTGAGGCCAGGAGTTCAAGACCAGCCTGGCCAACATGGCAAAACCCCTCTCTACTAAGAATACAAAAATTAGCTGCACGTGGTAGCATATGCCTGTAGTCCCAGCTACTCAGGAGGCTAAGGCACGAGAATTGCTCGAACCCGGGAGGCAGAAGTTGTGGTGAGCCAAGATAGTGCCATTGCACTCCAGCCTAGGTGACAGAGTGAGACCCTGTCTCAAAAATAAATACAAACATCAGGGCAGTTTTCTAGGCTAAAAGAGAGTGAAGAGATGTGACGAACAAATGCTATGTGTGAATCTTGATTGAATCCTAGATTTTAAAAAACAGCTGTATAAGATATTTTGGGATTATTAGGGAAATCTGCATATGTACTGCATAATAGATACTATTTTGTATCAATGTGAAAATATTGTTTATGCGGTGTTTGATAATGGTTATTTGGATTATGTAGAGGACTCATGTTGGGGTATTTAGGGGTGAAGTGTCATGTTTGCAACTTTCAAATGGCTCAGCAAAAAGTTGTGTGTGTGTATTAAGATAAAGAAAGCACATACGGCAAAATATTAACAATTGCATCTCGATGAAGAGGATATAAGACTCAATTTCTCTGTCAGCTTAAAAATTTTCCAAATAAGTTGGGGAAAGTAATAATAGAAAAGTAAACAGTTCAAGAAAAACAAACATTTTCTGCTTATTAAACCAGTTCCTCCCACCTCACTGTAGTTTGTGTTTTAAAATAACATCCAGTGCTGCCAAGGTCATGGGGAAGCTGGTACAGTGAATTACCAGTGGCATGACCACAGCTCAGCCTGCATGAGCCAGCATGCAGCAATGCTTATCAAACACAGGAACACTTCCATGCTGGCTGAGGTAGGCATTGTCCTGAGGATTCTTTTCAAGGAATTAGGTTGAAAAAGGAAAAAAAAAAAAATGCCTGAAATTGAAAATGAAAACAATCTAAATGTCTAGGAATAAGGGTTAGGTTTAGGAAACTTTGCTCCACCAGTGGATGGAGTATTATGCAAGCATTAAACATGGGTTTTAAGACTTCCAAAAAAAAAAGCTTATGGCTATTGTTTCGTTCTTTCAAAAAAAAAAAAAAAAAAAAAGGAATGTGATTTCAACTTTGAAAATAAAAGTGTAAATATGGCTGGACACAGTGGCTCACGCCTGTAATCCCAGCACTCTGGGAGGCCGAGAAGGGCATGTCATTTGAGGTCAGGAGTTCGAGACCAGCCTAACCAACATGGTGAAACTCCACCTCTACTAAAAATACAAAAATTAGCTAGGAGTGGTAGCACGCACCTGTAGTCCCAGTTATTTGGGAGGCCGAGGCAGGAGAATCGCTTGAACCCAGGAGGTGGAGGTTACAGTGAGCCAAGATCACACCACTGCACTCCAGCCTGGGCTACACAGCAAGACTCCGTCTCAAAACAAAAAAGTTTTGGAAATATGACATATCTTTCAGGAATTTACATCTCATATTACTATATTAAAGATTAACTCGGCTGGGCGCAGTGGCTCATGCCTGTAATCCCAGCACTTTGGGAGGCCGAGGAGGGTGGATCACAAGATCAGGAGATTGAGACCATCCTGGCTAACACGGTGAAACCCTGTCTCTATTAAAAATACGAAAAATTAGCCTGGTGTGGTGGCAGGTGCCTGTAGTCGCAGCTGCTCTGGAGGCTGAGACAGGAGAATGGCGTGAACTCGGGAGGCGGAGCTTGCAGTGAGCCGAGATTGTGCCACTGCATGCCAGCCTGGGTGACAGAATGAGACTCCGTCTCAAAAAAATTAATAATAAATAAAAATGAATAAATAAAGATTAACTCAAATAAACTCATTTTACTGTTTATTGGCTAAACATGCAAGCTTATTTTCTTAGCACAACTATTAACATATCTTCCTCCACAATATTTCCACCTTAACACCAATTTGGGTAGCTCAGATAAACTGAAATACTCGTGGAATTTCACCCTTGCTCATCATGGCAGCTGAAATTTAAATTCCATTCAGGTACAATTTATTTCTTTGCCCATAATGTATCAATTTTTTTTCCATTTTATTATTTATTTATTTTCATAAGGCCTTTTCCCAATGTTATCTATTTTTAAACGCATACACCAGCAGTTCTCAAAGTACGGTCTCAGAACCAGCGGCATTAGCATTACTTGGGAACTTGTTTGAAACACCAGTTCTCAGGCCCCACCTCAGAACTACTGAATTAGAAAGTCTGGAGGTTGGATCCAGCAACCTGTGTTTTAAGAAGACCTCCAGCTGATTCTGATGCAGGCTAAAGTGTGAGAGCTACTGCATGAGACAGTCCAATGGCCATGCTTGATAATACTGAACTCAAATGGGTTTCTTATAGTCCATGAACCCTGAATAAAAACAGCTGGCTTAGAGTGTTCAACTGTCCTGGTTTGCCTGAGACTAAGGAGTTTCCTAGGATGCAGGACAAGGTGTGCAGCCATCACCACTATCTAATTCAAAAACATTTCATCACCCCAAAAGAGAAACCCCAACATTCTCTAGCAGTCACTCACCATCCCGCCTCTCCCAACCCTTAGCAACCACTAATTAACTTTCAACATAGGTACTTTCATTCCCCATGTAAAAGTGAGGAAAGGGAGATCTAGATATTTTACTGACTTTTCTTGAAGTTTTCTGATGAGGCTAGAGCTGGGATTTGAACTCACTAAATGATTCTCTCCTTTCTAGACATATTTATGCACCATTTATTTCTTCAAGTTATTCTATTTGCTTGTTACTGTAGATGGGGAGGCGTCAAAACAACCAAACAACCACTTGCAAACTATTGTTATCATGTAGAAATAGTTGGTTTGTTCTGACAGACCCATTCACCCAGATGTAGGGGCTTTAATTTTGTTAACCTTACACTTTCTTAATGAAAGAGAATTGCTTTTGTTTACTTTACAGTTGAAACGCACTTGCCCTCCCCAGGAAAGAAGAAAAATAAAGCTCTTGAAATTAGCCAATTAAATTGAAATTGACTTTATTTTAAATCTAAGGAAGAAAACAAGTTTTAGTCCCCTTAAGAGCCATATATCTTAAATATAGTAATTCGGCTTTAGTCTATTAATTCCTGATCAAGATGAATAAACTGTATACAAAATTAAGACAGAGTTTAACAGGATTAGAAAAGGGAGGTCAGGGAAAAGATGTGGATGTTATATTTTGAATAATTTGGAGTTCAAACCAACTTGGAAGCTTTCCTTTTAGCAGATATTATTTTAATAAGTCTAATTGTCTACCGACTGCTTTAATCTAATTCTGGAAACCAATAAATTGTAATCTAATTGTTAGATGATGAAAGACAGTGATTTGGGGAAACTAATGTGTTTACATGCAGTTTTTGTCCAAGTTTAGCTTTGTGAAAAGCAGTCAGAAATATCCGATCTTGACTTCAAGGGTAAAAATGCATCTAGGGATACACACCCATGTAGCTGGGTATATGTCTTCGTTCGTGGCCTCTCTTTATATGCCAGAAAATCTATTTCAGTTGACACAGATAATACCAGGCCTGCACACCCCAGCCTCCAGAGACCCTCAGGGGAAAGGGCTGGAGAACAGCAAGTCCCCGGAACAATTGGGGAGCCTGTTCACAATTTTGGCTGTCTGTGTCACTGCCCTGCCAGTCTGTCTGAAGCATTTGGGGAACACCCAGTCTTTGCAGAAGCTTGAACTTGGCCCTAAAGAACAAAAATGAATCAGAAATTTTCCTTGAAGCTGAAAACAGGGGCCTTCACTCTCCTGTCTAGTGTTCCTGCCATTCAGCCACATCTATACCAGAAGACCATGGCTCTTGAGCACTCAGCGAACCTATGTGCTGGAAGGAGGGGAAAACGTAGATTCCTTCCCACCCCAGCCCTGGACATGCTGGCCCTGTGGTCTCCTACCCACCAACAGTTAGCATGTTCATCTTCTGTTGGTTTCACGAAACCATGGTGATGGTCATGCTTCTGTGCCTGGTCCAGGCTGTTGCTCAGCTGGAACATTCACACCTCACTTCTGTGCCAGACTGACTCTTTGCTGGTCCTTCTAGACTTGGCTTGTGTTAGCCTGCTTGGATATCTTTCCTGATCTCCCTCATCTGCCGTCTCAGTAGTGCTTTCCTCAGAACTCCTCCTCTAGTGTTCACTCAATTCAGTTTTGTATCTTCCTATTATGTGAGCTGCTGTACTCCATTACTATCTTTTTAAAAAATAATTTGGAGTCCCTTGTTAGATGATTTGTTCGGGAACTGACCTATTATATTTATCTCTGTATCCCCAGGACCTGGTATCATACCTGGCTTATAGCAGGTGTGATGGTTAATACTGAGTGTCAACTTGATTGGATTGAGGGATACAAAGTGTTAATCCTGGGTGTGTCTTTTTGGGTGTTGCCAAAAGAGATTAACATTGGAGTCGGTGGGCTGGGGAAGGCACATCTACCCTTAAACTGGTGGGCACAATCTAATCAGCTTCCAGTGAATATAAAGCAGGCAGAAAAACGTGAAAAGAAGAGATGGGTCTAGCCTCCCAGCCTACATCTTTCTCCCCTGCTGGATGCTTCCTGCCCTTGAACATTGGACTCCAAGTTCTTCAGTATGGGGATTCAGACTGGCTCTCTTTGCTCCTCAGCTTGCAGACAGCCTATTGTGGGGCCTCGTGATTGTGTGAGTTAATACTTAATAAACTCATATATAGATATAGATATATATAAAGATATATACATATCCTATTCGTTCTGTCCCTCTAAGAGAACCCTAATACAGCAGGCATTTCATTCATTCAAAAACATTCACTGGGCATCTCCTGTGTGCCAGGTACAGCGTAGGGTACTTCAGGTAAACAGCATTATAGTGCTTGCTGAATAACAGTCTCTGATATAGTTTGGATATTTTCCCCCTCCAAATATCACATCAAAATATGATCCCCAATGTTGGAGGTGGGGCCTTGTCAGACGCAACCGTCACCACCAGTCAGAGGCTTATCAGACTGGCAATTCTTAAACTCTGTACCAGAGGAAAACAGGGGAACTTGTTAAAAATACATATTGTAGGGCCAGACTTACATAAGAAACGGGGGAACTTGTTAAAAAGTACAGATTGTAGGCCCAGACTTAAATAAAAATTGGGGGGACTGGAGCACATGAATTTGGATTAAATTACAAGAGCCCCAGATGATTCTGATGTTTGGGATCCACTACTTAGAAAAGAAATCCCGATGCCTAAATCTGACCCCTTCATCTGAGCTGTGTGATCTCTCATGTGCAGCTAGTGTTGAGAACCACTAACATAAAATAATACACATTAGAATCACCAGGAAGCTTTAATAACTTTTCAAATACCTGGACCTAACCACTAAAGATTCTAATTTAATTGGCCTGGGACTCAGATACTGATATTTTTCAAAAGTTCTCAAGGTAATTCTGAAATTCAGCAAAAGTTGAGAACCACCAATTCAGACTAAGTGACCCACCCAGTGTCGCAAGGTGCATCAGGATTTACTGCCTTCCTCACACAGCGGTTGTGAATGAAATATGGCTATGGAAAGCGATCGCTGACTAATGTGTTATTAAGTATGGTGGTGATGATGATGATGACAATGATGATGATATTTCTTGAGTGCTTCCTATGCACCAGGCACTATGCTAAGCATTTTATGAGCTTAATCTCATTGAATCTTCAACATTAACCTGCTGGTATTATTTTCCCTTTTCCTTGATTATAATATGTCATCAGTTGAGGACTATCAATTTAATAACAGTTATTAGAGGCTGTTTCTTGTTAATAGGAAAATATTTCTTCAGTCCTCTAGAGACAAAGATTTGCTTTGATTAGAATAAATGTAAATTTTGACTTATTTAACATGAAATACAAATAAACATGTGTGATGCTATCAATGCAAATCACTCATCTCATGTGATATCAAACAAACAGATACCTTCTATGTAACCCTCCAAGTTCACCCACATTCACAAATGTCACTTATGTCTCATGCTGGGGTATCCATACTGGGCCTGGAAGCTGGCAAATTTATTTAGACACATTCCATTTCAGGAATAATAAAATGCAGGGAAAATGTGTGTCTTTGAGTCACAGAATCATGGTATTATTCCTATTTTCAGGTGAGGCTTTAAAAGATTAAGTGACTTGTCCAAAGTCCCAGGGTTCATTCTACAGCCAAGCCAGAAATAACAACCCAGTGCCCTTGATGCTGGAGTTCTCCAGAAGCTCCTCACCTGACATACTTTCCACTGACAAACTTTCCTTGAAAAGAACAAAGTAGTCTGTCAGAACAAAATTTTGCCAGCTCTGTCTGCTGCCAGCACTTGGAAATAGGAGTCCCATGGGTTTGCAAACAAATGAAAGCAGTGGTGGGCTTGCAAAACCTCACCTCTCCTTAGAGTTCAGTTGATATGTCTCTCAATGCAATGCAGGGGCTAATTTTAAAGCATTTTGAAACAAGCACAATAACTGAAAATTCTGAGTTCAACAAGAAACAAACCCATTTATCTTTGAAGAAAAGTCAAGTCAATTAAGAAATGAAAAATAGGTTGAGACTAGAAGAACGAGAATGGAAATGATCGATTGGAGAAGCTTTCAGTCATTACCAAATGGTCAGTATGACCACATTTATCTGATATTATTTGGTTCTTCTCTTTCTTTTAAAAGTACTATTTAGTTATAAGAATATTAAATGCTGGCTGGTGCAGTGGCTCACGCCTGTAATCTCAGCACTTTGGGAGACTGAGGCTGGAGGATCGCTTGAGCTCAGGAGTGAGACCAACGTGGGCAACATGGCGAGACCTTATCTCTACCAAAAGTAAAAAAATTAGTTGAACATGGTGGCATGCGCCTGTAGTCCCAGCTACTTGGGAGGCTGAGGTGGGTGGATCACTTGAGCCAGGGAGATGCAGGCTGTGGTGAACTATGATCTTGCCAAGACTGTGTCTCAAAAAAAAAAAAGAAAAGAAAACAGAAAATTAAACACCACTTTTTTTTTTTTTTTTTGAAAAGCAACAAAGAAAATTTGGACATTAATAAACATTCCCATTAATCCCATCTCTACTCTCCTAAGAGATCATCCTTTTAGTGCCTGCTTGTCCAAAAATATATGTCTAAAATTGATTTATCTTTCTTAAAGAGAAAGTATATATCTATAGTCTTAACTTTCCTTTTTCTTTCCAACTATATAAATATAGTGTCCACCTTACATTATTTTAAGCAGAAGGGAAATTAAACGATCCACTGCGAAGACTTTGGATTTCTTTTGTAACTCCCAGTGTTGGTTTGGCACAATGGAAATGTCCTTAAATGCAGCCATATTGTCCCAGCTTTAGTAAAACTCTATTTATAAATTAAATCCAAAGTAACCAAAGACATTGGCATAATCTTTGGTCTTCTCTGCCGGTACAGAAAAATCTCAATTTGTGGTTTCCAACATTTGTAAAGTGGTAAATAGCAACCTCTCTCCACTGTTACTCCCACCTCAAGTCAGCAGGATGCTGGTAAACTGGCTTGGGTGGGAGTGAGGGGGACCCCTGGTGTGTCGTGTTTACTGATTTCCATTGGGTAAATGCTCCACGATTGGCTCACAAAATTTCCTAATATTTAACAATTGACTTTGAATTGTTCTGACACATCAGTGTCAAGTCATTCGATGACCAATTATGGCACATATATGACCCTTTGATATAACACTCTTGTAGGCTTATTTCATACATGTAGTCACTGCACCTAAAAGAAAAGTATAACGGAACGAATGACCCAAAACCAAAACATGTGGGGAAAAGTGAATTAGAGACATCTCTCTCATATTTATTTATAAGAGGAAATTCTAGCAAACAACCTCCAAGTATGATGAAGTTCTTCTGTAGATATGTAGGTATTAGTATTATGCTAACATTTTTTCTTTTCCTAGATAAAAATAAAGTAGCCCACAAGTCTGGTTTTATGTTATGTTAATATTCATTAGGCATTCTTTGCAATTTTCCCTTTTGCAGCTGTTAAATCACTTATGCCTTCAATATTTTTTCCTGCATAATGATTTTTTTATGAAAGCTAATACAGTAAGCATTTTAAAGTCTTACCAGTTTTGACACTGAAATAATGAGACTTTAAAATCCAACCACGTATCTGGAAATATAGGAACACCATTCATTTATTTTTTAGAAGACCACACACTCATGCTAATGAGGATGCCATTGCTTAAAACGTTTTGGAAATTCTCTTTAGGAATTGCCTTTGGCACAAGATTATGCAGTATGGATGAATATTAGTTTCACTGCCCTAATAGTGATGCTTCGTATTTCTCTAACTAAACTTATAAAATACAACCTCTGATAAAGGGTGATGAGCATTGGATGTTGATTCAGAAGATCTGGATTCAAATTTAACCTCTGCCACCTACTCGTCTTGTACTCTGCCTATCCCTTAACTGCTCCTAACCTTACTTTCCTCCCACAATTTGAGAATGAAAGTACACTCATGCGTCGCTTAATGACAGGGATGTGTTCTGGGAAACACATTGTTAGGTAACTTCATTGTTGTGTGAACATCATAGAGTTTACTTACACAGCCTAGATGGTATAGCCTACCAAACACTTAGGCTAGATGGTATAGCCTATTGCTTCTGGGCTACAAACCTGTACAGCATGTTCTGAATACTGTAGGCAATTGTAGCACAATGATAAGTGATGTTTGTGTATCTAAACACATCTCAGTATAGAAAAGATACAGTAAAAATATGTATAATCAATACAAAATGGTACATCTGAATAGGGCACGTATCATGAATGGAGCCTGCAGGACTGGAAGTTGATCTGGGTGAGTCAGTGAGTGAGTGGTGAGTGAATGTGAAGGCCTAGGACATGACTGTACACTATGGTAGACTATAAAGACTGTACACTTAGGCTACACTAAACTTATTTTTAAAAATTCCTTTCTTTAGTAATAAATTAACCTTAGCTTACTATAGTTTTTTACTTTATAAATTTTTATTTTTATTAACTTTTTAACTCTTAAAATCACACAGCTTAAAATACAAACACATTGTACAGTTGTTCAAAATATTTTCTTTATATCCTTATTCTGTGATATGGTTAGGCTTTGCGTTCCCACCCCAATCTCACCTTGAATGGTAATAATCCCCACGTGTCAAGGGCGAGGTAGAGGTAATTGAATCATCAGGGCAGTTTCCCCCATACTGTTCTCATGGTAGTGAAGAAGTCTCACAGGCTCCGATGCTTTTATAAATGGGAGTTCCCCTGCCTAAGCTCTCCTGCCACCCCCATGTAAGACAAGACTTTGCTCCTTATTCGCCTTCCACCATGGTTGTGAGGCCTCCTCAGCCATGTGGAACTGTGAGTCAATCAAACCTCTTTCTTTTGTACATTACCAGTCGCAGGTATGTCTTTATTAGCAGCGTGAGAACAGACTAATACATTCTATAAGCTTTTTTTCTATTTTTATTGTTTCTTATTTTATTTACCTTTTAAACTTTTTTGTTAAAAACTAAGACACAAACACACGCATTAACCTACCAGGGTCAGAATCATCAATATCACTGTCTTCCACCTCCACATCTTGACTCACTGGAAGCTCTTCAGGGACAGGAAAATGCATGGAGCTGTCGTCTCCTGTGATAGCAATGCCTTCTTGTCGAAGCCTCCTGAAGGACCTGCCTGAGGCTATTTTAGAGTTCTAAAAAAACATAATAAGTAGAAGGAATATACTTTAATGATAAAAAGTATAGTGTAGTAAATGCTAGGTTACAAGAATTTTTCAGCTCCATTATAATCTTATGGGACCACTGTCATCTATGTGGTTTATCACTGACTGAAATGTCATTGTGTGGTGCATGACTGTACCTGCTCCAGGAGTTGTCCTGAATATTAAATAATACAAGGCATTGTGATAACACCTTGTGAAATGAAACGCGCTATCCAAATGAAAGTCATCATTGGTCCAGCTTGATTAGAATTGAACGGGCTTGGCTATTTCCAAAATTCAGATGCATTCCCTGAAAGCAAAAATGTTCCACCATCAAAAAAAGTGTTTGTAGTGTGAAAAGAAATATGTCTGGTCTTTGTCCCAGTTCTTGGCTCAGAGCTCGTAAAGCCCTTGGAATTTCCTGAATGACAGGAGTGTCTTTGATTCTTTGCAAGGAGACCCTTTTGAACATGCCTGAGTTTATGCTAATGAGGGGATTTAGAGTGGGGCCCAGATAGTGTCAGGATGGGGCCAGTCACCAGAAGGATTATAGAAACTTGGGACTTTCAGCTCAATTCACCTACCTTTCAGGAGGGGATGAGGAATGGAATTCAAACTGTTAAAAACTCTCAAACAACAAGATTTGATGAATTTCCAGGTGGGTGAACACATGGAGGTGATGGGAGGGTGGGCACCTGGAGAAAGCATGGAAGCTCTGCACTCCTCACCTTGTACCCCATACCTTGCCCTGTGCATCTCTTCCATCTGGCTGTTCCTGAGCTATAGCCTGTAAAATAAACTAATAAATGTAAGCAAAGTGTTTCCCTGAGTTCTGAACTATTCTAGCAAATTATCAAACCTGGGGGAGAGGGGGTCTTAGAAACCCTCAGTTTATAGAGGATTCGGTCAGAAGTAAGGAAGACCCGGACTTTCATCTGGCATCTGAAGGAGGGGCAGTCTGTGGGACTGAGACTTTTCACTTGTGGGATCTGAGGCTACCCGTCCAGTAGATAGTGTCAGGATTGAATTAAATTGTAGGACCCCAGTCCCTCCCCTGCTCCGCCTCACCCCACCCCATGTCGGGAGACTTGCTTCATGTGGGGAACCCCCCATGCCCCACATTTGGTGTTAGAAATGTTGTGTGAGTCTAGAGAGTATTTTTTTTCAGAGTATTCAAAAAAAATTTAGAAGACACTTATATGGATCCCTCAGGTCAGTTTGTTGAACCCAAATGAGGACTCAGGGATTATGGGCCCTAGATCATTTTGAGAGCTGAGATCCAGAGAAAGCATATCCTGTACTGAAGCCCTCCTCACTCTCCAGGTCCTGAGTGTTCTCGTTTCTTCCTGATTCTCTGCTTCCCACCCACTCCATTGGATGAAAGCAGGATGGCTGTATGCAGGGCATTTATGATAATAAAATTTGAAAGGATCCTAGCTGGGCTTTTGACAAGAACACCTTCATCTCTCTCACACCAGCAGCCTGGGCCAGCCAGCTCTCCTCCTTTTGAACGCCTCACTCAGTACTGCTGCTATTCTTGCCATTTTGAGATAGCTTTGACCTGAGGGGCAGGATCACAAATTCCACAGCAGAGCACAGGACATGAAGAGGTTGTTCTGTCATCGTCTGAGGCGATGAGGGAGAAATTAACTCCAGGCCCAGCAGATCCCAACCAGCCCACCCCTAATCAGATGGGTCATATGAATGAAACATTTAGCCAGGTTATCCAGTTTCTTGCTGTAAAACTAGCCCTTTGCAGTCTGCTGGAGCAATTACTGAAGTCTGTCATCTGCAATACTCCTTTCAGATCTAAAAGTATTCTCTCTTTTCATTTTTCATGTTAATCAAAACAATAAATAGCAACCACTTAGGTATCCCAACAATGACTGCACTACATATAGTTTACAAAACAGAACAGCAGATAAACACATACCATTTTACTGCATGCTATGTGTTTTTTTCATTGTAGATTTAAAAGTGTGCTTTGTTTATAAGAAAATAAGTAAAGAAAACTGCTTCACATTCTGAGGTGAAAAGAAATCCTCTCACATGTAGCTGTAAAATTTTCGTTTATGGTAATGAGTTGTCCTGTGTCATAGAATCCTTATTAACAGACGTTTTACTGTGAACACTCTCTCTCTATTGTGTTGTCTGATAGTGCAGGGGTTTGTAGTTAGTATAAGTAAAGGATGAACTGTCTAAACGAAAAAGCAAACACACACTCACACCTGTAATCCCAGCTACTCGGGAGGCTGAGGCACAAGAATCACTTGAACCCGGGAGGCGGAGGTTGCAGTGAGCTAAGATCATGCCACTGCACTCCAGCCTGGGCAACAGAGTGAGACTCTGTCTCAAAAACAAACAAACAAACCCCACAAATCTAATAATATTTGAAAAGACACAACAGTTTCAGTGACAGATTAAACACAAAAAATACACTGGTCCCTGATTTGGTTATCCTTGGTTAGAGCCACTGTAGATTATAAAAATGTAAAAACAAATTCTCGGTTTTTTAAAGGAATTCCTTGAGATGGGGGAATTTTAATGAGCTACTTCTATTGGTATTCTTCAACCATCAAGTTAGAAGCTAAGTATTTGATGTTTCAAGGTAAATTAGATTTTGAAACAGCAGACCAAATATTCAGCTGTTCTCACCTACCAGTAAACAATACCTCACGCCCATTTTATAAAGCTTTCAGTTATGTTTTTTCTTATCTGCTGTTGCTGCCTGTAGGCATTTGCATAACATACATCCTGGCTCCTGGTCATTAGTCACATCAATTATTAGTTTCTCAAATTCAAGCACAACCTCCAAGGTCTTAGTGCTAATGTTAAATTACTTAATTGAAGAATATTTAAGAAATGATGAGACTAAATCTTCTCTCTTTTCTCCTAATGGAGACTTAATAGTCTTTCCCAAGGGGTATTTTTAAATTAAATCTCTTTAAAATTTAAAGGAAGTTCATTTTACAACTTAAAGGTGATTTCCCTTTAGAATGTTAAGCAGTTTTCCTTGTTTATTTTCTTATAAACAAAGCTCACTTTTAAATATAAAATGCAAAAATGATACAGAGTACAGTAAAATGATACATATTTATCTGTTTATCTGTTTAGTAAACCATATGTAGTGCAATCATTGTTGAAGTGCAAAATAAAGACTAAAATAATGGACATAAAAGTAACCTGTAGTCTCACCATCAAAAGAATAATTTAACATTTTAATGTGTATCCTTTATAAAATATTGGATTTCAACTGCAAATGTATTTGCAGAACTGTTTTGGGTGCTGAGAGAAAGAGAGGTGAATGAAGCATAGTCTTCATCTCCCAAGGGCTTACAAATAAGGTATTCATCTTATTGATCAGGGCCTAGTTTGTTCATAGAAAAGTTAGTTGATAGTTGTTAATTTTCCACATTTTGAATATTTATGGGTTTTAAGCTCAATTGAAAAGAGTTCTCTCCCAGGTATGTCAAAGTCTACTACAACCTCTTTTTAACTTACTGCCTTTTGTGGCTTGTTCCTTGGGCCCAGATTGTAGTTAATGGATTTGATGGTATCCGGACATATTTAGTTACACTGATTCCTCTAACAAAACAGTGATTTCTCAGTGTACATTATGTTAGTTCCTTGAACTGGAGATAGGTGCTATATAGGGAAATAAATTTTATGGCCAGAAATGTTTGGGAAATTCTATGTTAAACAAGCATGTAGAATACAAAATCAATTGTTTGATGCGTGATCAATCTAAATGTGGAAGTTAAATCTATCAAGCCTCTAGAAGAAAATGTAGGAAAATATTTTCATGACCATGAGGTAGGCAAAGATTTCTTAGGACATCAAAAAAGGACAAATTTGACTTCAACAAAATTAAAAACATTAATCAAAGGACGTAGCTTTCCGTTTTTAAAGAAATAGTTAAAATGAAAGGCAATTTATAGACTGTGAGGAAATATTCACAATACATATATCTGACCAAGTACTCACATCAAAGTAGTGATATCAGAATATATAAAGAACTACAACTTAATAATAAAAAAGACAAAACTAAAAAAGATCAGGCAAAAGGCTTGAAGAGATACTTGACATAAAAAATATATAAACACTCAATAAGTACATGAAATGGTGCTTAACGTTAACAGTAATCAAGAACATGCAATTAAAACCATGATATAGTACCACTTCACATCAACTGCAATGAGACTAAATAAGATTTAAATGCCAAGCATCAGAAAATATATGAACTGGCTGTGATACATTGATAGCAGGAATATAAAGTGGTATGACCACTTTGGAAAAGAGTTTGCCACTAAACAGATAGCTACTGGTAGCAATAATTCCACTCTGAGTTGAACTTCTCGATAGCAGGAATATAAAGTGGTATGACCACTTTGGAAAAGAGTTTGCCACTAAACAGCTACTGGTAGCAATAATTCCACTCTGAGTTGAACTTCTCGGCATCTGTATATTTATACATATTATCTGATACACACACACACACGCACACACACACACACAAAGTGAAAACCTTGCTGCACCTAAGAGGAATAAAAGAGTAAGTCCACAAAAATACTGGTATAAAGAATGTTCATAGCAGCTTTATTTATAATGGGAATGAACTACTAGTTCACACAGTGTACATGAACTAGTGTGATACACAAAACAACAGAAACATTGTATCAAAGGAAAGAAGCAGGCACAAACTAGTATTTACTATAAGAGTATGTGAAACTAAGCTATGGTGATAGAAATCATTTAGAATGATTGCCTCTAGGGAAGGTCTTGGGGTAACTAGAAAGGAATACCAGGAGCTTTGTGGTGTAATGGAAATGTTCTCTCTCTTAATTTAGGCGATGGTAATACAAGTGTGTATTTTTTTAACTTCTAATTTTGATGTACATAATTTTCAGTTTACAGAAAACTTGCAAAGTCAGGACGAGAACTTCCGTATTCTGTATCTAGGTTCCCCAACTGTTGGGTGTATGTATTTGCTGAAATTAATTGAACCATAAGCTTCAAATCTGGATGTAAATGTTACCTTAATAAATAAAGTGGAGGAAAAGCTGTTTTACTGAATAACTTCTCAGAATTAGTGAAGTCTCCAAAAAAAAAAAAATGTACACTTTATGTATTGCTTCCCTAATTTTTTTTTGGATGAGAAACCTAGTTTTCAACAAAAGCCTGCTGGGCCAACATCCAGATGAATGCTCATTGGGACCCAATGCTCTAGTACAGCCCTTCTCAGCTCTGACTGCTCATCGGAATCACCGGAGGAGCTTTTCAAACCTTCTAAAGTCCAAGCTGCACCTTAGTCTAAACAAATTACACTCACCAGCGGAGCCAAGGAAGCTGTTTATATCCCAGGTGAGAGCTGGATGTGGCGCTTATAATCCCAGCTACTTGGGAGGCTGAGACAACATAGTGACACTCCCATTTTAACACAAAACAACAGCAAATAAATCTCAGGTAATTCCAATGTGACCCATGGCTGAGAACCACTGACGAAAACATCATCTCACTTTTAAGCATTAACACTTGCCCAATTAGACAATGGCTCACACTTAATAAACATAACCAAGTCCAGCGACCTGGTGTCCTCCCTCGACGGATATCTGCACTGGGAGCAGAGATCTATTTTACTGGCTAGTGCCCACCTGGCTGGTTCTCTGACTCTAGGACCCTGGCTTCTCCTCTTCAGACCTCTGTTTCCTGCCTGCAGTTCACTTCAGTGGATGTCCTCTCTGGACAAGGTGCCCAGGTAGACCTATAGTATTTGCCTATTTTTTTTCCAACCCAGTTCTATACTATTAAGTGGTCTGATTGGTTGCCTAGCCCCCTGTCATGTGACCAGCACCCAGCAAGAACAAGGCTTTGGTCTCTTGGGCTGTTCAATTTGTATGCTGAACTTTCCCAAGCCATCCTACTTCCCACTATGTTTCTAGACCTGTTTCTGATCAAAGCTCCTGGTCTCTTGCCTCATTCTTGACCACAGTCTCAAACTGACCTCTTGTATCTGGCAGCTCATATTGCTTCTTTGGCCCAGCTGTTGGCTCCAAATGAGACTGTACTTCATGCATCTATCACAGGAGTTTCCTTTACCCTCTCTGGCACCAGCATTTTCTGCCCCGACAAGGACAGCCCAAGAGAATGCGGCAGTTTCTCCGTGCCTCGGCTAACCTCCCTGGTCTCACCTAAAGGTGCAGTTTGGCCCTGATAACTCTCACTTGGCTGGTCTTACCCTCTGACCTGGCCTGACCAGCCTCGTATTTCCATTCGTTGGACACCACAGGGAATTAGGCATCCGGCTGAAGCCACTGTATCAGGTTTCTGTGTGCTTCCGAGGGGCTGGTGTCTGCCCTACATTCCATTCTACTGACCATGTGGTGCATTCTCGGTGCAGGCGGCTAGATGAAGTGCAGATCAGAAAATACAGCTGCTCACCCCTCAGAACTCCAAGTGCCCTCTCTGTCATCCATCTCCCTTGGCTCAGGCCTGCCCCTTCCTGGCCTGGGCTATAGCTTTGATCCAGGGTTTATCTTTATTTCTATTCATGGTTTATATCTGCCCCTAGCCTCAAGCCCGTGTCATAGATCCCTCCAAGGGGATGGAGAGGCCACATTCCTGGCATCAGGTTCATGGACATCTGTTGTTTTGCCTACTTGGCCTCTCCACTCTCTTCTCCTGATAACAATACCCAGCTTTCGCTTAAGAAAACCAACACTCACCTCCAATCAGAAATAACATAGATCCAGCATACATGTCAAGTGTCCCTCCCTTGACCAAGGCATGGGCAGAAGTCCCAAATTAAATCATTCCAATATTCGCTGTCTGAAATTTGAGTGGAGTAGAGCAGGAAAAGTTTTAAAATGGCTGAAAATCATCAAACCTACTTATCTTGAAGGGTAATGCTTATTTGTTTCTATTAAGAGTCTCTGAACTCCTTAGTTCCTGCTGTTTTCTAAGATTTATTCTTTCATCGTACATTTTCTTCAATTCCCAGGCTTGTTTATTTACTTA